>NC_138054.1:29037669-29637669 GCF_964194185.1 Rhinolophus hipposideros | reverse complement strand
AATAATATATCCAGCAAAGATATCCTTTAGATATGAAGAAGGAATAAAGACCTTTCCAGACATACAGAAGCTGAGGGAATTTTCTAATACACGACCTGCACTACAAGAAATACTAAAGGAGGATATTCGACCACCATCAACAGGGACAATTTGTGGCAACCAAAACATAAAAAGGGGGAGAGTAAAGGCCTGAACCGGAATATGGCAATGGAGAAAGTAAGCATGCTGAAGAAAATGGAATACTCTAAATATCAAACTTTCTTTTACATAAACTTAAGGGTAACCACTCAAAAAAAATCCAGAACTGAAATATATACTGTAATAAAAGAAGAAACAGAGGGAAACATCATAAAATACCACCACACAGAAATAATAGACAACAACAAAAAGGCAAAGAAACAATGGAGACACAGCATTATCAGAAAACTAAAGATAGAATGACAGGAAATCCTCACATATCAATAATCACCCTAAATGAAAATGGACTGAACTCACCAATAAAAAGGCACAGAGTAGCAGATTGGATCAAAAATCTGTCTCCAAGAGACACATCTCAGCTACAAGAACTAGCATAGACTCAAAGTGAAAGGGTGGAAATTGACACTCCAAGCAAATGGTATCCAGAGAAAATCAGA
Source organism: Rhinolophus hipposideros (assembly GCF_964194185.1). Taxonomy (NCBI): domain Eukaryota; kingdom Metazoa; phylum Chordata; class Mammalia; order Chiroptera; family Rhinolophidae; genus Rhinolophus; species Rhinolophus hipposideros. The sequence goes on along the minus strand of NC_138054.1, from coordinate 29,637,034 downwards.
TGTAGCCATACTGATATCAGATGAAACAGACTTCAGGGTGAAAAAGGTAACAAGAGACCAAGATGGACATTTCATAATGGTAAAAGGGAATATATAACAAGAAGACATAACAGTCATCAATATTTAAGCCCCCAATCCGGGAGCACTAAAATATACCAAGCAACTACTAACAGAACTAAAGGGAGAAATTGACCAAAACACAATTACACTAGGGGACGTAAATACATTCTTGACAGCTATGGATAGAGCATCCAAACAGAAAAAAAATAACAAAATAACAGCCCTAAATGACACGTTAGATGAAATGGATATAATTGGCATATACAGAGTACTTCATCCTAAAACATCAGACTATACATTTTTTCTAGTGTATATGGAACATTCTCAAGGATAGACCATATATTTGGACATAAAATCAGCCTCAGAAAATTTAAGAGGATTGAAATCATATCAAATGAAGCATATTCTCTGATCACAAGGCTTTGAAATTGGATATCAACTGCAAAAAGAAAGCAGGAAAAAACACAAATACATAGAGATTAAACAACATACTTTTAAAGAACGACCAGGTCAAAGAAAAAATTAGAGGAGAGATCAAAAGAAACATAGAAACAAATGACAATGAAAATACATCCTACCAAAATTTTTTGGATGCAGCAAAAGAAGTTTTAAGATGGAAATTTATATCATTACAGGCCTATCTCAAGAAACAAGAAAAAGCCCTAATAAATAATCTCATGTTACACCTTAAAGAACTACAAAAAGAAGAACAAGGGAAACCCAAGGTCAGCAGAAGAAAGGAAATAACAAAAATCAGAGTAGAACTAAATGAAATAGAGAACAAAAAGACAATAGAAAGAATTAATGTGACAAAGAGATGGTTCTTTGTAAAGATTAACAAAATTGACAAACCCTTGGCTAGACTCACTAAGATAAAAAGAGAGAGGACACTAATTAACAAAATCAGAAATGAAAAAGGGGAAGTTATCACAGACACCACAGAAATACAAAGGATCATCCAAGAACATTATGAAGGACTATATGCCACCAAATTCAATAACCTAGAAGAAATGAACAAGTTCTTAGAAACATATAGCTTTCCTAGGCTGAACCATGAAGAACTGGAAAATCTAAACAGACCAATCACCAGTAACGAAATTGAATCAGTCATCCAAAACCTTCCCAAAAGCAAAAGTCCTGGACCAAATGGCTTCACTAGTGAATTCTACCAAATCTTCAAAGAGGATCTAATACCAATCTTGCTCAAACTCTTCCAAAAAAATTGAAGAAGAGACAGTACACCCTAACTCATTTTATGAGGCCAACATTATCCTGATACCAAAACCTGATAAGGACAACACAAAAAAGAAAACTACAAACCAATATCTCTGATGAATACAGATGCAAAAATCCTAAACAAGAGTCTAGCAAATCGAATACAACAATGCATTAAAAAGAATATTCATCACGACCAAGTAGGGTTCATCCCCGGGGCACTTGGATGGTTCAACATCCGCAAATCCATCAACGTGATACATCACATAAACAAAATAAAGGACAAAAATCATATGATTATATCAATTGATGCCGAAAAAGCATCTGAGAAGATACAACATACATTTATGATTAAAACACTTAATAAAATAGGTATAGAAGGAAAATACCTTAACCTAATAAATGCCATATATGACTAATCTCATAATTAATAGTGAAAAACTGAAGCCCTTTGCTCTACGTTCAGGAACACGACAGGGCTGTCCCCTATCACCTCTGCTTTTCAACATAGTGTTGGAAGTCCTTGCCAGAGCAATCAGGCAAGAGAAAGAAGTAAAAGGTATGCAAATTGGGAATGAAGAAGTTAAATTGTCACTCTTTGCAAATGACATAATGCTATATGTAGAAAACCCTAAAGACCACCAAAAAGCTATTAGAAACAATCCATGAATGCAGTAAAGTTGCTGGCCACAAAACCAATGTATAAAAGTCCATTGCATTCCTATATACTAACAATGAAATCTCAGAAAAATAAATACAAAAAACAACTCCTTTTGCAATTGCTGCAAAAGGAATAAAATACCTAGGAATAAACTTAACCAAGCATGTGAAAGACCTATATGCTGAAAACTATAAAACATTTTTTAAAAAATTGAAGAAGACACAAAGAAATGGAAAGACATTCCATGCTCATGGATTGGAAGAATCAACATAGTTAAAATGGGCCATATTACCCAAAGCAATATACAGATTTAATGCAATCCCCATCAAAATCCCAATGGCATTTTTTAAAGAACAAAAAATCATCACATTTGTTTGGAACCACAAAAGACCCCAAATAGCCAAAGCAATCTTAAGAGAAAAGAACAATACTAGAGGTATCACACTCCCTGACTTTAGCTTGTACTACAGGGCTACAATAATCAAAACAGCATGGTATTGGCAGAAAAATAGACATGTAGACCAATGGAATAGAATTGAGAACCCAGAAATAAAAACTGCATAGATAATTTTTGACAAAGAAGCAAAAAACATACAATGGAGAAAAGACAGCCTCTTCAATAAATGGTGCTGGAAGAATTAGATAGTCCACGTGCAAATGGACTGCTATCTGTCACCATGTACCAAAATTAATTCAAAATGGATCAAAGACTGAAGCATAAGACCGAACACAATAAACTGCATAGAAGAAAACATAGGTACTAAACTTATGGACCTTGGGTTCAAACAGCATTTTATGAACTTGACTCCAAAGGCAAGGGAAGTGAAAGCCAAAATAAACGAATAGGACTATATGAAACTTAAAAGCTTCTGCACAGCAAAAGAAACCATCGACAAAATAAAGAGGCAACCAACTGAATGGGAGAAGATTTTTGCAAACAGTGCCTCCAATAAGGGGCTAATCTCCAAAATATACAAGGAACTCATGAAACTCAACAACAACAAAAAACAAACAACCCAATTGAAAAATGGGCAGACCTGAAAAGACATTTCTCCAAAGAGGACTTAAAATGGCAAATAGACATATGAAAAAATGCTCAACATCACTAATCATCAGAGAAATGCAAATAAAAACCACAATGAGATATCATCTCACCCCAGTTAGAATGGCTATCATCAACAAGACAAATAGTAACAAGTGTTGGAGAGGCTGTGGAGAAAAAGGAACCCTCACACACTGTTGCTGGGAATGCAGACTGGTGCAGCCGTTATGGAAGGCAGTGTGGAGGTTCCTCAAAAAATTACGAATAGAATTACTATATGACCCAGCAATCCCTCTCCTGGGTCTCTACCCAAAAAATCTGAAAACATTTATACATAAAGACACGTGTGCTCCAATGTTCATTACAGCTTTGTATACGGTGGCCAAGACATGGAAACAACCAAAATGTCCTTCGATAGATGAATGGATAAAGAAGTTGTGGTATATGTACACAATGGAATACTATTCGACGGTATGAAAAGATGATATAGGAACATTTGTGACAACATGGACGGATCTTGAGAGTATAATGCTAAGTGACATAAGTCAGACAGAAAAAGCAGAGAACCATATGATTTCACTGATATGTGGTATATAAACAAAAAACAACAAAAGAACAAGACAAACAAAAGAGAAACAAAAACTCATAGACACAAACAATAGTTTAGTGATTACCAGAGGGTAAGGGGGGAAAGGGGTGGTAGATGAGGGTAAGGGGCATCAAATATATGGTGATGGAAGAAGAACTGACTCTGGGTGGTGAACACATAAGGGGATTTATAGATGATGTAATACAGAATTGTACACCTGAAATCTATGTAATTTTACTAACAATTGTCACCCCAATAAACTTAAAAAAAATAATAATATGTGTTTTCTTTCAATCCCTTAACCATCCCTTGAGGGAGACATTTTTTATTTCCCACTCTGTGTAAATTTAGCAAAAGTCACACATCACGTGGACAGCAAATCTAGATTGCAAAGCTTAAGCTCCTCACGATTAATACCATGCAACATCCACTCACGTACACCCCCTCCCCCGTGAGACTTCATGGAGGCTGCCTATGTACACAGCACTGTGAGATTCTTTGAAAGATGGCTAGACATACAAAACCTACTCTGTGCTCTCAACAACCTTACAAGTTATTTGCGAGGGTGGGGTGGATGGGGCACAAGCACATACACATACTCACTACACACACATAGAAGATGTGTATAAGCTGAAATGATGGAAAGGATACCAACAGTTTATATTTCACAGAAGACCAAAATAAATGTATAGTGGAGATATAGGAAAAGATTCTTAGTATCAGGAGGACTTGTAATGGGTGGACTGGGAGAAACCTGGAGGCATGGGGAAAGGAAACATAATAGAAGCATTCCAAGGTGAGAGACCAGAGGAACCCAGCCAGGGAAGCTGGTAGCAGAGTTGGTCCCATGCACACAAGTCCCATGGACCATTAACTGACCAAGAGTGTTGGTTAAATTGCAAGCAAATAAGCAAAAGATTTTACAAATATAGGTTAAGAATGTCTTGGCTCTGTTCTTTTCCCTTCTACGGTGAATGATCTGAATCCTAGCTCAAAGTCTCTTCTAAAGTGCTCCAATTCTTGGTTTGAAATACCTTCTCCTCTTCCTTTTTATGAATGTGTAAATGTTATAATGCAAAAGTGAACTGAAAAGCTCTTCGTCTTCAGAGACTGAACTATATTGCCCTAATATTAGTTGGTGATATTGCTCTTGAAACAGTTCAACAGCTGTTTTCCTATTAATGTATGTATAGTTTACTTTGTTTAGCCAGGCTTATTCCAAGAGATCTTACTGGAAGGGAGATCAGGGACCTCAGGGAGAAGGGAAGAAGAATTCCTTGGCTCCAAAAATTTTATTTTAATGTGTGGTCAAATTGCATTCTGTCCCAGAAATGACATGAGTACATTTTCAAGAAAACTTTACCATCACAGGCAGTGTGTGGGGGTACTTTTTCTTTACAAAAAAAAAAAAAAAAAAAAAAAAAAAAAAAAAAAAGATCCTAAAAATTCCCCTTGACCAAGAGGAGCATAACTTTAGGAAGAAATGCTCATACAGTATTGACAATTTTTAAACCATAAGGCAGTCTTTTTAAATCAGATGTTTATTGAATTTTTACTAGGCAAAGATACTATTCTAATACTTACTAGCCAACTGAGTTTGGGTTCCAAACATCCCAGCCAAGGATTAGAATATACCCTTACCTGTTGGTAAAATAAAACTACTCTCTTCCATTTTATTCCAGTCATTCACTCATTTAATAAATATTTATACTTTTCCAACCATGAAACAGGCACTTTTCTAGGTATCAGTAATATAATAGTGAACAAAAAACAGACAAAGTGATAAACAACCTAGACTACGGTAGATTCTGAGAAACAAAATAGCTCAAGATTAGAGGGTAAAGGCATGAATGGGGATGCTATTTAGAATGGACAGGATAGGGGACTCCTCCAGCATGATGTGAGCGGAAGTGACCTGAATGAAGTGAGCAGATCTCTGCATATTTAGGAGAATGACATTTTAGACAGAGCTCTGAATAAGTTCAAAAGGCCTACGGGAGGAACACACTTGGAGTGACAGGAATGAGGAAGGCAATGTGGCTGGCAAACAGTAACCCAGGAGAAAGTGGCAGGAAGTGAGTCAGATAGGAAAAGGGGAACCACATCAATGTGGATCATCAGTTTTACTCTGGGTAATATTGAAAATCTTACAATGTTTTGATCAGAGAACTGATATTATATAACTTATTTTTTTAAGTCATTTTAGTTGTTACTTTGAGAATAGATGGTGGAGTGGTAAGAGCTGTAGCAAGTAAACCACATAAGGGGGCCATGGTGATAATCCAGGAGAGAGATTATGGCCTGAATGCAGGGAAGGTGGGAATAAAAACGGAATAGAATTGGTGAAAAAGGTCATGTTATGGATACACAGTTGACCCTTGAACAATATGGGTTTAAACTACATGGGTCCAATTATGCAGAGTTTCTTCAGTAAATACACACAGTACTGTAATTGTATTTTCTCTTCCTTATGGCGTTCTTAATAACATTTTATTTTCTCCACCTTACTTTATTATAAGAATACAGTATATAATACATCTAAAATACAAAATATGTATTAACTGTTTATGTTATTGCTAAGGCATCCATCCCATCAACAATAGGCTATTTACTAGTAGTCAAGTTTTGGGGGAGTCAAAAATTATATGTGGATTTTCAGCTGCCTCAAGGGGTCGGTTCCCCTAAGCCCCGTGTTGTACAAGGGTCAACTGATTTGAAAGTAGAACTGATGAAATATCTTGGTGGATTGGAATTAGAGTATGAGGGAAAAAATACAAATCAAGAATGAATCCAAGTTTGGGGACTTGAGTTGTACTTTAATGAACTAAGAAAGACTGGGGGGTGGGAGGGTGGATAATATTAGGTGTAAAACTTTGCTTTTTGTGTTAAGTTTGAGATAGTGAGTAGATAGATATACAAGGCCAAAATGATGAGTGGATGGCTGGAGACAGGAATCCCTTAGAATTCAAGGGACATGTCATGTTTGAGATGTAAATATGATTTATCAAAGCAGAGTATGGATTTGAAACACCTGGCTAGATAAGCTTACTTATGGAGTGAGTGCAGAATAAAGAAAGGAAGAATACCAAGGAACCCTAAGGCATTTCATTACTTAGAGGTTGGGAGTATAAAAAATAACTGCAAAGGAGACTGATAAATTGTAGTCAGCATAATAGGAGGAAAACCAAGAGAGAAAAGTTTCCTGGAGGCCAAATGGATAAATTATTTCTGGGAGGAGGATTCAGAAGAAGGCAAACAGCAGCTCTGGCTCCAAGAACAGACATGATGGCCCATGATTCAATTACTTGTTCTGGAATCTGACTATCCAACAAAGTTCAACTGAAAGTTACGTGATGTTGAGGGCTCATCCCCAGCCTTACCCCTGCTCTTACTGAAATGTGGCAGCCCTTGCTTCTATCTCAAAGTTGATGTCTCCACTTCCTAATTATTTCCAACTCAAGAAGAATACCAAGCAACCATTTAAAAAGAAATGATGATTATACAACTTCACTTAATTGAGGCTTTCTTCCTACATCATTCTGATTATATCATCATTGTTGGCATCTTCATTATCTAATAATTTTTGCAGGGTCTACACTTGCCACTGAACTAAGATTTTTATGTATACTTTGTGCTATCCCTGAAAACAATCTGAGAGTTAGATTATTTTTGTTTCTTTTCTTTTTCAGTCTTGACATGGCTTCTTTATATCCTTAGTTATAAAACTTCTATTCAGCTAGACTTCAAATGATTCTCCAGGTTAATTGTTCTATAATTGAGTTGTAATTCTAATGTGTTCTTTGGAACACATTAGGTACAACATTTATCTACTCCACCATGTTGGATCCTTCTCCCTTGTTTCTATTTTAACAGATGAGAAAACTGAGAAGATGGGTAAAGTGCTTGCTTGTCAGTTACAGAATTAGGATCTCGGGGTATTTAAATCTAGAGTCCATGGTGTTTTCATCTCTCCTGTGCTTCTGATTTTCAGGCACACTAGCATGTGCCTGGTTTACTTTCAGTAATATAAATTTTATTTCATTTAAAGAGTGAAGGTATTAAGAAATACAAATTGGTAGTTACAAAATAATCATGGGGGTGTAAAGTATAGGGAATATAATTAATAATATTGTAATAACTAGGTATAGTGCCAGGTGGTACTAGTCAGGGGGATCACTTCCTAAATTATATAAATGTCTAATCACTATGCTATACACTTGAACCTAATATAAAATAATATTGAATGTCAATTTTAATTGAAAAATTTAAAAAGTGGGGGGAAGGTCAATAATATTGTGATAGTGTGGTACAGTGTCAGGAGGTTGCTGGACTTATCATGGTGATCACTTCTTTAGTATAGGGAATAAAATCAATAATGTGGTAATAACACTGTATAATACCAGGTGGGTACTGTTGAATAACTATGATGTATACCTGAAACTAATATAATACTGTATGTTACCTGTGTTTTAATTTGAAAACCTTTAAAAAGTTAAACAAGTACCTGGAACTTACCAAAATTCTGAGGAAAAGTATTTGTAAATCTTTTACAAATCCTTACCCCATCTATCTCTCAGAACAATATTTTATATAATTCCAAAATTTTAGACCTCCGTCTTTAGATGTTGCATGCTTTACACAGCACCACTCCTCAGTTCCACCACCACTCCTACACTCAAGAATTTTTCTCCTTGATGCCTACGTTTGTTACTTTTTGTTTGTTTGTTTATTTGGTTTTGTTTTTTGGGTTTTTTTACTACTATTATTTGTTTTGTTCTTTTAGTCGAGAGTAGGGATGTGAGATAAACATATCTACAGTGTTCATTGTACAAGTAGCGTACACTACCTCATTTATATCATTTTTCTGAAGTCAGGCTTTCAATTACTTGTGTCTATAAACTTGGTTTTAAGCTAAAACGTATTTATTTTGCAGATATATGAAAAGGAGAAGGTAGTTTCTATCCATTAAATTTGCTAGTTTTGAATATCTATAAATGTTAGGGTGCATTATTTCTACACTTCTTAAATCATTTATTTATAGGATATTATGCATATTGTGTTCTATTGGGACTTTAATGATCATTTTCCCCTATATTGCATTTATAAGGCCAATACGCTTAGTAGTTTACATCTCATAGACATGAGATTTAGAGAGTACACCATTTTTGATGGCAGAAAATGAAAAAGTGAGGTTTATGCTTCTTCTCAACCAGTGTAACTGGGCTAAACTCCATTTACTTCTTTACAAGATATCCATTTCACTTCTCAGCTTAACCAGAATAATATTTTGGTAGCCATGGAATTTGTATCCCACCATTATTTTTGGTTAATGCATGTTTTTTGTTCTAGCTGTAGGATTTTTATTTCATCATAAAACTTTCATTAATATCCCTATGACTGTTTTAGAGACTCCTTTTCAAAAACCAACAGGAACATGTTAATAACTTGTTGGGAGTTTGAGCTCCACTGAGCTTCTCCTCATTTCCAACAGCTGAACAAATGTAAATTTAGAGTTGCCTTCTTAGAATTTCCTTTTCAACATAGCAAATACTTTTAGAAGCTAAATTTTCATTTTAAATTTCACAATAACATGAGAACAGATTTCCATTGCTCTATATGCCTGCTCTAAACATCACATGCTAATACCCATGGACAGATACAAAAAAAGTCACAAATCAGCAACAGCCCTACAAACTAAAAAGGGAAAGTCTATGAGCTAAAAGCAAAAGTCCAGGGCAGCAGCAAGTTCTATTAACTAACGTATGGGCACCTTTTCAGCCTTGTTTCTTATCCCTCCTTCTTCCTTAAATCTGTCATTTTCATTTTTCCTAGCAAAAATGCGACTCTCCAGCCATATTCACCTCCTTTCAGATTCTTTCTCACTAATTTAACTCCTCCTCACCATGCAGGTCTACACCAAAAAGTCCCTCTGTCTGCAATGCCTGTCCTGATGTACAAATTAAGCACAGCCCTTGTCAGCAGATTGCCCAGCACTTTGTAATTCTATCTTAACATTTATTACACTTCGGCACCATGGCTTCTTTTTTGGGCAATGAAGGCAAGGAACCACCCTTTTATTCAACAGACTATCACATATTATCTACCTCATAAGCATGTGTTGAAAAATGAAATGCAACATTAGAGAAGGTGGATAAAGAAAGCATTCTTATGGTGGTATGAGGTGCTTTATAAGAGTTCAGGCTTCCTTGGACTGAATGTGTTCAAATCTCAACTTGGGCACTAGCAGCTTAATCTACTGACCTTGGGCAAATTGCCTAAAGTATTTGAATTTCAGTTCTCTCTCTACGATAACTGAGATAAAAACAGATACTTCTTCATTGAGTTATAGTGAATATTTATTATTGTACTAAATTGTATTATTACTAAATAATAAAATATGCATACAGATCTGGCTATGAATTACACTTGTAGCAGTGGTTATGAGTTTCATTGGTGAATTCAAAAACAAGTAATAGAAAAGATTTATAGGGTTAAAATAATAATTGCATAACAATGTGTTGAATGTACACCACAGATATTAACAAAGATTAGAATGTGCCAGGACATTGGCTCACCTGCTGGATTTTCTATTAGGCATCAAGAACAATGAATGTTATCCCTTTGCACTTATATTTGGAAATTAAAGAAATGTAAAATGTTTATCTTCTAAATATATTTAGAAACTTTTAAAAAATCAACATATAATCTATATTGTGAAACACAGAAAACTGAGGGGACAGGAAAGTAGGAAAAAAACCCAACTAACCAAACAAACAAACAAACAAAATGTTTCATAAAACATGGCAAAAGCAAACCCAAATATGTTACTTATGAAAATACATATAAACATATTATGCATCTTTTTAGATTGATATTTAAAAAAAATTGATGTAATCTTCCAAGAGCAAAATAACTGTAAGTTTTTAAATGAAGGATTCATTAGGATAATCAGAAATTTGGTCTTTTAAAATTTAAAATTTTCTACAATAAGTAGGTATTTGGTCTTTAATTAGGGAAAAATGGATTAAGTTAATACATGGTAAGACCTAAGAAGAGTGCCTGGCATGAAGTAAGCTCTACTTAAGGGTTAGTTCAGAGTATTAGTCATTACTATAGCTATGCCAGTGCCATCTAAATAATATATCAAAGCCAGGACATAGCAATAGTATCACAATTATATCGCTCTTTAGCTTTAGGAGTTGGTCACATTTGTGGGAAATCCCTAAGGTGAAACACTTTCATACAGGTTTATATTTGGAGACAAGACACATTGCTCCTTGCTTAGCACACTCAGTTCCAGCAATGAGTGGAGGGTTTTGCAAAAGGTTATTTACCTTGGCATGTCCCTAGAAATTGGGTCATATATGAAGTACATTACCTGGTCATGAAGAAGAAAAAACCACATAGTGTATTGCCAAACATGCTTTACCCTTGCCTCTTTTTCAATACCCTAAGTAAACTTACTTATAAAAAAAAAACACCCAAAAGTTAATCAAATAATACCTAAATGCATTCCTCTTATAAAAATGAGGACACTGGATATAAGATTAAAGTCCCTTTGACAACCAGCCCTGTATCTGTTATCATGTTCCATCAAGGAGGTAATCACTGTCATTAGTTTAATGTGTTTCTTCCAGGACCATTGGCTCTGAATTTACATATGGGGGTATTAATTTCTCTTTTTTCTTAACACTAATAATATTATTCTGTAAATTTGAAACATTTTTAATAGACTATATGTTATCAATTTTACATGAAAATACAAATAGATATACCTCGTCCATTTTTATCATTGCACAGTGTACCAAAGTGAGAGTATACCAATACTAATTCCTCTATTGAGGTTGTTCCTATTATTTTCACCAAAACAAATAATACTGCAGTGAATATCCTTGTGAATATGCAGTAGTTCTTTTTCTAGGCTAGGCAATCATATATGGAAGTAAGCTTGTGAACACATCTTAAATGTTATCTGTCATTTTATAATTTTATATATTACCATGAATGACATCAAAAACTGTCAAGAATCAGAATGGCACACTCATTAACTAATGAGAAAGAATGCACAGAGGAGTCAGGGCAGACACCAGCCAGAAGCATTCAGTAAGCTGTATTTGTTCCTTCTTCCTAAATGTCTACACTGGAATTTGAGTTTTCAGTATTGGCATTTGAAACATTTTTACCCTCTTATGTGTTTTCTTGTGATTACATTTGGTTTTTCGTGCTACCAATGGTGCTTATCCACTGTCAAAAGACACATAAGCCAAAGACTGTGTGTTTGGGAGGAGACCCAATGGCAGAGTAGAAAAACACTGTGCCTGTTTCCTTCCATTATCACATTAAAATTACAGCTAAGTTATAAAACAACCAACCTGGAGAACCATCTGAAGTCTGACTGAACAGAAGTTTTATAATTAAGAAGTTTTATAATTAATTTTTTATAATATAAAAAAGAAGTCACATCAGTAGAAGGGGTGGAGACAGAAACGGGCTGGACCCAAACCTCTGTGTTTTGTGGTTGAGAACCAGGAGGTATATCTCAACCATGGAGGCGCCCCCCAGGGGAGCGAGAGATCCCAGCCCCACACCATCCTTCCCAGCCCATAATACTGGTGCCAGAAAGAGGAGCCCCCACAATACCTGGCTGTGAAAAACTAGGAATTCCGACCATCTGAGTAGGACAGAAGGCTGCAGTAAACACAGACGTGCTCTTAAACAACCCGCACAGTCTTTCTCACCTGCAGGCACTAACCTTGGGCTCCAGTGGAGGGAGAATAACTCAGGGGCTGTCAGAGCCAGGATTGGAGGACAGTCGCCATTTTCCCTGTGTGGGCTCCTCCTCTCATCTAGCCGGCAGATGGGCTCCATCTTTCCTGTGTTAAGGCCCTCCCACACTCAGCCAAATCTAATTCCAATCGGCATGGTGAGCTCCATTGCTTAACTTTGCTGACTCACTGAGACCACGCCCCACCAAACTTTCCCAACTCCAGATGCACTTTCTATGAGAGCAGCCAGCCCCTCCTACATTGAATTCTTTCTTGAAAAACTATTGGAGTTCAAAGGACTAAGGTGGGCAGCCGCTGGCCTCAGTGTGCTCTCAGACTTTTGCTGAGTGGTTCTAAGCTCACCGGCACCAAACCAGAGTCTATATTCACCTGTTGACCACAATTCTTTCCACTCCAGTGACTTCCTGAGACCCTGCGTCACCCAACTTGTGTACCACACCAACGTTTTATCAGAGGCTGAAACTTAAAAAAGACAGGAAGTGGCAGCAGGCCTTGGTTGTGCAGGCTTTTTGTGGAGCTACCCCAGGCCTGGTACTGGTGTTTGAAGCTGTCCTCAGATAGCAGCATAGCTTCTCCCACATGCCTCTAGGGTTAGCATAGGTAGCAAACAACCATAGATCACTTTGTAGCTCCTACCAGGTAGTCTCCAGCAGGTCACAGGAAGTGGTGACCTGTGCCTGCACCAGAGCTCCTCGCAAGAGGCCCCATAACCAACATACTTGGAGGTTGGCTTCAGGCGACAGACTAGCACTACCCAATTAGCCCCACAAGTGGCACACCCAAAGGATCTCAACAGGCACCAGAGCTCACTGGGTTTAATCCCACTCAGTGGGGTCAACCTCCTGAACAACAGCCTGTGAGCTGTAGGTGTGGTAAAACCCCACAGCCAATCAGGCTGAGTGTCAATCCAACCGACTGATGTATGAATAGCAATCAAAGCTCAACTATAACAGGACTGCCCACACAAGGAATACTCCTGGGATACCATCTGAGTAGGACAGAAGAGTGGAGCAGGTAATCAAGAAGATAGTGCCAGGGCACCAGGGGGCACCTATGACATAAAGCCACTTGGTCAAGACTGGGAAACATGGCAGATCTACATAATACATAGAATCAAACAGAAAAGCAGCCAAAATGAGGAAACAAAGAAATACATCCCAAATGAAAGACTAGGAGAAAAATCCAGGAAAAGAACTAAATGAAATGGAGGCAAGTGACCTACCAGAGACCGAGTTCAAAACAACGGTAATAAAGTTGCTCAAGGGATTTAGTGAAAACTTCAACAAAGAGATAGCAAGCAAAAAAAGGATATAGAAACCATAAAAAGAACCAATCAGAAGTGAACAATGAAGAATGAATTAGAAGGATTCACCAGCAGACTAGATGAAGCAGATGATTGAATCAGCAATTTAGAAATCAAGGTAGCAGAAAACACCCAATTGAAACAGTGAAAATAAAAATAAATAAATAAATATATAAGAGAGAAAGCAAGTGATTGAGAACGCATTTGAAGAAATAATGACTGAAAACTTTTCTAACCTGGCAAAGGAAATGGACACACAAGACAAGTCCAGGAAGCCCAGAGAGTTCCAAACCAGATGAATCCAAACAGGCCCACACCAAGACACATTATAATTAAAATGGCAAAGGTTAAAGATAAAGAGAGAATCCTAAAAGCAGCAAGAGAAAGGCACTAATAACTTATAAGGGAGCTCCTATAAGATTGTCAACTGTTTTATCAGCAGAAACTTTACAGGCCAGAAGGGATTGGCACAACATATTCAACATGATGAAAAGCAAGGACATACAACCAAGATAACTCTACCTAGCAAAGCCATCATTTAGAATCAAAGGACAGATAAAGAACTTCCCAGACAAGAAAAAGCTAAAGGAGTTCATTACCATTAAACTAGTATTACAAAGAATGTTAGAGGGACTTCTTTAAGATGGAAAAAAAAAGATCCAAATTATGTATAATAAAATGGCAGTAGCCATTTATCAACAATTACTTTCAATTTAAATGGATTAAGTGTTTGACCTGAAAAGACATAAAGGGCTAAATGGATAAGAAAACAAAACCCTTACATATGCTGCCTACAAGAGACTCACTTCAGATTGAAAGACACACCCAGACAGAAAGTAAAGGGATGGAAAAAGATATTTCATGAAAATGGAAAAGAAAAAGAAAGCTGGGGTAGCAATATTTATACCAGACAAAATAAACTTTAAAATAAAGTCTATAAATAGAGACAAGTAAGGACCCACTAATCCCACTTCTGGGTAGTTATCTAAAGAAACCCAAATGCTATGTCAAGTGTACATGTGCATTCATATATTCATTGTGACGTTGTTTACAATAGCCAAGATGTGGAGTCAGCTTGGGTGTCTGTCGATGGAAGAATGGATAAAAAGGAGGTAATACATATACCTCTTTCAATGCTCCGCCATTGAAAGAAATGGGTTCTTGCCATTTCAGCGGCATGGATGGACCTGGAGAGTATTCTGCTGAGTGGAATGTAAGACAGAGAAAAACAGATGCAGTGTGATTTTGCTTATATGTAGAATCTGAAGAACAAAATAAACAAAACAAAAACGAATTCAGAGATACAGAGAACATATTAAAGGTTGCCAGATGGGAGGGGTGTGGGGATGAGTGCAAAATGTGAAGGGATTAAGAAATTGGTTGTCACACAGTAGCCATGGGGATGTAGGGTATAGCATAAGGAATACAGTCAGTAATGTTGTAATAACTATGTATTGGGTCAGATGGGTACTAGATTTGTTGGGGTGTTGGTGGGCAGAGTGAAAATTGTGAAGGGATTAAGAAGTACAAACTGGTAGTTACGTAATAGTCATGTGGATGTAAAGCACAGAGAATATAGTCAATAATATGGTAATAACTATGTACAGTGCCAGGTGAGTCCGGACTACTCAGGGGGATCACTTCTTAATTTACATAATGTCTAACCACTATGCTGAGCTGAAATTAATATAAAATCATGTTGAATATCAACTGTAATTGATAAATTTAAAAAGCGGGAAAAAGGAGAAGGGGAATAATAGGTCCAAATTTCCAGGTATAAAACAAATAAATCATGAGGATGTAATGTACAGCATAGGGAATGTATTGAATAATATTGTGATAGTGTGGTAAGGTGTCAGATGGTTGCTGGACTTATGGTGATCACTCCTTTAGGTATAAATGTTGAATAACTATGGTGTACACCTAAAACTGATATAATATTGTACGTTAGCTATATATTAATAAAAAATCTTTACAAAAATAAATAAATTGAAAGTAACAATAAGATATCTTTTCACACATATTAAGATGTCTATTATAAAAAATAAAAATAAAAAAATAAGTGTTGGTTAGGATGTGAGGAAATTGGAACCCTTGAGTACTGCTGAAAAAAATTAAATTAAGCACACACAAAGAAGACTGTGTGTGTGTGAGTGTGTATGTGAATTTGTCATAGTTGATTATATAATGTAAAAATAAACACTTATTATTTTAATGTTATGAACCCATTTAACTATCTAAAACAAATAAATGATAAACTGTAAAACACATAACTGTGAAGGAATATTTTAAAGGAATATTAAATTTTTAAAGGAATATTTTAAAGGAAATATTTTAAAGGAATACAAAAATGGGTTGTTTCCTTTCTCAGTAAATACTATTTTTTACCCATTCCAGTCCTATTAATTCATACAGAGTCTGACTGGGTATTTCTTTCTTAATTATTCAAATTTTAGTTTAGACCTTTTCTAGAATGTTTTATGCTTCTTGAACATCAGTCAGTTACCCTCCAAAGTTTCTCTAACTTTTTAAATTGTAGCTATGCATTCTTAAGGAACTAGTCCTGTGACTACTCAGCTTTCATATTTGCTTTAAAAATGTCATAGTTTCAGTAGCCTTCTTAAGGGTGTTCCTTTCATCCTTTGCATGACATAGAATCAGAAAAAGAAGGAAAAGAAACACATGGGTATTCCCTTTGCTGAGATTTCAAAACCTTGTGATTACTTCAAATGAATCTGAAAAAGCTCTTTTCTGTTTAATTATTAAGTAAAAATAAAGCATATCTCTTCCACAGCTTTTTTTTTTTTTTTTTTTTTTTTTTTTTTTTAGAATACCAGGAAATGATGGGAATAGCATAGAATGTCATGGTCTGTGAAGCACATTCCCATCCACCAAATGGAAGCACCTAGCAATGTAAAACAATGCAGCACAGAATATCATTTCCTTTAGCAATACTATAGCCATGATCCCTACTCCTATACTTGGACCTTCTCTTGTCAAAATTCTCATGCTATTAGAAAAAATGTAAGTGAATTAAACAAGGATTTTCAAAACTGATTATCTGATGACAGCTGAAAGAGGAGTGTGGGTCAATCTTATTTTCAACTCCCCACCCTGCAATCACTCAGAAATATAATTGTTTTGTACCTTAACGATCCAAAAGAAAAATCAAAGCTATATTTCAGTCAAAGTGCTCATGGCAGAGGGATCTTGGGATGCAATTTTCCATCCCATGATTTTAGAATCTATTAAACCTCTTGTTCTTGTAATTATCTTCAAATTTTCTCCATTACTTTACATGGATAGAAAAATAGAGAAGCTGCAATTTTGATTACAGGATTGTTTTATTCTCATTACTTCTTCATATCTACTATTTCTCTTTAATTTCTAATTTGAAAGATTGAAATAATAAACAAAAATCAATAATTCTAACATTAATTATTTGACAGTTCTACGATCCCAATCTCTCAAACATCTTACTTATTTCAATGAAGCACATACAATTTTAAGCATTAAGGAAAAATTAATTTTAATTTATTCTGCAAATGAAGAACATTATGTTTAATTTGATAACACATCAGTCTATTCAAACTGAATTTGAAGGAGAGAAACGGTATACTGTGGAAAACCTAAAATCAAAGTTGCCTACTCTATGCTACAAGGATGAACCTGGCTATTTTCATTCAAAAAACATTTATTCTACAAACTATGACACAGGTCTGTTCATTGGTCACACATAACTCTGATTCAGGCACTGTATTAAGTTCTTGGATAAAAAGATAAAGTGATCTCTGGCTTAAGGATCTCACAATATAATAAAGTACATTGTGGTTAGCACACAAGTGATGTAGAAATGATGTGCTGTTAGAACATTATTTCTTCCCTTAAGCAATGATTTCTTCCCTTCAAGGAAAAAAAATGGGATGGGCTTCACAGGTAGTAGTTTACTCGAATGAGTAGAAATTAGAATGAGCAGATATCAAGATATACTTTAAATGAACTCAATATCCAGCTATTAAACATCACTTTGAGGATTGTTTTTCCTGGATAGAAATATCTACAATTTCCTCCTATGTTAGTAATTTGAAAACTGTATTTACACGAGGCTGTCACATAGGGCAAGATGCAGGTCCAGAAAATTTCTACTTTCCTGCTCCACCTTCCCCAACATCTGCTCCCCCTGCAGACAGAAACACTCTGCTTTTAGCTATATTATATATACATGATTATGTTGAAAAAAAAATCTCTTTCTTAATTATCTGTTTTGTAAATTCAGACGTGTGTGTGTGTACATACACACATACATATTTTTTAAATTAAGCCCATCTTGGTAATAGACATCCAGACAGCAGACAGACATACAAACAAATAAAAGTTCAGGCCTTGAAAATAAAAATAAAAGAATCCTCCACAAACACTTTTGTATTATCAACCCAACATCAATCAGATAATTTGCATATAGTGAAAACAACGAGGTCAAATATAAATGGAATGCACAATATTTTTCATGCTTACTAAGAAAGTGAGTTAGTAAGGCTGCAGCATTTCACAGTGGAAGTTATACTGTGAAATTCTAAACTTAAATTTATCGAACATTTTTTAAATTAATTCTTCTGCATAGCACAGCATTTAAAAAACAAATTCCGAGATCTATATTAGCCTTTAGAACACTTTGAAGCTTTGAAATCTACCAGTCCTTACTCATTTTCATTTGTCATGAAAAACTTTTTCTTATTGTAAATTAGAAAAACAAAGTATTTCCTTTGTATTTAGCACATATATATTATCCTTGGGGGAGTGGGCAAGAGGGGAAAAAAAGGGCAAGTTTCCTTTATTTCTCAACTGCAAGGTTTACACATCAAATATAGAGGAAGTCAGTGGGTTAATTAAATCAAATTTTAAACAGTTGTTCATTCAGATCGACAGAACAGTGTTTCCTTTTTTTATATCAGACTGCCCCTTCCAAACTGAATCACCTTTTTGCTATATGCACACTCCTCCACACAAGCACACATACACACCATCACACACACATACTTGCCCCTTTCAAGCTCTGATTTGTTTTGACAAAGGAGAGAGAAAACCAGTAACTGGTGATAAATAATGAATTTTCTGTGCTGATGAGAAGAGGAATATGTTTAATAGCTGGTTATAGAAACTCCTAAAGGAGAGAACTCTATTTGGCAGAACACTCTCATATGTCTTTTAGTTTTCCATAGTGTGGCGATTAATTTTTATATATCAACGTGGCAGGGCCAGAGTGACCAGATATTTGGTCAGCCCTTATTTTAAATGTTTCTGTGATGGTGTTTTTGGATAATACACAAATTTAAATCAGTAGACTTTGAGGAAAGCAGATTGACCTACATAATGTGGCTGGGCTTCATTCAATCAACTGAAGGTCTGAATAAAACAAATGAAGTCTGAGGCTGTCTGCTGGAGAATTCACTCTTGCTTGACCTCACCCAAGCAAGCGGGAATTCTCCAGCAGACAGCCTCAGACTTCATTTGAAACATCGGCTTTTCTTGATTCTCTAGGAGACAGCCTTTCGACTCCAACTGCAAACCTCTTCTGAGTCTCCAGCTTGCTGGCCTTCCCCATTAGATTTTGGATTCAACAAGCCTCCACAATCACATGAGCCAAATCCTTAAAATAAATCTCTTCCTAGTGATATACGCATTCTATCGGGTCTGTTTCTCTGGAGAACCCTAACTAATACATATAGTTCTTAGAGTTTGTCTTGTTTGAATTGGGAATGAATCAAGCAGACACATAAACCACTCTGCCTTTGGAGGAAGAGACAAGCAAGCCTTGGGGAGGGGTGTAAAAATAGAAAGGAAGGGTGTCTTCAACATCGTGGAGGGATGAAACTGGATTGAGAAAACAAATGGAAACTTTTCAGAGGTGATAATGACAGGATTTTAAGAAAGTCATCTAATTTTATTTTATAGCTTGGCTGTGCCATATTGTGATCTATCTGTCTTTCAATCATTTCATGATTTCTTCTGTCATTCATTGACTCCAAATCCTCAATAAAATTTACTACATGCATGGCCTTTATTCAGTAGATGGTATTTTGGAAAGTAAATAGATTATATATGTGTCTAGCAGTGTGATATGGCATGAAAACCAAAGAGTATACAGTTGACTACATACAGAGCAGTGATTTAGAATTTAACAGAAGTAGCAATGTCTAGGTAAAAGATAATTTCAAAATTCTTTAGAGGTATGGAAAGAGGGAGATACTAATTGCCTCATCACCAGTAAGAAAAGGACAAGTTGATTCTATCAAACAGGGGACTTGCAGACAGTCAAAAGTTTGACCCATGCATTACATTTTTCATTAAACCAAATGGTTCACTAAAGCCCATACTTAGTGTGCAATAGAAAAAGAAGAGAAAGAGGAGGAAAAGGAGACAGGTGGAGGTAGATGAGGGTAAATGGGATCAAATATATGGTGATGGAAAGAGAACTGAGTCTGGGTGGTGAACACACAATGGGATTTATAGATGATGTAATACAGAATTTTACTCCTGAAATCTATGTAACTTTACTAACAATTGTCACCCCAATACAAAATAATTTTTTAAAAAAGATAAATTTTTAACAAAGGAAAAGAATATAGATGAGTTGTGTTTCAATTCCTATCATTGATTTAGTCTTTGCTTTTTTGGTAACTTCTCTAAAATCAAAGGCTTAATACATCATTTAACATTATTTTTAAGATCTGTTCCTATCTGGTTCTAAAATGTCTTTTAAGCCACATCTCCCACTAACTCTATCTTAGAAGTCAAGCCACTGGCTCGACCCCATTGGGACTAGTAAAGATAGGCCCCAGTTTGAAGTGGGCAGATCCTCACTTCCTAGTGAAGGAGTAAAGCATGGAGAAGTCCTTTGGCAAAATGCTTTCAGCTCCAAAGATGCAGCTAGTCAGGTCAGGCATCTATCTCCTCTTTCCAGGCGTTGGTCTGGGCAGAGTGCACACACCCAACTAGGAGATCTTAGCATCATCTTGAGGAGAAAATCCAAGAATGTGCTTTATTATACATTATTTTAATTATGTCTGCCTTTCACGGAATTGAAAAACAAAGAAAGTCACTATTTGGTTCTCTGAGGTTTCTCTTTATTGGTACATTGGAGACTCACATCTGGTAGCCTGAATAGGAACAAGTTACAGACTTAAAAGGAAACGTGTATGGATGGGGAACATACATTGGTCACAACTAAACAAACTTACCCTGCTCCTACCAGTAACTGAGAATTGTGATGATTCAGTCACTGGGATGAAATTCCCTTTTATTAACTAAAAAGAGTTTGATAAGCAAAAGAGAGAAACAACATGATTTGGTACCTGAGCGGACTTTGCTTTTTTTCTCCTACCACTCTCTTTTATCTCTAGGCTACAAACACAAGATACTTCAACACACTGAGCTTGTTCACACCTCAGGGCTCTTACATGTCATGCTTATCCAGCTCCTTGGAATGCCCAGATCTTAACATAGCTGTCTCTTTCTCAATATTTAATCTCTGCTGTATTGTCCCTTCCCTAAAGGCTTTTCTGAAAATAGCACCCAACATACCCCAAAACACATCCAGTCACTTTCTTTCTGATTTTTGCCTAGCACTTGTCATTAAGTGACATCTACCCATATCTATTTATCTAATCTAACAACTGTCTTTCCTTATCTTTACAAAATATTCCAATAGTATCTAAATTTCATGAAAGCAAGGACCTTTTCTATCAGTTCTCTGCTCTTAGAACAGTATATCCCACGTATAGTAGGTGGTCATAAACGAATAATAGTATTTAAACAGATTTTAGAGTGTTCATCTACTGTTCTTCATTTTCAATGCATGTGTTAATGACAAATGATTCTTGTTTATTCCTCAAAATTGGACCAGTGAGACTTCTAGCTAAGATATTTTTTTCAAAGTCTAATAAAATTCTGCCTAAGATATAATAAATTTATAATTTCAAACAAATTGCAATCATTCAGTCTTTTTCACTAAATGTGATCAACCCTTCCCCAAATTCATGAGTTGTTAAGATTGTAGTAACATAGTGATGTGAGTCACCAAATAGCTCAAAATTCCTTTTCCTTTGTTAAATAAAATCTAAAGAAAATAACTAATTAGTCAATTTGAATGATTTCCAAATAACACCACCAGCCTGTGTTTGTCTATACTACCAAGGTGAATTATTCATTAGCATTTATGAGAAGCGCCTGAAGAACACTAGCAGTGGGAGTAAAACAACCTGGAATGGTTTTTAAATGACCTTCCTAGCAACTTGGATTAACACTGGCATTATTCTCCCTGTACAAATCGAGTTAAAATTTTCCATGTGTCAGGTCTCAGAAGAAGGCAGTGAAGGAGTGCCTTCTTAGAGAGGAAATGACCTTCTGCACTTAACACAATTAGATTCTGCTTCTTTCTCTGTGTGTAGTGTCTGTGTGTGTCTGTGAGCTGAAGGGATTTAGAAAGAGAAAATATGACAGAGAGAGTGAGAGAGAGAGAGAGAGAGAGAGAGAGAGAGAGAGAGAGTGAGAGAGAGAGAGAGAGAGAGAAAGAGAAGGAAGCAGAGAGAGAAGGAAAGTAAGTCAGAGAGATAAAGAGATCTAAAGAATAAGAATGGGGAAGGAAGACAGGGATGAGAGAGAATGAAATAGGAAGAAAAGAAAGGGGAGATGAGGCATGAAGGGAAGAAGAAAAAAAGAAATACAAAAAAATAAAATAAAATCTAGAAAGCAGAGGGAAGAAACAGGGGTGGATGGATTGGAGGGAGGAGTGGAAGGGAGAGAAGGAGGGAGAGAGGAAACTTGTGACAGAAGTGACAGATTCAGAGGCAGGCTTCCTCTTAGTTGGCACACTGGGTTGCCAGGCTCCCAGGAGCTCTCCCAGGTGAGCAGGGTCACCTGATGTAATACTGATTAAAAGTATAAATTGCAATACAAAAAGAAAAAGTAATTTTCATGTTTTTTCTCTCCTGGGAGGCCACACTCCCTGGTTGTAGCTGAGCCTGCTGCTGGGCACACCCTTCTTGTTTAATAAAATTGTATTAATTTTATCCCTGCCCTTGATTTGTGGCTTTCTCACGTTGTGAGGAATAAATAATAAATGATTGTAAAGCACTTGTACATATGAAATGCCACATAAATGCTTAATAATAATCAGCTTAGGCCAGGAAGCCAGGGGGGTTGAATAGAAATCATTGCACAAGGCCATTCCTGTTGATGTGGCTAAAATCATCCAGTGTGCTGTCTCCACTTCAAATCATCCTGCAGATTTAATTTTCACCCATTCAAGAATCCAGTTCTCTGCAAACTTAACAATCTTTGTTCCCCCATCCCTACAGTAATGGCATTTATAATGGTAGAATATAACTGAAACCACCTATCTTTTTCTTTTCAGTTCAGCTCGGTTCTTGCAGCATTTTTCTCCCCCTCGTTACCCTTTCCAAATCCCCATGTGCACAATTTTGAACCGTCATTTCTTACTCCTTGGAGATGCCTGTTGTAGCCTGGTTACCTTTGGGAAAATACCTGTTTACAAATCTTGTATTTCATTGCATTTGCATTTGGGGAATCCAAGATAGCTAAGGTGGTAGTTCCTTGATGCTCTTCATTCATGTGTTCATTTAATCACTTATTCACTCAACACTTATTTATGGAGTGTTATGCTAGGTATTGGGGATTCAGTGAAAACCAAGCAGAGAGAGTTTGCATTCTGTAAGGAAGACAGGCAGGGTAACTCTGGCATAGTTTGGAAAACACTATGATCCAAGTAAACACGGGGGTAAGGGAAGTCAGCATGTGAGCAACATGAAGTAGGCAATTCTGCTAGGGTTTGAGCTGATTTGTTTTTCTTTTTATTTTCAAATGTCTTTAAAAGCCTTTCTATGTACTATTTAATATAAAACTCTCTTGCTTTGACCTGGTTATGGATAGAAGGGAGTGGTTCAGATCCAGGGAAATAGCCCAGGCTGGCGTCTTTGCTTCATCTAGAGGGAGGAAGGGCATTTCCATCACTTCTGTCTGTCTTCTTCAGTTTCTGATTGGTAAAACCTAACCTTTGGGAATTGGCAAAAATTGGTCCTTTGCTTATAAGTCCTTCTATTTTCTACCTGGAGTACATAATTTCAAAAGAAAATAGTGTCTAAACTTGTGTTAATGCATTTAATGACAAAAAGTACATGCTTATTACAGGAAACAAAATGAAAATAAAGATAAGCAGAAAAAAATAAGTGCTCTCCTATCACCCATTTGGGACCATTTTTGTCATTTAGTATATGTATAGTCTTTTAATGCTTATATTATATAAAAATGCAATTTAGGCACATATCCCTCAATCCCATAGTATTACATTTGTCATCAATGTGGAGTATATTGTACTCTGTACACACAAATATTGGTTTATTGCCTTTTTATACAAAGTATCAAAAACACAGTTTTATATCAAAATATACAGAGGGTGCCAAAAAAATGTATATACATTTTAACAAAGGAAAAACCTGTATTAAAATTACGCTGATGGTAACCACTTTGAACACCTCTTGTAATTACAGAAGTCAAATGTGACTTGTATTCATCTTTTGTTATCAGTATATGTTGAGTATTACAATTTTAATACCGTTTTTTCCTTTCTTAAAATGTGTATACATGTTTTTGGTACCCTCTGTATATTTCAACATGATTTCTAATGACTCCTTCATATTCTATTACACATACGAATTATTTCAAAATTTTACATATATGCATTTCTGAAACAAACTTCCTGAAGTCAGAATTACTGTGTAGACGTATGCCTGCATTAAAGTTTTTGTTACATTGCCAAACTGCACTCCAGATAGACTGAACTGGTTTTACACTCTCATCTCCTATATATCAGACCCCTGACAACACCTCTTATCCCCCCTTCTCTCCCTGTATACCCCATAGCCAAAATAAAGTACTCTCAAGAAAGAGGTGTTTGAAGCTCCACAATTTTTTAATTTTTCCTCTCCTTTCCCATTGGTTCCCTTGTGGCAGGGGAGTTAGTGGGCCTTGTGTTTTCAAACAGGTGGAGAAGGCTGTAGGGTGTCTAATTACTTTTGGTGAAACCATCAACGTCCACGTTCGTTCTTCCTGCTCCACTTCCTCCAATTCAATTAGGCTGTTCTTACCAGGGGGAGAGTTTTCAAAGCATCAGATGAAGTGTTACCTCATGATTAATAATTCATGACAAGCAATGTAGATTGGGAAAGGTAATAATGCCCTCCAAGCAGTCCCCTGTTCTCATTCACATAAAATGTTGTGTCTCAATCGTTAAAGCAAACACACAAAGTTTCACTGCCCCATAAACCAAAGATCCAAAGCAGGAATCATAAGCTTTTGAAGTCCTAAGCCCCTTCGAGAATCTTGTGAAAGCTATAGACTCTCTGCTAATAGAAAAAACAAATGTTGTAGCACGCACAGATATCGTGCTGCGAATTCCCATGGGTCAGGCACCCTTGGAATATTATCTAAGGACTCCCTAGGTAAAAAAAAATAAAATAAAATAAAATCTCTGGTCAAACAAAGAGGAAAAAAAAAAAAACAAAGAGCAGGACAAGCCCAAAAGGGATCAAAAGGAGAACGGATAAGAAATTTCACGTGCCTTGCCTCTTCTTTCTGTACCCAAATTTGCAATGAAACGAAGAAATTTCTTCAAGTGTGATTTTTTTAGTTATTTAGATATTTTGCAGGGGAACTAGTGAGGTAGCTGAAAATTAAAAGAGTAGATTTGGGCAAATGAATATATTATGGGACAATTCAGACGGGGTGACCTGGGGGCAGGATTGATGTTGACATCTATGCACAAGGCTAGTATAGAAGCTGCAAGTTTTCTTCTTGCCAAATGCTGTCAACCATAAAATGTCCAAGGCAGTGGGTCACACCCACTTGTTCATGCTCTGCTACTTGGCATTCCTTTAAGTTTTTCCTAAATTGTCATATCTCCACAGGCCATAACAAGGGACAACAGTCAGCAGCAATTCAATTTCGACCTCCATCTGCTGGCAATAAGAACATAAGGGAAAAATTAATGTACACTCACACACTTGTCATTATAATAGCCCTAATTTGTTTTTATAGTATGACTTTCTTCCAAGGAAATAAAAAAACAATTTATATTCAAATTCCCAAATAACAACTCACCTGTTAGATGGCTAAAATAATCATCTCCATTTTTTGAGGGCTTACAGATTCTGAAGTTTGTCAAAGGCCACAAAACATACTTTGGCGAAGTATGGTTATCAGAGAAACTCTCTGGAAACCATTTTGACTTATATATCTAACATCTATTGTGCAAGCCAGAGAGCAGGTTATATTAACAGTTAATCAAATTATATGAACATACAGCAAAATATTTGTGTTTTATAAGCTAACATAGTTTTTCTTCATTCAGTATTATATCTTCAATTTATTCTTTTCTAAAACCCAAGATTCATAATTTTTCATTTACCAGTTCTATGATCTTGGACAAGTTGCTTAATCTCCTTCTGACTCCAATTCTTTCTCTATAAAATGGAAGTAATAATAGAAGCCAACTTATGGATTTGTCTTGAGGATGAAATAAAAAAAATTCTTAGAAGATTCCTCAATATATACAGGGTGTCCATGAAATCAGAAACACAAATATCATCATTACATATTTTTTAAAGTTTGATGAAAGATTAATTCATTGAGTGGATACTGTTCAATGGATGAAAGGGCTGATCGTAACAATGAATAGCAGAGCCCTTTAATAAAAATCATCTTGAGAGAGCTGCCATTTCCCATAGCACAGTTGGAAAGCTAGTTCAAAAATTCAAAGATATAGTCAGTGAGCTGGACACACTCTTTTTGTGGGCTATTATCTATTACCAACAAGGTGAAGGAAATAGTCATAGCCAAGGTCATAGCCAGTCCAACGTAGCCAACTTGCCAAACATTCAAAGAATTTGAAGTGCCTTGTAGAACCAGCCAAGAGATTTCCAAAATATATGTTTTTTGACCATACAAGAAGTAAGTTCTACAAATTTTATCTCAGGATGATTCTGATTAGCACGATGAGAGGCAATGCAGTGAATATATCAGGTAAGGTCACTGGACAAATCATATACTGTAAAATCAATAATTATTTATTATGCATATTTGCTTATATTTCCAGGCTTTTGGTCACCTACAGTAAGTGCTTATCAAATATTTATTCTTATTTATTATTTAAGAAAAAAAGTAAAGACAAAAAACCAAGAAAACAAAGATGTTCCACAATCTACTGTTTTCATTTTTGATATAATCACATTTTGGCACCAGTAAGCAAGGACAGAGGAATCACTAGCCAGTACTAATGATTGTGCCCTATTCAGCTGTGGTCCCCTATTGACCTCATTCTTCATTAGCTTGTCAATATGCCTCAATTCCTTAAGAAAATACAAGTAGTACAATGATTCTGCACATGTTTCTCAGTTCTTCTTCCATAGAATCAAAATTGAAATTTGAAATGTCTACAAATTTTCTCTCTCTACTTCCTCCTGTCAGTGTCCTTTCTACAAAGAGATATTAGTCTTAAAGTTGAACTTGATTTATGAAAATATTATACTTAGGAGCTGAAAATAATTATACAAATAAGAACAATATGTTCATACACACACAATAATGACAGCAATTTATTTGTGATCACTTTGTGTTGTGCTCTCTGGAGATTTAATCACAGATTCCGATGAGCAATTCCATAAAAACAATTAGCAAATTATATACGGGGAAATTTAGAAAAATCTGTCTTTGCTTATGAGCATCCTCAGTAAAGGTACAGAGGACTTTCCAAACAGAAGATATATGTGTATTATGCAGTTTAAATAATATGAAGCATGCTGTTATGTCAAATGGACCTATTTCACCATGTATCTGAAACTGATCTTAATTTAGTTGCTTATTAAGTTCAGGGTGATGTAGTCTAGCCAAAAGAGGAAATTCACAAAATGCCTGTTGTTAAAATGCTGATAAACTTCAACATCAACAGGTGTGATCAAGTGTAAAGAGGCAAGTGTCACAAGAACATCAACAGTGTCATAGAGCAAAGCCTTCCTTCAAGATCCTTCAAAGGGAAGTCAAGTTTGAAAAAACTGAAATACTTAATTAGACTGTTATTTGCCAAGTATGTCTGAATTGTTTTCTGCCACTTGGAAGAAGATATAGATCAGAGGATGAAGAGAGGCTAGACATGCGTAACCATTGAAATCTGGTACTTCCTATGAATATGAGACTTTGGAGAAATCAAAGGGCATAGACATCAAAGAAAGGGCAACATGCAGGCACGAGGACCAGAGGCTTTTAAAATAAACTAGTAACTGGTTGAATAACACCAAAGAATATTATAAATGGATTAAATCAACCAGGAAGCAGTGTTCTAATAATTGTCTATGGTATTATTTTTGGCCGTAAACTGTTTACAGTTTTATTAACAACTTGATTGAAGAAACAGAAGGTAGAATTTTTAAATTCAAGATAGCACAAAACTGAGAGAAAGTAATAATATTTCTGAAGACAGGAGTTCAATATGGAGAAAAAAGGCTCAAGTTTTTATCTAAATAAAGAAGAGTAAGAAGACTTTAAAGTATTAGATTTCTAGCTTGAAAGGGAATGCACACTAAAATGAATATAATTTAGGAGAGTTGAATAAAGAAATTATTTACAAAAGTGAATAGAGACTAAGGAAACTACAAAGGATTTTCAAATGCCCCAAAGAATAATAAGCGCTCAACTACTCCCTCTAAACCTGAAGATGTGAACAGAGGAGCTGATAATCAGACCACTGATAAACAGAAACATGGATAGAGAGAGGCATTTAAGTGGGAAGAGGTTGAAGGAAACGAAAAGGGGGAATAATTACCCTGAGCTTACTTTTCTTCCTCCTCCTAGTTTCCTAGCACTCAACCAAAAACAACTAAAAATCAGACAGCAAGTAACTCATATATGTTATGGATCCTGGGGTAGAACCCAGAAATCAGTACTATTTGCAAATACGGCTAATTATTTGGATATATCCCAAGGTTTGAGAAACACTAAAGTCCAGTGCAAACTGGAAGTCATGCTCTACTCCAAATATCAGAAAACTTTATGCAAAGGGCCAGATAGTAAACATTTTAGGTTTTCTGGGCTGTACAGTCTCTGTTGCAACTACTCAACTCTGTCTTTGTAGTATGCAAGCAGCTTAAGCAGTGGGCTTGGCTAGGCATGGCCCCAGTAGGCTGATTTTGGCCCATCAGCAGTAATTTGCTGATTCCTGATCTACTCTGTGAGCATGAAATAATCCATGGAGTAAAATGCTCTTTGAAGCCCTTACTTAATAAAAAAAGATATAATTCCTGGATATCCTCTGATGTTTGAGGGCCTAAACATGTTCTTCTTATAAAACTTAAATTAAAAACTTTAAAAATATACTAATAACTATGCTTATCAGTATTGATTAGCAACAGAACTTTCAAGCCCTAACAAATCATTTTGCACTCTCAATCACACCAGAAGTAAATTTTAATGAAAGTCCCCCCCCCCAAAAAAAATAAAAAAGTTTCCAGCTGGAAAGTTCATATCCCAGGAAGATGATCTATTGAGGTACAATATGGAATGTTAGAACTTCTATATATATTTACTTTTTATTACCTTTGTTTAAAATGTTTTAAATGCTTTATGATGCACTTAAAGAACCAGTACTGTATACAGACAAATATTTATGAATTAAACAATTTATTCAGTTTATTGGAAAGTAGCATTGGCAAAGTAAAAACCTCCCCAAATCCACCCTTCTATAAAAGCAGTAAGAACACTGGTTAACAACAGTCAAATCATCTTTTTAGTTCCTAAAATTACTCAAAGGCTTGAAATAATCCAAGAAGAATTTATTTAAGAAAAATGGTTGAATCTCAGTAAGAATATCAAACTTTGTAACATTTTAATTTGCCCTGTTCCCATGCCTTTCCTCATAGCTCTATAGTAGCGTTGAATACCAGCCACTTTGGAACTACAATAACTGTGAAAAATAGAACTCTAACAGTCATGGGAGTGGGTAGAATGGATTTGGAATTCCCCTAAAAGTACAACCCCAGAGAATTGCCATTATCTGGCCTGAATTGAAACTCCTTGGAAAGACCTCATTTTCAGGGCTTGTCTTTATTGGAACTGACTTAGATAGCACTGGATGAGGATAGCTGTATCTACAGGACATTTGCCAAAAAAAGTCAGAGGCAATTGTTTAGCAACATAGCTGCCTAGGGTGGCAATTCAAGTTGGAATAATTAAGCAGCCAAAAAGTTAAAAGGAAAATAAGGGGAATAAGATCTCCATGAAGGGTTTTGAAAAGACATCACATTTTGGGGGATCTAAAAGGCCATATGGATGTGCAGTGCTGTGCACATGCCATGAAAAGACTTGACAAGTATCTAATTCTATCCATGGCTGACCTTGAGGCTCTATGCAAGCAAGAAGTGAAGTTGTAAACTACTAGTGCATTGAAAGCCTACACAAACCCACATACTGGGTATCTCAGAGAGGGGTGAAAGACTTACTGATTCAAGTCATTTAAAGAAATATCTGCCCAATTATTAGTTGGTCTAAGGTAACTAAGCAGAGATGAGACTATCGTGACTGCACATAATAAAGAACATAGATATTACAAAATTTTTAAAGTCAGTAAACAAATAAACATCAACAACAACAAAGTCTAGGGGAGAAGGCAGAGATCTATTCTCAGAGTTTGCCATGCTATATTATTTAAAATGTCCACGTTTCCACAAAAATCACAAGACACATGAGGTAACAGGGAAGTGTGTCCAATACACAAGAAAGAAAACAACCAGTAGTAAATGTTCCTGAGGAGCCCAGATATTGGACTACAAGACATAAACTTTAAATCAGATATTATACACCATATTCAAATAATGAAATAAGATTACATTTAAAAAATAAAGTAAATAATGATAACAATATCAACAAAAGGATTACAATTATCAAATCAAATCAAATAGGAATACTGGAGGTAAAAAGTATGATAATTAAAATATTCACTAAAGGGGAATAACAGCAGTTGAGAGCCGACCAAAGAAAAATAAATAAATTTGAGGATATTGAGACTGGATAATTTTAATTATCCAGTCTGAGGAACAAACAAATAAAAGTAAAGGAAAAATAACCAGAGACTCAGGGAGGACTGTGGTCTCAAGTTCACCAACATATGCATAACAGGAGTCCCAGAAGAAGAGAGAGTGAAAGGGGCAGAAATAATATTTGAATAAAGAATGGCTGAACATTAACCTGTGCATTAACACTTTAACCTGAACATTAACACATTGAAGAATCTCCAAACATTCGTAGTAGGATACACTGAAAGAGATTAACACCTAGATATATCACAGTCAAACTGTCAAAACATATATTCATACAAAAACTTGTACTGGATGTTCATAGTAGTATTATTCATAATAGCCAAAAGCTGGAAACCTCCTAAATGCACATCCACTGATGAACAGAAAGACAAAATACAGCACATCTATAAAATGGGATATTATTTGGCAATAAAAAAGCGTGAAGTACTGATACATGTTCAATAAGATGAAGTTTGCAAACATTACATGCTAAGTGAAAGAAGCTAGTCACATATTTTAGGATTCCATTTATATGACATGTCCAGGATAGGTAAATCCATATACTTAGAGAGCAGTTTAGTGGTTGCTAGAGGCTGGAGGGAGGGTGAATTAAGAATGACTGCTAATAGGTACAGGGTTTCTTTTTCAGGGGATGAAAATGTTTTACAATTAGACAGTGTTGATTTTTGCATAACTCTGTGAATATACTAAAACCCTGACTTGTACACATTAAAGGAATAAATCGTGTAGCATTACACCTAAATAAAGCTGTTACAAAAAAAATTATTGGAGTGTAAGCTCATCATTTGTTTTTTAAAGTTGAAAAACATGTAAAACAGCTTAAAGTGAGTTTTGGTTCCTGAGACTAATAAAAATATCAAATTGACATCCCCAAATATGTCAACTACAACTCACCACAAATACAAAAGCCAATAACTTGGAAAAATGTAAACAAAGGTAGACAGATTGTGGAGTGGGCAATAAACACTTAGGAAAAGGAACTCACATGCTTTAAATTTTCTGTTTTATGGATTTTAGTCTGAAAATAAACAAGTTGAATAGAAAATGCACACTTTCTCTCTCCTGAAAGTCCACAAGATAGTTCAGAGAAGTTATAGCTGCTGGAGATAGGGGGAAATATAGTTAAAAAGAAAGGTAGCATGGTAGAGACCCAATGTTTTGCGATAAACTTTGCTCAAATTTCAACCTGACCCTTGAACCATGCATGTATGAGGCAGACCTAAAGCAGCACATATAAGAAAACAAAACAAACAAAAAACCTTAACTGATATTTGAAATGTTGTTCAAGAAAGAACATGTTTTTTTCAGTACAACAAATGTAATTGCCTGCTAAAACAAAAATATCAACATTCTTCAGAGGAATAAAAGAGAATCCAAAGTTTCCACAATATAACAATTCGCAATGTCTAGAATACAATCCAAAATTACTCAACATTAAGAGAGACATAAGTATTTGACCAATTCTGTAGAAGACAACAAACGTTGACCATCCTGAAAATAATTTATGTATAGGATTAGCAAAGCTGGATTTTAAAGCAGTTATTATGCCTCTGCTCACATTTAAAACAATAATTATAAATATTGATGCAATACATAAAAAGGATAGGACATCTCAGCATAGAAATGTAAGCAATACAAAAAAGGGGAAGTTCTAGAGATGAAAATATCTGATTTATAAAAATCTGATATACAAAAAGTACTGTGTGCATTTAACAGGAAAATGAAGAACACAGAAGAAATGTTCAGTGAACTTCAAGGCATATCAATAAGAATTATCCAATCTATGAAATTAAGAGAATAAAGATGAAAGTTAAATTAACAGAGATTTATTGGTTTATAGAATAATATAAAAAGATTTATTTATAGACATAATTGGAGTCTTCGAAAAAAAGAGAGAGAATAGAAGAGAAAATATGAAGAAATAATGGCTATTTTTTTTCCCAAAATTTGGTGAAAGACAGTAATTTAAAGATGTAAGAACCTCAGCAATCCCCAAGCAGGAAAAATATGAAGAGAAGACTCATACCCAGATATATCAAAACAAAACTGCACAAAACCAAAGAAAAAGAGGGGGGGAAATGAAAATGGTCAAAGAAAAATGAAACATTCCACGCAGAAGAAAAAAGTGAATCATTATATTATTTACCTATCAGAAAACTTGGAACCCAAAAGACAGTAGGAAAAAATATCATTAAGCTGATAGAAAAAAATTATTAAACAATAACAGTCAACTAAGAATTTTATATCCAGCAATAATATCCTTCTAGAATGTAGGAAAAAATAAATTTTCAGATAAAAAGAATATGAGAAAATTTGGTACTACTAGACATAAATTCAAAGAATTGCCAAAGGAAGTTCTAAAGCTGAAGAACAATTACACTATTTGGAAACTCATATCCTCAGGAAGAATGAAGAGTATTGAAAATGGCAAATATAAAGTAATGATACATAACTATTTTCTTTTCCTCTAAATTTTCTTAAAATTCATATAACTATTTAAAGCAAAAGTTATAACATTGTCCCATGGGATTTTTAATGTATACAGAAATAAAACGTATGTTCATGAGAGCATAAAGTGAGGGGGATTTTATGGACCTATACAGTAACAAGTTTTCTGCGTTTTATGTGAAATGGCAGAATATTAACTCTAAGTTCACTGTGAAAGGTTAAAGATCCGTATTTTAATCTCTAGAGCCACTACTAAAAAACAATGCAGAGGTATGTATGAAAAGTCAATAGATAAATTAAAATGGAATTCTAAAAATATTAAAACATCCTAAAGAGGACAGAAATGTAGGAGCAGAGTAACAAAACACAGATGGGACAAAGGGAAAACACATTATAAAATAGGAAGACAAAATCCAACCCTGTCAACAATTGTATTACATATAAATGACTAAACTCTCCTATTAAAAGTCAGAGATTATACAAATTTATAAAAAATCAAGATTTAACTATTTGCTATCTTCAAGATGCTCACTTTAAATATATATATATATATATATATATATATATATATACATACAGAAAGGTTGAAAGTAAACCGGTGAAAAAGATATACCATATAAACAGTAAGCATAAAAAAATTAAAAAATTAGAGTAGTTAAAGTACTATCAGAAAAAATAACTTTAAGACAAAATGTACTACCAGAAATAGAGGGAAATTTCATGATAAAATGATCAAATCATCTGTAAGACATAATAATCATTAGTGCATTCAATCCTATCAACAGAACTTTAAAATACGTGAAGCAGAAATAAACACATTTTGAAGGGAGAATTAGACAATTCCAAACACCATCGTGGAGATTCTGACAACAATCCCTTAGTAATTGATAGAACAACCAGAAAAAAAATTCCATAAGGATAGAGATGATGTAAGCAATATGATTAACATCTTGATCTAATTAATATTTATAGAACATCACACCCAACCACCAGAGAAGAAATATTTCTAAGTGCAAATTAAACATTCAACATGATAGACCATATATTGCATCATGAGAAAGGTCACCAAATATAGTATTTAACAGAATTGAAATTGTACAACAGGTGCTCTCTGATCACAATGGAATTAAGTTAGATACCCATAAAAATAAGATTCTAGGGCCAAAAAATATATAAAATTTAGAATTTAAAAATATATTTCAAATAATCTGGAGTCAAAGAAGAAATAACTGGAAGAATTAAGAATATGTCAAATTGAATAATAATAAAATTTCAACATATCAAAACATGTGGGATACACCTAAAGCAATGTTTAAGTGAACATTTATAGCTTTAAATGCTCTATTAGAAAAGAAGGTCTAAAGTCAGTGGTCTAACAGTCTACCTCAAGAAGCTAGAGAAAGAAATTAAAGGCCTAGAAAGTAAAATGAAGGAAATAATCAGGATCATAACAAATATGAATAAAATAAAAAAAACAGACAAGCAACAGAGAAATTAATAAAGGCAAAAGTTAGGTTTTTGAGATCGACAAAATAAAATGTCCCTAGTTAGACTAATCAAGAAAAAAGATAAAGAACACAAATTACCACTAAGAGGAATGAACATATTGTTATCACCGTAGATCCTACAGACATTAAAAGAATATTGAAACGATACTATGATCAACTTTATGCCAAGAAAAAAAGAAAAAAAAAAAGAAAAGAAAAGAAAAGACAATGTAGATGAGGTAGACAAATCCTGAAGGGGAAAGGGACACTTTATCAAAACTGACATGAAATAAAATTGAAAATCTGAAATGTCCTATGCTTACTAATAAATTAAATCAATCATCATAAGTCTTTCCACAAAGAAAATTCCAGGCCCAGATGATTTCATTTGAGAATTCTATTAAACATACAGGGAGAAATAGCACCAAACTTAAACAAAGACTTACAGAAATTAAGGGCAGAGGGATACTTGGTAATTCATTTTATGAAGCCAGTACTCATATAATACTAATACTGATATCTGACACCTTATTATAAAAATAAAATTACAAACAAATATCTCTTCATGGACATAGATGCAAAAGTATTTAAGAAAATATTTAATGAAATTGCAGATTTATTTAGAATAGGCAAAAATTGGATACAGCCAGAATCCATGTATAAAAAAGAAATAAGTAAACTGATATCTTTGTACAATGGAATATTATTCAACCATATGTATATTGAAACACACAAAATGGATGAATACCAAAACATTATACTGAGTAAAAGAAGTATAAAAAGTAGTACAGATGAATCCATACTGCGTGCTTCTACTTATTTGGAATTTTAAAACAAGCAAAACTCATCTGTGATGGAAGAAAATAAGAACAATTTTGGCTCTGAGGGTATTAGGGAGAAATTGAGAAGTCCATGAAAGAATTTTGTGATGGTAATGTTTTATATCTTAATAGAGGCTTGAGTTACACAGCATTTGTCAAAAATCACCAAATGTATACTTTACATTTGTGCATTTTATTGTATATAAATTTTACATTAAAAACTGTAAAAAACAATAACACCTGAATCCTAGTTCAGGATGCCAAAGAATTTTGGGAGAAAGGAAAATCTGCAATTTTTAGAAAGTAAGGTGAGTTGATGAATAGCTAGAGGTATGAGAAATCATTATACATATATGTGATAAAACGAGTACAGCAACGTTAATTTTCAACATAGAGCAAAGTTTACTGTTTACTGTAAAAGTCTTCAATCTTACTATATCTTTGAACTTTTTCATAATAAAATGATGGAAAATAGGTTGACGTTCCATAACAGACTATGGAAAATTTCTCGTTTAGGAGTTTGAAGGACCAATAAGCTATGGAATCTTAATACAAGCATACCTCATTTTATTGTGCTTCACTTTGTTGCACTGTGCAGATATTGTATGTTTTACAAAATAAAGTTTTGTGGCAATCCTGTATCAAGCGTCTTTAAGTGCCATATTTCCAACAGCATTTCCTCCCTTCATGCTTCTGTATCATATTTTGGTAATTTTCACAATATTTCAAGTTTTTTCATTATTATTTTATTTGTTATGGTTATTTGTGATGAGTGATCTTTGATGTTAGTATTGTAGTTATTTTAGGGTGTACACATAAGACAGCAAACTTAATCAATAAATGTTGTGTGTGTTCTGACTGCTTCACCAACCTTCTGTTCTTGTCTTTCTTCCTCCCCTTGAGCCTCTATTCCCTTAGACACAACAATATTTAAATTAGGTCAATATCCTTATAATGGCCTCTGAGTGTTCCAATGAAAGGAAGAGTCACATGTCTCTCCCTTTAAATCAAAAGCTAGAAATGATTAAGCTTGATGGGGAAAGCAGGTCAAAAGCTGAGATATGCTGAAAGCTAGGCTTCTAGTGTCAAACAGTTAGTCAAGTTGTAAATGCAAAGGAAAAGTTATTGAAGAAGATTGAAAGTGCTACTCCAGTGAACACAAGAATGATAAGAAAGCAAAATTGCCTCCACATTGCTGATGTGGAGAAAGTTTTACTGGTGTAGAAGGATCAAACCAGCCACATTTTCTTAAGCCAAAGCCTCATCCAGAGCAAGGCCCCAACTCTCTTGAATTCTATGAAGGCTGAGATAGTTGAGGAAGCTATGGAAGAAAAGTATAAAGCTAGCAGAGGTTGGCTCACGAGATTTAAAGAAAGAAGTCATCTTTATAACATAAAAGTCAAAAAATAAGCAGCAAGTGCTGATATAGAAGCTACAAGGAGTTATCCAGAAGATCTAGCTAAGATAATTAATAAAGGTGGCTACACTAAACAACAGATTTTAAATGTAGATGACACAACCTCTTATTGGAAGAAAATGCCATCTAAGACTTTTAATGCCTGGCTTCAAAGCTTCAAAGGATAGGCTGACTCTCTTGTTAGGAGGTAATGCAGACAGTGACTTTAAGTTGAAGACAATGCTCATTCACCATTTTTAAAATCTTAGGGGTCTGAAGAATTATGCTAAATCTATTCTACCTGTGCTCTGTAAATGGAAAAACAAAGCCTGATGATAGAACTACTCTTCACAACATGGTTTACTGAATATTTTAAGCCAACTGGTGAGAGCTACTGCTCAGAAAAAAAGAAAAAAAAAAAAGAAAGAAAGAAAAAAGATTCCTTTCAAAATATGACTGTTTATTGGCCATGCACCTGGCCATCAAAGAGCTCTGATGAAGTTGTACAATGAGATTAATGTTGTTTTCATGCCTGCTATCACAACATTCATTCTGCAGCCCATGGATAAAGAAGGAATTTTGACTTTCAAATCTTATTTTTTAAGAAATACTTTCCTTAAGGCTATTGTTACCATAACTATTGATTCTTCTGATGAATCTAGGCAAAATAAATTGAAAACCTTCTGGAAAGGATTCACCATTCTAGATGACAATAAGAACATTCATAATTCATGGGTAGACGTCAAAATATCAACATTAACATAAATTTGGAAGAAGAGATTCCAACTCTCATGGATCACTTTGAAGGGTCCAAAACTCCAGTGGAGGAGGAAGTAACTGCAGATGTGGTAGAAATAGCAAGAGAACTAGAATTAGAAGTTGAACCTGAAGATGTGACTGAATTGCTGCATAATAAAACATAAATGGATGAAGTTGCTTTCTATGAATGAGCAGAGAAAGTGGTTTCATCTCATGGTGAAGATGCTGTGAAGACTATTAAAATTACAACAAAGGATTTAAATATTACATAAACTTAGTTGATAAACCAGTGGCAGTGTTTCAGAGGATTGACTCCAGTTTTGAAAGAGATTCTGTTGTGGGTAAAATACTATGAAACCGCATCTCATGTTACAGAGAAATGGTTTGTGAAAGGAAGAGTCAGTCATTCGATTTGGCAAAGTTCAGTGTTGTCTTATTTTAAGAAATTGTCACAGCCACCCTAACCTTTAGTAACCACCACCCTGATGAGTCAGCAGCCATCAACATTACAGGAAGACCCTCCACCAGCAAAAGGATTAAGACTTACTGAAGGCTCAGACCACGGTTAGCATATTTTAGTAATAAAGTGTTCACTTGTTAGACATAACGCTATTGCACACTTACTAGACTACAGTGTAAACATTACTTGTATATGCACCGGGAAACCAAAAAATTTCATGTGACATGCTTTATTGTGGTATTTGCTTTATCGCAGTGGTCTGGAACCAAATCTACAGTAACTCTGATGTATGCCTGCATAACTATGAAACTATCTAAAAAATAATTATATGTATATTTTATATACAGTATGTATATTTTATATACAGTATGTATATAATGTAATCCCACTATGAAACAAAAAGCCAGTATCCTGGTTGTGGAAAAAAAAAATTTCAAACCACTTTTCTAATGGGTCAGGACAAAGAATTGGTTTTGATTCAGAGCCTTTTCCATTTTCTTCACATAATTCATCACTTCGACCATTCGAGCTACAGATTCAGGTTGTTCCTTTTTTTTGTGCCAGCATCACAAACTTCCTCTAAGCAGACGTCTGTCTTTAAAGACAAAAACACAGGCAAAATGTTCTACCTAAGTTTCCACTACTTCTTACATTCATGTGCTTCAAAGTCCCATAATCAATTTAGTAAACCTTTAGCAATTTTTTCTCTTGTTTATCTAATTGGATTCCACAACAAAAATTGGTTGGTTGGTTGAATGGATGGATGAATAAATAAATGAACAATTGAATGCATAATATTCTTAAGCCAAAGCCAGAAACTTGTCCCTGTAAGAACTTAGCTGCCCTCCAGTGTCAATGAGCAGTAGGGGAGCCTGCCAGCATCTTGACCTGTTGTGAAGAACTGAGTCGAATCTTACATCCTGGCTGTGCCCAAACCCATAGACTAAATAGAAATCTTTTTGTCCAAAGTTAACTAAATATAAAATGTCAGCATATAACCTATAAAAAAGAAATATGCAGTACAAAGTAAATTCTTCCCATGATTAGAATTAGACCACCACAGGAATGGAAAATTGCTTTACAAAAACTTTGTTTTCTGTTGTCAGTATAAGAGGATATTACTCTGAGTATATTCTTCTTAGCATTACCTAGCACAATATAAATTTAAATATCTTTCAAATGAATGAATTTCTCTTATTAAAAAAGATGATTTTAAGATGATATGAAAATGAATATAAACAAATTAAATCACTGTTGGAATATGGAAGTCACTGATGATACTGCATAAAATAAATAAATATTTCAAGAGACAGTATTAAAAATATTTGTAAAATAAAGTGAAAAGAAATTTAAAACTAGAGCAAGAATATAAGGTCGACAATTAAGTTCGTGAAATCATCCTAGAAAAAGTGCTACATCCTCATTGCTGAATATCACTATAGTCACCTTCGAAGTACTCCCTTTGGGAAGCTATGTACCAATGTCAGTGCCTAGTCCATCTTCAAAGCAATTTTGGAACTCTT
The DNA here is from genome assembly GCF_964194185.1 of Rhinolophus hipposideros. Lineage (NCBI taxonomy): Eukaryota > Metazoa > Chordata > Mammalia > Chiroptera > Rhinolophidae > Rhinolophus > Rhinolophus hipposideros. The sequence goes on along the minus strand of NC_138054.1, from coordinate 29,597,325 downwards.
TCTGGAATGGTCATCAGATCTGTCATCGTATTACCCTTGATGTCCTGAATGTCATCAAAATGTCTTCCTTTCAATATTTCCTTTATCTTCGGGTAAACAAAAAAGTCACTAGGGTCCAGATCGGGTGAGTAGGGAGGGTGTTCCAACAGTTATTGGTTTACTGGCTAAAAACTCCCTTAAAGACAGTGCCTTGTGAGCTGGTGCATTGTCCTGATTCAAGAGCCATGAATTATTGGTGCAAAGTTCATGTTGTTTCTGTTTTTTTCACGCAGCCTTTTCAGAACTTCCAAATAGTAAACTTGGTTAACTGTTTGTCCAGTTGGTACAAATTCATAACAAATAATCCCTCTGATAACGAAAAAAGATTAGCAGCATCGTTTGACTCTTGATTTGGACTGATGGAACATTTTTGGTCTTGGGGAATTGGCTGACTTCCATTGTGCACTCTGACTTTTTTTCAAGGTTGTACTGGTACACCTGTGGTTCATTACCAGTGAAAACATGGCTCAAAACATCATCTTATCTCCCCAAAAGGTGTTGGCAAACTTCGACTCTCCTTTGCTTTTGTCCTCGGTGAGCTCCTTCGAATCCATTTTTGCACACACCTTTCTCACACCAAGATTTTCAGTTAAGATTTTCCTAACTGTTTCTCTATTGATGTTTACTTAGTCTGCTATACTTCCCACAGTCAGCCAACAATTTTAATGCACAAGTCAACAAATGTTTGCAATGTTTTTTCAGTTCTGCTCATTACTGGCTGCTCTGACCTCTTTTCATCAATGACACATTCCCTCCCCTCAGAAATACATTTAATCCATTTGTACACTGTCATTTTCTTCATGGCATTCTCCCCATAAACTTGGACTAACATGTCCTGATTTCACTTTCATTCTTGCCAAGTTTAACAAGAAATTTAATGTTTGTTCATTGCTCTAATTCAAGCTCAGATATTCTCACGGTGGCACACAGAAACATGCAATAACCATCACTCAGCAAGACACGTCGACCGAACACAGCTGTGAGACACTGATATACCAAAGTTATGAAACCTTTGTACAGTGCTGCCATTATAAGCACGCAGTGGCAAGTTAGCGAATCTAATTGTCAGACCTTGTATGTACCAAATCTTCTTTATGCAATCATCTATCAATTTTTAATTTGATACAGTCCCATTCACTTATTTTTATTTTTAATTCCCTTGCCTTTGAGGTCAAACTCATAAAATTCTTTCTAAATTTAGAAATTCATAAAATTCTTTCTAAAAAATTCTTTCTAAAATTCCATAAGTTTAGTACCTATGACTTCTTCCATGCAATTTATTGTTTCAGGTCTTAATTTAGGTCTTTGATCCATTTTGAGTTAATGTTGATGTATGGAGACAGACAACAGTCTAGTTTCATTCTCTTGCACGTGGGTATCCAATTTTCCCAGCACCACTTATTGAAAAGGCTTTCTTTTCTCCATTGTATGTTTTTGGCTCCTTTGTTAAAAATCATCTGCCCATATATAGATATGTGGGTTTATTTCTGGGTTCTCAATTTTGTCCCGTTGTTCTGTATGTCTGCTTTTCTGCCAGTACCATGCTGTTTAGGTTTTTATAGCATAAATTGAAGCCAAGGAGTGTGATACATCTGGCCTTGTTCTTTTTTCTCAGGGTTGGTTTGGCTATTTGGGGGGTCTTTTGTGATTCCATATAAATCTTACGATTTCTTGTTCTATTTCTTTGAAAAATGCCATTGAGATTTTGATGGGGATTGCATTGAGTCTCTATATTGCTTTGGGTAATATGGCCTTTTTAACTATGTTGATTTTTCTGATCTATGAACATGGAATATCTTTCCATTTCTTTGTGTCTTCTTCAATTTCATTTAATAATGTCTTGTAATTTTCAGTTTATATTTGCTTCACATCCTTTGCTAAGTTTATGAGTATTCCTACATATTTTGTTGTTGTGGCAATTGCAAACAGGATTAAGGGGTTGTCTTTTTCATTTCTTTCTTCTGAAATTTCATCGCTAGTATACAGGAACACAATGGATTTTTGTATATTAATTTTCTATCCTACAATTTTATTATATTTGTTTGTTATTTCTTTTTGGTGGAGTTTTTAGAGTTTTCTATATAAAGAATCATGTTGTCTGCAAAAAGTTACAACTTGACTGCTTTGGACAAATTAGAGCTCAGGAAAAGACAAAAGAGAGCTAACAAAACTTACTGGTAAAAGATCCAAAATGGCAGAGTAGATAAACACTGTGCCTGCTTCCTTCTGTGGACATATCAAAATTACAACTAAATTATTGAACAATCAACCTGGAGAACCCTCTGAAGTCTAGCTGAACAGAAGTTTTATAACTAAGGATACAAAGAAAAAGCCATATCAAGAAGTATGGGAGGGGTAGAGATGCAAAACAGGTTGGCCCCAAACCTCACTGTGGCAGTTGAGAATCAGGAGGGATATCTTGGCTGTGGGGATTACCCCTAGAGGGGCAAGGAACCCCATCCCCACACTAGGCTCTCCAGCCCAGAGTACTGGGGCCAGAAAGAGGAGCCTCCACAACCTCTGGCCATAACAAACAGTGGGGATTCTGATCATCCAGGTGGGAGGGAAGGTGGCGGGAAACCCAGACATTCTCTTAAAGGGTCTGCATACAGATTCACTTACTCACAGGAACTTACCCTCGGCTCTGGCAGAAGGATAGTGACTCAGGAAGCAACAGAGGCATACGGGAGGCAGACTGAGGTGTTTGACTTCCAGGTGAGGGCTGGACGACAGTTGCCATTTTCCTTGTGTAGGGTCCTTTTCCTGTGCAGCTGGTAGGTGGCTGCCATCCTTCCTGTGTTGAGCCCTCTCTCACATGGTCAAATATGAATCTGAATTGGTGTGGTGAGCTCCCCTGCTCCACCCTGCAGACTCACTGGGACCCTGCCCTACCCAACTCTGCCAATATAAGAGGCACTTTCTTGGCTAGCAGCCAGTTCTGTCCACATTGCACTCTTTCGTGGAAAACTATCAGAGTCCACAGTCCAAAGGTAGGTGGCAACTGGTGTTGCTATGCTCTGAGACTTTTGCTGAGTAGCTCCAGACTCAGCACTGGCACCAAACCAGAATCTACATTAATCTGGTGAACAGAACACTTCTCCCTCTAGTGACTCTCTGAGACTCTGCCTCACCTAACTTGCAAACTGCCTGAGGTTTTATTAGTGGTTGACTCTTAAGGGAGCAAGGAGGTGGCAGCAAGCCTCATGGTGTTATGGCTTTTTATGAAGCTACCCCAGGCCTAGTACTGGTGGCAGCCACACTCCGTTCAGAGCATGGCCTCTCCAGCATGCCTCCAGGTTTAGCACAGGCAGCAAAAACTGTGGATCACTTTGTGGCTCCTACCAGGTAGCGTCTGACTGGTCACATGCAGTGAGTGATGTGGGCCTGTACTGGAGCCCCTCACAAAAGGCCCAGAACCAACATACTTGGAGGTTGGCTTCAGATCATAGCCGAGCACTGCACAATTAGGCCCATGAGCAGCACACACCAAGGGCGGTCTCAACAGGCACCAGAGCCCAGTGGGGCAAATTCTACTCAGTGGAGTGCCCCACACACAAAAGCCCATAAGCTGTGGACAGGGCCAAACCCCACAGCCAATCAGACTGACGGTCAATGTCACCCACCAACATGCCAATAGCAATCAAGGCTCAACTACAACAAGAGAGCACACACAATCCACACAAGGGACACTCCTGGAGCACCCAGAGCAGGTGACCAGGGAGACTTTTCCAGGGCCCCACATGGCCCATACTACATTAAGGTCACCTGACCAAGATTGGGAGACATAGAAAAATTAAAAATTGGGGGGAAGATGAGCAGGAGTCACAGGTCCAAATTTCCAGGTATAAAACAAATAAATCATGGGTATGTAATATACAACATAGGGAATGTAGTCAATAATATTGTGATATCATAGTACAGTGTCAGATGGTTGCTGGATATATCATGGTGATAACTTCTTTAGGTTTATAAATGTTGAATAACTATGGTATAACCCTGAAACTAATATAATATTGCATGTTAACTATATTTGTAATAAGAGTCTTAAAAAAGTACTTACTGGTAATTTTGAAATCAACCAAAGTAACAAACTATGTGAATAAGAGGACAACCACCACAGAGAAAAACAGCTGAGGTTGAATAGTCTCAATGGTATATTTAAATCCACTAAGTGAAATAGTAAATGTAAAACTAGCCTAAAATAAAGAATATACGTACATATATGTATATACTACATATAGTATGTATATTATGGATATATAGTGTATATTTATAAATATAAAGATAGGTAGATGATAGACGATAGATAGATAGATAGATAGATAGATAGATAGATAGATAGATAAATAGATAGATGATAGATAGATAGATATAGATAGAGTGTTATTGCTTTTACTTTCAGGATACTCTGTGACGACTTGAGGAGGTGAATGTGTGGCAGAAACACTGGGTACATAACTGAGTCTCATACTTTGAGATTGTTCTAATTCTCAGTTAATAGAATCCATAACAACGTCAGTAAAATAAGAGAATGAACTTTTACATCCCCTAGTTTTAAATTTTCTTTTTTCTAAGATTATTCTTATATGCATGATAATGTCAACAGAACATGCCTGCAAGAAAGCACACTCTACGAATATGTCTGTTGATTGTGTCTCAGTGAGGACATAAATCCATATCTCAGTGGAGAAGAACATATGGAGCCCAAAGAAAGGAAGAAAATATATTGGTTTAAAAACAACTAATTAAAGCTGGTGACTGGACCAGAAATATCTTCAACCTTTACACTAAAATATTTCAAATTAGTTTCTAATTGATATAAAGTAGAAAAGTTAAAAATAGTCCTATTTTTCTAGGAGTTGCTTTTGGTGTTGTTGCTGTGAAAATGATGGCCTAGACAAAAATGGCACAGAACATATTGGCGTGTCCTAGCTACATTTTATTGATGCATCTTTAAAGCTCAGTGCATATGTTCTATATGCCTGATGCACAAGTCTTCTCTTGTGTATCTCAAAACTACATGAAGCTAAAAGTAAATAATTATTAATCCAAACTTTGTTTCATCTAAAAAAGACATAAATGTAGCCGAATTAGTCAATGAGTTGATATTTATTAGAAGTCCACAGCGTGGTGAAATTGTGGACAAGAATTTGATAGCTTATCTGAGGCATGGCATCATCTTCTGTGGTTACCTAACCTAGAAAACTCAGTTATATTTAACTTCTCTCTCTTCTTTTCACCATAATCAGTTTGACTCTAATGTGTCAATTCTACTTCCTAAATACATTTCAAACCTCATCTGCTATCCAGCCCCACTGCTACTTTCCTAATTCACGGTTTTATTACTTTCTCCCTTGGTTATTAAAATAGCCTTCTCTCTGGATGTCCTGTCCCTCAACTATTACCTTATCAGTCAACCATCCACATTCACATTATTACCCAAATTATCTACTTATACCACTCTTGCATTTGAAAGCCTTCAATGGCTTTCCAGTGCTTCACAACAAAAGAAAAATTTCCCAAAGCCCCCTTAAAAATGAATATTTGGATTATATTATTTCTCAGTCCCTTGCATCTTTGATAATGTTATGGATTTATGCCTCTCAGTAAATGTTGACTAAATGATAAGCAATTCTTAGAAAACATTGTAATTAAATAAACATATGTCTATGGCCATGTGGTAATTTTCCTAATTTACTGAACTGATTTTGATATCTGTGCCTGTCGTGTGTATGTGTGTGTGTGTGTATGTGTGTGTATATATATGTATATATATACACATATATATACACAGATATACATATATACATATATACACACATATAAATATATATATATATATATTTATATATGTATATGAGATGTAAAAAAATATGGTGTTTAAAATTTAAAAGAAAAAATTACATTAAAAGACACATTGCCATTAATCCCCCTCAAACTACTCCCTCTTGCTTCGAACATACTTATCTCATAATTTTTGCCAGTTTCTGAAGCAGTTCTGGAAGTCTTCTTTTGTGAGTGTCTTTAGTTGTGCTGTCATGGTTGACTCAATGTCCAGAATCGATTCAAAACATTTACCTTTCATGGTCATTTTGACTTTGGGGAAGAGCCGGGAGTCACACGGTGCCAAATCTGGTGAATAGGGTGGATGAGGACACACTGTAATATTTTTATTTGACAGAAATTGTCATACCAGAAGTGATGTGTGACAGCCTTTCCATTGTAATCACAAAATACCGTGCGAGTGCCATCCAACGCAAAGGCAGGAACTTCAATATGGGAAGCAGACATCAAACCTTAGTAACACTGTGTGACAAGTTTCAACTTGTTCTGTGCAATCAGGTGTGAGCTATGGTTGAGTGAAGGTATGTTTTAAAGTGTGCCATAAATCATCCTCCATCATGACAACGCTCCATGTAACACATCGCTTCTGGCATATGGCAATTTCTGTCAAATAAAAACATTACAGTGCGTCCTCATCCACCTTATTCACCAGATCTGGCACCTCAGGACTCCCAACTCTTCCTCAAAGTCAAAATGACCATGAAAGGTAAATGTTTTGAATCAATTCAGGACATCCAGGCAGCCATGACAGTGCAACTAAAGACATTCACAAAAGAAGACTTCCAGAACTACTTCAGAAAGTAGCAAGAATTATGGGATAAGTGTGTTCAAAGCGAGAGGGAGTATTTTGAGGGGGATTAATGGCAATGTGTCTTTTACTGTGATAATTTTTTATGTAAACATTCACCATATTTTATGATCATACTTGTGTGTGTGAAACATAGTATGTATATAAAGAAAAATATTACGTGAATATGAAAGAATGCCCAAGATCATTTAAAATATATTAGAAATAAATAACTGAATAATTGCCTCTGATTTTAAAAATCTTCATGCTTCACTTTAGAAACTTAAGAAAAAAAAACAGTAATGAGAGTAAAAATAACCAATGATCCCAACATTCACTGAAAATCCATACTGATATTTCAGGTTCTTTCTTTCCATCCCCTCTATTTTTGAATGTACAAGTAAACTCTTTAAAAATCAAAATTCTGTGACATATAGAGTTTGTCACTTATGTAGCATAAGAATTATCTTATATCATTAAACTATCTTTTGGGAAGTATGTTTTTAGTAGATATACAATTTATTTAGCCATTGTCTTACTGTTGTTCATCTTACACATTAATTAATTAATCCTTAACTATATGCCTAATTATTTTCTTAATGAATTTCAAGACATGGGATTCCTGGGCTGGAAGAAAAGAATAGTTTTAATGTTGATCTCATCTAGCAATACGTTTTCCCAGAAAGGATACTGAGCATGTTAGAAAATGTTTATCTCACCAACATCCTGTCAGAATTGCATATTATCTTTTTAGGAGATGATTTTTTTTTTTTTTTTGCCATTTTGAAACTAGGTTTAATTTTCATTACTAAGGTAATTTAACATTTTTTTATGGATGTCCATCATTTATTTTGCTTCTATCATAAATTGTCTATTCATTTACTTGGCCTATTTTTCCATAGGGGTATGAAATAACACATATTTTGCCAGCAGGTTTCAACACACATGGGTAAAAAAGATACATTCATGGAATCTGCCTTTGAACCTGCATTCAAAAGAACTCAAACAGGTGAGGGGTGAATAAAGCAATTGCTTTTGCTTAATGATACAGGTGGGGAAAGAATTTGGAGAACATGTATTTTTTGAAAAGAAAATATCTGTGGTTCACAGCGTAGGTGTATGTACAAATCAGCTTCAAAAGTGCTTTCATTGAAGGAGCTGCTGGAAACATAGTATAAATATATGCCTTTTGTATCACAACATTTTTATAGGAGGTCATATACAATGGTTCCTTCAAACTCAAATTGAGGAGTTAATAAGTAAAATATCAGAGAACCCAGAACTTCAGAGTCATCCTTGACATGTCCCTTATCCAATTCTTACTTATTTTTCTTGAGTGTGAACCCAATAGAGTCTCCTGGATCCATCCCTCCTGCTACTGTCTTAACTGAAGCCTTGTCACATCTCACCAGGACTGTTGCAGGAGCTTCTGAGAGTTTAAAATCGCTCCCAGTTAATATCTAGTCTTGGAGTTCTATCAGATTTCAATCAATAGATAAGTATTATTTTTCTCCTCTTAAAAAATGTTTGCCAAACTTTTTCATATTCTCTGTGTTATAAATTTACTTTTGGTAATTTACATTCAGTCATGCTTGAATAACCTTAGATTCTCACAAACAGGCTATTATGAATCCACGTAAGTCATATCCAACTACGTGGGATAGCTTGTCACGTGATGAACCCACCTCTTTCCTATATCTGTATTTGTTTCTTAGAATGATATTGCCTTTATTCTTTGCTGGGCTCTAACTCAAATATCACCTATCACATGGACCCCTTCCCAAATTCCTCAGAGTTAATCTCTCCTTGTATTGTTGTTGTTGTTATTGATTTATAGTATTTTGTTCAGACCTCTATTATAGCACAGTGGATTTTAATTATTTACTATTGTACCTGTATGTACCCCTAAACTATGAAGATCTTTTGGACAGAGATTCTATCTTAATCACCTTTTTATTGTCAGAGGCTTGTGACTGGCACCATGTTAGGTGATCAATTAATGTTTGCATAATCAATGAATGAATTTTCAAATAACCAACAGAACCTGAACTAAATGTGCAAAATACTGTTTAAGCACTTTTGTTCAGTCTTCAAATTACTTTTATTATCACCTCCACTTTGTAGATGAGAAAACTGAAGTTTAAAAAGGGTAAGCAGCTTGCCCAGGGTAAAGCTGGGATTTGTATCCCCATCTAATTCCAGAGTTGAGGAGCAAGTTTGCATAGCAGAAATCCCCAGAGTGAAGGAGACTCGGGGTGAACAGTGTCCTACCCATCAGGTTAAGTTGAGACTTAACCACTGGGATCTTACGGTTACTGTTGGTTTTGTGTTTTGATGAAAGTCAGAAAGATTACTTAACAAAGAGGCTCATGTCTTTCTTTGTGAAAGACACTGTTTCTAATCTAATATAATCCAATATTTGAGAGCTATCACCTTCACCATTCAGGTATTTCAAAATAAATCTGAAACTGGAAGGATTAAATTATGTCAACTGTGAGAAATAACCCAAATAGTTTCTTTTTATAATAACCTTGCTGAGAGACTATTAAAAGAATAGACTTGAAAACATTCATCTGCCTGCAACATGACACAATCCATATCTTTATATAACAGTTCCACCTCAGAATGCTTCTATGCTTGCACAGTCTTTTACTAGTGTTTCCTGACAAGGGAATGGGAGATGAAGACACTATAAGAGTGGTGGTGAGGGCAACAAATAAACAAATAAAAAAAAACAACAAACATTATTTGAGGTACTAGGCCAGCTATCAATATGTGTTATTTCATTTCAAGAATTACCTTGAGAAATTTCAAGTATATAATTAATGACATATATGATGAACTAGCTTACTGATTTTATCATCTTCATGAAAAACTCTACAGGTGCAGCCTGGGAACACATGTTGAATTACATAATCTTTATGCCTGTGGTAGATACATATGGTACGGGGATGAGTGTATGATAGCAAATAGCTCAGCAAGGTCAAGTTTCAACTGTCTTCATCATCTACCGCCTGGCAGTAAACCAGACTGAGAAGGTAGAAGGGATTACCCAAGAACCCTGATCCACTCTGACATGCTGTTGTTATTTCAGGCATGGAGACATAGTCCACGGTAAATGCCACTGATATGTACTCCCCTAAAGCTGAATAAAAACAAAAGCAGAGCTTATTGATTTTTTAAAATTAATTTTCTGCCAGACTTCATTTAGGCCCATTGCCTACTTTCTTTAAGAACACCTGGGCAAGCAGAAATTTCCATTGCTGACTTAGAACATAGGAAAACTAAACTATAAAGAGCCAAATTTTTCTTGTCATTCAATACAAGGGGAAAGAGATCTTCAGGAGGGGCATGGTGATAACTCAGATTGCTAAGAGGAGTAAGCAATATATCGAGGAAAATTCCCCAGAGATACGGGACTGTGTCCATATTCTTATCCCTTCTGAAGTTAGAGTTTCTTATTGTTGGAAGATTTTTTGTTTTGTTGGGAAATTTCCATGTCCACTTATACACTGTAATTGGCTACTTTATTAAATATGTTTTTCATGGTACTTTAGCAAAGTATATGCCAGAATTCCTAAACCTGAGAGGTAGAAACCCATCATTTTGGAGTTCCTTGTCAAAAAGAGAGTATCATTTAAGATTAAGCCCTGAAGGAATGTGTCCAAACATGCTCTCTTACCATTAAAAGACTCACATAGAAATAAAATACTTAAGATTTTATGAAAATATTTAGTCAAGGGTGTTTTGACTTAGAAACAAAATGTTTTGCAGAACCTAAATATTCTAGATGCCAAGCATGTCTCAACATGAAAGGCAATTGTGAGGGTCACTTAAGAAAGAAAATAGTTGCAATTGATGAGCCATTGTCACATTTTTCCTTCTTCAATAAACATTGTAAAATTAACCTTTTGAGCCCTCTCTCTTCCTTATGCTGAAAGGAGCTTCTCTTTATTAGAAGCAATGAAAATGAAATGTAACAGGTGGAGGTCATGTCACCTTTGAATACAGGAAGATGTGATTTAAGTCTGCTCATGTATAAATGACCCTGGAGATACTACATTTCTTCTAACTCCTGGGTCATGACACTGAGAGTGGAAAATAAACTTAATTATATGCAGCTTGATAGACTGAGCCTGATTACTTTTGCCATGCATATTATATGATTGAGTATATAACTTTATTCAAGTCAGGGCATTTATTTTACTAAAGTATTTTCCTCTCTCTCTTTCTCTCTCTCTCTCTCTCTCTCTCTCTCTCTCTCTCTCTCTCTCTCTCTCTCTCTCTCTCTCTCACACACACACACACACACACACCATTTTCAATAACTAAGATACAAAATCCAAGCCCATCTTACAATACCCTAAAGATGACCCAGGTCTGGTTGCCATGTAGACATCCCTATTTCTGTACAAATGTATGGTAGACTGAAATTGTTTTGTGCTGAGGAACAGATAAATGACATGGATTGAAATTATGGTAAATTTAAATTGATGGCCTAATTAGTATTATCTCTTTTTGTATTCATTGTAAGAAAAATTATCCAGGAGGAACGCATTTTGCATTAATGTTGATATAAAGTGTAATTCTCCAGGATTTTCATTGTAATTTGGCATTAATTAATGCATCATTATTTTAAAGTGTTAATTAAATTGTTACAGAAAGGGACATCTGCAGTGGCTCAGAAAGGAAATCACATGAACAATTAGTTTTGCATAGGTCTGTGGCACAGAATCCGAAATCACATGCATGGCAACAGCATGATGGCCAAGGTAGATGGCAGACAGGAAGAACTCTGCTCTGCCCTGCTCAGTGCAGTGTCCACAGTACATGAGCACTTTTCTTACCTTTTCTATTGTGTGCATGTGACAAATGAACAGTCTCTAGAACACTGGGTATTTGCTCCATGCTTAGGAAAGGAGGCATCAAGAGGACTATGCTTCTTTACTTAGTTTTTCAGTGAGATTGGCAGAAGTTACTAACCATTCCCACAGCAGTAAAAACAATAACAGATTCCTCCTTTTTTTTTCTTTTTTTCTTTTTCAATATTGTCTGAAGATCTCAGAAGTAGGCTGATGTAGAAGGCTAGGTTAATATTTCTACTGGTAATAAATTCCATACAAAACTGTGACAAATCAAAGGGGAGATAATCTGTGGGAACTCCCTATGCAGTGGACCATCATTGTTAAGACATCTGGAAGTCATTGAATGCTATCATGGCTTAAAATATATAATTCCAAGGAAATTCCACTATGATTTCATATATCAAGAAATCATGGCAATCAGATAGCATGTGGGTTGGTAAATCAATGGAACTTGGGATTTGGAGGGAAGAATATTTAAAGTAGGCCCCAAACACTCTGTCTTCATGGTCTTGGAGGACACAGAACCTTATTCTGTCGGCACCATTATCCTATATTTAACCCTCTGGGGCTCTACTGAGCATTCTTTGTCAAGGGTTGTAAACCAAGCACCCGATAGAAAGAGTATAAAAGGATACTATAGCATCACACCATTTAAAACTATGTAGCCCTTAAATTGGATATATATATATATATTTCCCCCTGGGTGCCAACTTAATTTTAAGCTTACAACTATTCCTTTAGAAGCCACGATGAGAGTCTCCAATTTCTTAGGTTCTGTGAAGTTTACCTTACAGATGTTTTATGGATATGTAAGGCAAAGCCCAAATTCCTATAGTCAAGTTGAACTCAAATCTTTCCTTTTTGCATCAAATGATAAATTGGACAGAAAAGATCAGAATCATTCCATACTGTTTTGACAGTCCTCCTTAGATGACAGTCATTTACTTCCCTCCTCAAGATGGAAACACACTGCAGGTGGAGGTCTTTCTTGGGTCTTTTGTCCAGTTTGTGGCCTGGGCCAGGATCACTCAATAAAGAGTTAATTGATTGCTTCATGTAGCTTTCCTAAAGAGGTGACCAAAAAGCTTCTTCTATAAGTTCAATTGGTTCTGCTTGAGAGTGATTGGTTTTACACAAGATCAGTATTCCCAAACCCATGTTCCCAAACATTTCTATTGCCTATACTGTTAATCACTAGAAAAAGCTACAAAATGAAAATCAACTCCAATGGCAACTAAAGAGGAAGACTTGATTACCGTAGTGAAAAAAATAATCTCTCCTGGAAGGGAAATAAATGGTTTTGAAAAATAAAATAAAATAGAACAAAATAATATATATTATAAATATATTATATTTTATATTATAAAATATTATAAAATAATAACAGCAGGAGGGGAAAAAGGATTAGAACCACACTGCCACTGAAGTACTAGAAGAACCTATTTGTCCCCTGGGAAAGTGTTGCATGATCCTTAGATAGGGATCACTCTGTCCCCTGAGATTAAATTATTTTAAGGTAACCCCCTTATATCTCAGTGAGGCTTCCTCCCAATCTCCCCAGAGATTATTGATGTTAGAGTGTCAGTATAACACTTCTAATGTGTTTTCCCGAAAATAAGACCTAACCGAAAAGTAAGTCCCAGTGTGATTTTTCAGGATGACATCCCCTGAACATAAGCGCTAATGCACCTTTTAGAGCAAACCTTAATATAAGACCCAGTCTTATTTTCGGGGAAATACGGTATTACCTCTGGTTCAGCATTCCCGCTTCAACTAAATTATTTCAGTTTATCGATTATCACTATGTGCTTTCAGCAAACAGTTTACTGAAGTTTGTACTCCCATTTGCTAAAGCAATCATTTGGATACAGGCAAGAGGCTTACATGACAACACAACAGAACATTCTAACCTGAATATGACATATGCCTACGCTCGAAAATCATTTTCCAGCCTCACGAGCACACCGAATTTCTCGGTCATCACAATCTCCTCCTTGTTGTTCACCTCCCTTTCTTTTCTTAGATCCAAAACTCTTTCCCACTGTCTTCTACAGTGAATTTCAGCCCCAAATCACTGCTAACTTCTTTTGCAGAATGGTTTAGCTACCTCTTTGTTTTACTTTCTACTTTCACATCATGCTGTGAGGCCCTACTCTGAACCAAAGTGGGTCTGTCAAGTTAATTTTGACAAAGGACTTTTTTAGTCTCTATTAGGAAACAGAAGAAGTTACATTAGATTGTGGTTTTAAATAACTTTTTTGTTTTGTTTTGTCGAGTTTGTCATTTTATAGTTCCAATAGTTACCTTGGGCTCTTTAGAAAATTCTGGTTTCTTTGTTAACAATGCTTCAAGCCCTCACATCAGATGCCAACGTCTTCTGGGCATGTAACTTGTGTGGAGTTTCCTTTGTAGGTGTTTGTAAACACCAAGTAGAATTTTCTGCCCATTTTGGGCACAAATAAATGCTGCTGAGGAGCAAGAACTGACAAATTCAAAGATGACAAGGAAAGCATTCCCAGATGCAAGGTTGAGATGTGGGAAAGGAAATGTGCAGAGAAGCTTACTACCTTCCCAGTAATAAAGAAACTTCAAAAAGGACACAAAACTACCTTTAATTTTTAAGCATAAGAGGCTCTACATTTCTTGCCCTAAATTTAGTGCTGTGGCATTCAGTTAAAACCACCTTGTGTCCAATAATATACTTCCTGGTCTGCCCCGAGGTCTTCAGGAAGCATTTTATCTTTCATATAATTGCCAGGGTGAATCCCTAGTTATAACAGACTCTACAGCATATAAAATAATTGTTGCAGCTGAACCCATCACATAAATACTAGTGATTGAAGAGATTGGTTGAGATAAATCAATGTGGGTGACATATTTAATAAACTTTGTATAAACATTGTTTGCAACAGCTATAAATAAAATTGTCTTTAGGAATTTTACATATTACACATCCCTCTATTCATGGAGAGGCACAGGCGTGATTTCTAGCTACGCTAAATGACAAGCAATACCTTTTCAAACCTGCCCAGATCAGACCAGGCAAGCAGAGTCAGGGAGCATGCCCACACCAGATTTGCGTGTGCTGAGGCTTGTTCCATTGTCCGAGCTCTCCACATCACTCATTTGCCAGTGGGAATGAGGTTCAGTCTGAGAACTTCAAGCCAACATGCTGCTTCTTTCTTTTTTCTTTTCTCCCCCAAAGAAAAACCACACACCATAAATAAAGCATGATGGAGATGGCATTTTACATTCACACAGATTTTGGCATAAATAAATAAAAGGAATTTTGTTCAAATTCTGTCATCCTTACATTCCATTTTAAAATTATGTCTTCCTACTAGTTCAGCATATTCAACTACACTATGAGAGTCATACTGGCTCCCTCCAGTGGCTGACATAGCTCAGATGAAACCACAGGGGTGTTTCTCAGGGCCGTACAGCCTAGTGGTTCAATGTGGAATCGCTTCCTTCTGAGATAATGAGTTCAAATCTGTTTGGGAATTCTACCTTACCCTTAATATCTGTTATTCTTCATGGAAAGGTTTTGGGTAGCTGTTTATTGTAATTAATCTACCTCATAATCTCCCATGCAAATTGGGATATTTCACTGTTCCCATTTTACTGATGAAAAACAAGCTACTGGAAGGTAGTGGAGGGATTGGGAATGCTGGGAAGGAACGAGACACCTCACCTCTGAGCACAGGACCGGAGAGTTCATGTGAGGGCTTTCTCTAGGCTTAGAACAGACCCTTTCACATTCTTTGCCTTATTATCGTTAGATTCTGAAGGATGACAGATTTTGGAAATATTTAGTTTCCTTTTTTAAAGAAGTCAGACATAATACAGTGTGTCTTCAGCTTTAAGCTTAATGAAATGTCACATACATCTGGAAATTCAGGTATGAACTATGGGTCCTACATCGTTTGAAATTTACAACTTTCACATTTATTTTTATTAGTAATATTTTAGTTGCTCAATATATTTCCCTGGCATTAATGGAAAAAACATGGTGTCTTCCAGCAGCCAAAATAATCTCTCTAAATTCCCACTGAGTTTAAGCAAAGGCCATGCAATTTACCGGCTAAAGTTACAGCTATATATTTCCAGTGTGCTGGGTTCAAATCCCATTAAATTAGGCTCTAATTAAAATATATCTGAACTATTTTTTATTATGCAATTATTTTTACTTCTTAATGACTCACGTTAACCTCCTTTTACTCAAGGGGGAAAATGGCAGGAATTAAAAAAAAATCAAGGCAAGATAAAAAGCAGAGAAATTAGAGGATAATATGATGCGTTTTTAAAATGCAGCCTGAGAACTGGATGTACAACACAGATGATCAAGAGCAGACTTAATTAGGGCACAACTACTCAGTTCATAGTTCTTGGGTCTTTATAAAAGCTAAGAGCAAAGCTAAATCATGTGTAATTTGCCATTATTTTCCCAGATAGCTCTTCCTGAAATGTTATTTTTCAACTTGGCTTTTCATTTTTTTTCTTCTTGAGAGCATGGCATCAGACCTTGTATATGCAGCACGCCACTTGCCTGCTGTCACACAGAGAAGTGACAACACTTGTCACTACCAATCTCTTCATGTCTGGTCTCATCTGAGCAATACACACAGCCTGATTTCCAGGTGTTTGTTGAAATTCCGAGTTATGTAACATGTCTTTGCAATGCTCAGAACTGAAAAAGAAGCACCACAGGGGGACTACATTCTTATCTTTCTAAGAACTCTGATTATGCATAATGCAGATTTTAGCCCAATTCACATTATTGAAGGGACAATTTGGGGGACAGAGGAGTCACTATAAAGCTGAAGAGAAAACTGATGGATTCAGGGATGGTCAAGTAGCAATGATGGGAACTTTTTATAAACTTTTAAAAAATCAAAGCAATTATGAGTACACAGTTGAAGAATTTAAGCACTCCTGAAGCTTATATATTTTTTTTAAAAAGAGAGGGATTAATCCCCCTGCTTGCTCTGCAGCTCACCTACCTTCTAAGGGCAATGACTTTTTCAGTGTTTTTAACTATGTCTACTGCTACACAGTTATATTGTGATTTATCAATTCTAAACATTATCCATTGATCTCTTATAATAATACATGAAGATTTTAGCTCTTTTACTCTCTCTCTCTCCACCTTCCCCTGATCCTTACAATAGAGTTTTATCAATTTGGAGTTAAATCCATATTTGTAATTTTTATTGTTGTTACTATACACATATATTCCCTTGGTGAGCCAAGTAGTTGCCTTTGATTACATTTATTTTGTTGTACAGGCTCTCATTTACTAAAATTAGTAATTGCATTTTTTCTTTTGCTTGGCTTCTTTTAATCTCTATCTAATTATTGACTCACATTCCAAAGTGTGCCTCTTACTACAATTTCCCACCCTGGTCTGATAAAGTGTCTGATAATTCTTAGCTCTCTGTTCATAGTTAGGCATTAAAGAGTTGATGGAAAGCATATGTTAATGCATCTGCGAACTAAAGGGTGTCTCCATTAACTACTGTAATGGTTTAATTTCACTAGAAAAGGATGCTGTAATTTCCTCTCTGCTGTTAACATTTTGGAGTTGGGCATAATAGTAGAGAAAATATGGGGGTGGTTTCAATATTCAGTATGAGGTTTTCCCATAAGTCCAAGTTTACTGTTCCTACCACATCCCAGGTTGCTTCTGTGTCTGGAATCTTTTCAATGAGTATTTGTGGTTTGGGTGGTTATGATTTGGAAAAAATATATATGTTATCATTTTAGTTGTTGTTTTAGGTCAGGTATAGCCACTTATACTAGAACAAGTTAGTATAAAGGAAGTTATTCATTCATTCTTTGTTTAACAAGTAATGAGTGCCAGATCATTTTTCAGGGCCTTTTCACTTTAAAATTGTGTTCTCCAATTTTTTGAAATATTCTTATATTCTTTTTAAATAACCTCCTGTCAACTACAGATTTATCTGTTTACTCTCTCTTGCTTTCCCAACCAACTGGAGTAGTCATGTGATATTGAATATAGGGGACTTTTAAAATTGTTTTTATATTCTAAGACAATATATTATAGTATAGTTAAAAGTATGGTATTTGGAATCAGAATGACCTGTGTTTGATTTGTGTTTAGTACTTGTATGATGTTAGACAACTTTTCTGGAACCCAAAGTCCTCATCATTAAATTAACTTCTCTGAGACTCTTCCTTCCCAATTGTGACATGGGACTACAGTATCTTTTTCAGGTGTCAGAATTATACGAATTATTACATAAAAATTACATAGCACATTAACTTACCCTAATTCCATTTATCCTTGGAATCTTAATAGATCAGTATATCAGTTATGATTATATATATATATATATATATATATATACATATATATATATTTAATTATAGCTAATATATGTAGCTAAACCTAACACATTTGGGGTTTAAGCAAGATGTAAGTGACCAGTCCTATTTATAACAGGAACTTGGGCTCTTTCTAGATTTATAGTCCAATATTTAAAAAATGGGGGTGATGCTATTGCTATCATTTGGATATTAAAAGGATGAAATATATATGAAGCGTTTATCAAAGTATTTGTATACAAAAAAGTGCAATTTAAAAAAAGCATTCATTCAGTCAGGCTAGTCATAACCAATTAAGAATCCGGAAATACAGGATGTTTATCACAAGGTATGAAAAACATCCAAAATTCTGGTAGTAAATTCTGACTCACCTATAAGTGTTTAGAGTGAAAGCAAGCAACTTAGCAATTAAAATTCTAACTCTGGTAACAAATCCCCAGCTAGTCCATTTTAGGGCATGCAACACCACTCTCCTAGGCTTATTTCCTCCCTCATGGCACATATTCTCAGTCTATCAACTGGATAGAGATGGTAATCATCATCATTATCATTATTATCTTCCTCCTCGTCATCATCACTTCCCAGACTCTATGAAAGGTCATCTGTTCAGACAATGTCATTCATCTTCTCTACATTAATGCCAATTAAAATCAGCTTTTGCCCCATTTTAAGAAACTTAGTTTCCATGTAAATTGGTAACCTCAATAAATTCTAGATGTAACTTTGGTAAGCATTCCATTGTCCTTTCGCTGTCTTCACTCTAGGGCCTGGTGGAAATGTTAAATTCTTTCTAAGACAAAATTATGACAACTTGATGAATAAAAATATTTTACCTTTTCCACTAAATCTTCTCTAATAATTATCTGGAATGCTCTAATTATTGTCTTCTAAACAGTAAGTGAAAGAATTTGCTAGAAAATATTTCCGACTACTTTTTAAAACATTTTTGCTTATTCTGGAAATTTCTATTTCCCCATATTTTTCAGAACCTGTGAGAACCAAATAGTTCATTAATATGCACCAATTTTTCATTGCATTGTATGTAAATTGCAAAAAGCAAGATTTCCCATCTAACTTATGAATCCTGTTGATTAACAAAATAGCATGTCTCCCCATCCCCCATCATGACAGAGAGAGTTTATTCCTTCCAGTCTCAACCAAAGACAGCAGATCCAAACAACCTGTGAAATCCAAATAGATTTCTACCGTAGAACAGTCTGTTTCCTGCTGGGGTTCGTATCATCTTCCCCAAATGATGAACAGATAGTGAAAAGTGCTGCACACAGAAGATGGTGGACAGTTTAGGGTTGGGTTTCTTCTGAAATTATGCTCAAATAAATTATAGGCTATGCCCGTTTTGTTATACTAACATTTTCTTTGTGCCCTAGTGGTCATGAAAATGTTTTATTGCTAAATCTAGATCACTTCACCCCCAAGAAACTGTGATTCCTAGACACAAAATTTAAGAAAGATGCACCTTGGACAACACCAGCAAGGTCAGCTAATTCATCAAGAGCCCTGCATAAAAGTCCACATGTTTCACTTTGCCAGTAAGCCTGTCTGCTTCATCTAGTGCCAACAACTCAATCCACTGAACAGATGATATATTGAATAAAAGAATCTTTTCAAATTCACGGAGTTCTTCGGTTCTCATCTTTCCAATGTATCATTTGCTACAAGGATTCATTTTATCATTTTAGAGTCAGCAAATGAATTATTGTGCCAAGTCAGTGTTCTGGAGATGAGTTAAAAACTACATTCTCCTCCTGAGCGGCCTATCGAGACAACGTTAATTTTTGGGGAACCATTTTACCATGTATCCTGGGGTTTCCAGAAGTTCTCTTACACAGAAAATTGAATATAACATTCTTCAATGAGGTTTTAACTTTCCATTCTTTGTCAACATTCTTTGTCTCTATCAACAATCGTTAATAGAATAAAGAGACAATAAACCTATAATTGGGCAGAAGGAAAATAATTCCATTACATGATTACATCTGGGAAATTCAATTCTGTGTTCACAAAAATTTTGATTGAGAAACACACAACAGAATACACTCCTTTTGATTTATTACATAATAAGAATCTATGGGATGATGATAACAGTCATATTCCGTATTGGAAGTTTGCTTTTCATAGGTATAAATTTGCTGGTGACCTATTTCTGGAGGCTAATCAACCTTTTCCAAACTTATCAAGTTCATCTTTCTCTCCTCTGCACCAGATTGAGAGAGTCATCACAAAATCTGTTAAAGATCCTTGCAGAATCTTCATGGTTGAGAAGAAGGGAAGAATTTTCTCCTCTGCCCGCTGCACAAGCAAAGAACTAAACAGTGGTCACAAAGGAAAGCTATTGTTATAGCCAAGGGTGATTTATAAGTGAAACAATCCTCCCATTTGCACGATGATGGGCCTCATTCTCTTCTGATATGCAGACCTAACCCGAAGATGGGGAGCATCTGTTGCACAGGCCAATAACAAATTGAAGAGGGGAGCCTGAGCTTACACTGAGTGGGAGGCAGGGAGATTGACAGTGTGATGTCTCTGAGTGAGAGGTGTTGAAGGCTGAAGGGATTATGAAAGAAACTGATATGCTTAAATTGTTTTACATGTCATTGTTCAATGCAAGGCTTTTCACATGTGTTAAGAGAGTAATAATGTCACTTCCCTTAAAGATCTTTTCATACCAGAATGGACCATATGATCTCTACATATTCCTCTCTGCGCCGTGAATCTAAGTTCTGTGTGCTTAGTAAAGGTTTGCTGCTCTAAGGCCTTGGATGTGACAACAGCAGAATTGTGTGATGGGTTCTCTACTTTCAGGGGGCTTATGATCTATTGATAGGATAAGAGTTTAGATAGGAAATACATCAAGAGCAATGTATGTCTCTAAAAATAAGGACCCAAATATATGGCACAGAGATGTTTGTCAGTTTGGCTCCTCATTGTATCTCTAGTATCTCACACAGTACCTGGCGTGTTGTAGGTGGCTTGCAAATATTTTTGAATCAATAGATAAATTATTTCTTTTTTTTTTCTTTCTTTTTTTTGATAAATTATTTCACACAAAATGTACTTCGGTTTCAAGAACAGAAGTATTAAAACTGAATAGATTTTCTCTGAGAATGTTACATACTATATGGTTTTATTTACACAACATTCTTGTCATGACAAAGTTATGAAAGTGGAGAACAGATTAGTGATTGCCAGGGTTGGTGGAGAGAGGTAGAGAGGTGGCTCTGGTTATATGAGAATAGCACAAGGGATCTTTTTGTTGGAACTGTTCTGTATTGCAGTTGTGGTAGCAATACACAAATCTGCACACTTGATAAAATTGCATAGAACTAAACACGCACACACCATGAATGAATATAAAACTGATGAAATCTAAATAAGGTTGATGGAGTGAATCAAAATTAATATCCTGTTTATGGTATTTTACTTTAGTTATGTAAAATGTTACTATTGAGAAAAACTAAGTGAAGGATATACAGGATCTCTCTGTATTATTTCTTACAATTGCATATGAATCTATGATTATTACAAATTAAAAAGTTCAGAAAAAATATCCCCAAACCTGAAAAAGCTTATTGGGAAAAGGGTTCATAGAGAAGTAGGATTGAGGTAGGATTTGGATAGGAAGAGGGCTTCCTAGACGATAGGATGATGGGGCTGGAAAGGAGGCTTATGAGACTCTCTGAGAGAACAGTGATCCATGGTAATCTGGAAGAAGCTACCAACATGGTTTGGCTAGCTTTGGTGGTATGGTTTTAAGTAGATAACGAATAGTACGAATTTTGGAGTCCGACCTCCCTGATTCTATAGGCCAGTTCCCACAGTCTCATTTGCATAAGGGCAGTAAGCTCCCTAATTTCTGAATGCAGTGCTCCTCATTTGCATCACAGAGGGCATAATATATTCTTTGTAGAGAGATGAGGATTAAATGAGCAAGCATATGTTGAAGGCCTAGCTCATATTTTGGCACATGGTAGGTATTTAACAAGTATAGATTCCTTTCCCTTGTCCTTTAACACAGTCCTACAGGTAAACCAGGGATTCTTGGGGCAAGTTCAAGGCAGTTTACTTGCATACTCTTACCACTGCTCAGTTCTGAGGAAGCTGAGGAAGAGGCCAGTGCCAGGAGAAGAGATGTGTCACCCATCAGCCCTTAGCTCCAGTATAAGCCCAGTCTGAGGAGAGAATGTCAGCAGATGGTGGGCAATGTCTTGAGTCCCTGCACTGAAAAGTATGCCTGTTCTAGCAAGAGGAGAGACAAAGTTTCCGGAACAGTCTGTCACAGCAAGCAGCGGGAACCACCCCATAGACTCCTGGCTTTGCTATCTTTATTTATATTGCACAAGGAATGGAAATAAAGCCAGGATGTCTTCTGGGCAGTGATGGTGTGGCTCATCTGAGCTCAGGCAAAGCGTCATTCCTCAGGCCCCTGCACATGGTCAGCCAGGGGCCAAGCTGCAGGGGAAATCAGCTGGCCTCTTAAGGATAATCCCCTTGGGCAACTACTACAGCAGCCGCAAGAACAAAACTGCAAACTTTTTAAATAAAATGTTTTCTCACATACCACCAATTTTCTTAAATCTACATTGAAAATTAGTACCAATTTGGAGACAGATGAAAGATCTAAAATAATAACTTTCCAGGGAGTGTTTTTCCCTCATTTCCTCTAATTTCAAAATTCAAAATGATTACCATTTTGAAATCTTGGTCTGTGTGTGTCTGTATGTGAGTGTGTTTGAGTGTGTCTGTATGTGTGTGTTTTGTCTACAGTGAGTATTGGTACATTTTCTGCTATTTTTCTCCAAAGAAGAAAAACAGATTGGAGAAATGAAACCCTAGGCTGACAATATATAGTTTTGTAAATACAACATGTAACGATACGAACACTTACCAACAGGCATTAGCCGTAACAATATGAATTCCACGGCTGAGCAGTATAAAACATGTTTAGAGCTATTGCTGTACAGCATGCTATTGATATAGTAGGATCATGTTTATTGAGATGTACAGTGAAACCTACGCAGCTGATTGCATGTAGGAAAGGAATCTAAATTGACTTCTCCAAATTTCTGCTGCTTTCAGGTAATAAAAACCTAATACTCTGAACTCTAAACAAAATCTCTGTCAAAATGGACAGTTAGTTTGAGATCCAGTCAGAAATGTCACACGATAGTGATTTTTTTGTTTTGTTTTAGTTGTGTTTCCTTTTTGTATTGTTCTGTTTGTTTTCTGCCTTTGTTGCTACTGATACATCAGGCATCTAATCATGAAAAACAATGTCTATGTCACTAAAATGGCTTCTAGGCAGCCAGTATATCTACATTGGGGTTAAACATCTGTGTGAAGATGTGACAGCACACCCTATAAAAGGTATTATTGAGTAATATAGACTTTCTGTAATAACTAAACAGTAAAGAATATAGCTTTTTAAAGGTCTCTCCATGGCTGATCTCATGACTCAAAGATAAGACACTGTGCTGCAAGCTAAGTAATAAAATCTGGTGGGCTAGCTTGTGACAAATCATATCAAAGTATTATTAAAGAAAGAATTTGAGACCCAAGACTATTATTGATTCTTGACAGAATTTCTTATAAATAAAGTGTTGCAATCAGGTGCTGGACTTGCCAAGGTCCTAGTAGAATTCTTCCTATTAAAGGGGAGGCTACAAAATAGTAACACTCCATTAGTGAGAGCCAAAAGCCTCCGTGTGCAGCACTGCAAGGATGGGTCATGGTCAAAGAGAGCCAGTAAGAACACAATTTCCTTTTAAGGACCTCTTTTTTGATCCCTTTTTGAAATGGGTGAAGCTGCCTCTGAGCTTCCACACGAAGCAGTCTGTGCCCTGACTCTGTTAGCAGGATGAATCTGTGACCCTTCAGAGCACTAAGGACACACCTCCATTAGTGTCCATATTCTTACAGGGAAGAGGCTGATACAGTCAACTGAAATGACAGGGTGATAAATATAAAACCACTATCATCAATAAGACTGGAATGTAAAAGCACTTAGTTTCAGCCTAAGTAACTCATAGAAAGTTTGGTTTCAAGAACCAATGCGTCATCCATCACTACTCTACCTTCTGTTGACAAAGTAATTGTAAGATATCTAGAATGGAGGTTCAATATGAGCTGACATTTTTGAAAGGGGGAATTGTGTGCCGTACTTACTCATTAAATGTATTTTTCCTCTACTAAAGATGTTTCCTTTTTTAGTTTATGTATGAATAACTTTAACTAAAGTTCCCTTGACACCCTGACTTTGCTCTGAATAGCACCTATGTTCATTAACATAACACCTGAAAGAAAATAATTTTAATGTAGTTTTTTTAACACTTCAAAGGCCTCTAACAAATTGATGGAGCACAATTATGCATTCTAAAAGGAGTTATAAAGAGATCACAGAAGGTTGAAAATTTCTAGCTAAAAAAAAAACTTTGGGGTGAAAAAGAAAAGTAAAATAGGCATTAATGTAAAACATTGATGCACACTGAATAAACGTAAACTTAGAATTTTTAGATTTCTTTTTACCTATAAATGCGGTGTTCACATAGAAGAATAAATAAGAACTCACAGCAAAATGGAGCTCAGATAATTTGACAGAATGAGGTATGTTTTATACAAGTGTATGGATTTTGGAATCAGACAGATCTAGGTTTGAATTTCTGCTCTGCCAATTACCATCTGCATGATAATGAGTAAGTTACTCTTTTTCTCTCTGAGACTCAGTTTCCTTATTTGTAGCTCATGTGAGAATTAAATAATACATTTTCAGAGCACTTTACCTCTATTCCATACACAAAAGAATTTAACAAGTTCTCCAATCCCCATTTCAAGCAAATCATGAGATGATCAGTTCTCCCTGTCTTAAATCCTCCAGAAAGAACTAATTGTCCTCATTAAAGTTCCAGAGTAGGAATAGGACAATAAGATGGGCATGTCACCTCAGGGTGAAATTTCTACCCCTGTTCACCAGCAGGGGAATATTCATGGAATTTCTTCACTCCATGTAATGCTCTCAATCTTACTGTTTTTTGCAAAGTTCAGTTAAATCCTACTTTCTCCAAGGAGCCGTTCCAGATTCTTTCGGGCAGATTCCCACTCTCCTAGTAGCATACTGTTTGACTTAATCTCTACTATATTGTGAGTTCCTGGAGAGCAGCAACTGTGTCTTGTTTGCCTTTGTACCCCACAGTTCCTAGCACTGGCCTGGGCTGATGGTAAATACTCAAAAAATGTACTTTGAAGGTCTATTGGTTTGTTGTCTTATGAAACCAGGCTAAGGGTTAAATTAGAATTTGGAGTAAAATCCTTCAGCATCTGATCCACAGCCCTAGCCCCTTTACATTTTGCAAACTTGATCATTGTGACCATCACGCGGAGTCGCTAAAATTCAGACAGTCAATCAAAACCACTCACTGAGCCTCAAAACATTGTGAGTGAGGGACATGCAAGAGAAATAAAAAGCTGTACACAAAACTTTGAGAAACTTACTATCTCACTAAGAAAATATACATGAGGGGGATGTTAAAAACACACCACCACCATATGTAGGTTATAAATCTTAGACCGCCAGGCAATAAACTTCAGCGGATATGTTCCTGGTTGCCCCAAGCCATTGTATACAAGTTATAGTGCAGAGAGCATATCAGTAAAACTATATTGGACCTGTTGCTCTGCATGAGGCTAAATTTATATTTAGCCAGAAAGTCCAGGAGACCAGAACAAGTCTCCTGTCTTTGTTTCAAATGACAGCACTTCCTAGTCGTTAAGTATGTGAGCAGTGGAGACAGTCGGCCTTCCCAGGTCTCTATTTTTTACCTTGTGACCT
Source organism: Rhinolophus hipposideros (assembly GCF_964194185.1). Classification (NCBI taxonomy): domain Eukaryota; kingdom Metazoa; phylum Chordata; class Mammalia; order Chiroptera; family Rhinolophidae; genus Rhinolophus; species Rhinolophus hipposideros. The sequence goes on along the minus strand of NC_138054.1, from coordinate 29,571,599 downwards.
TGGACAAGTCACTCAGTCTCTGGGTATCTCACTTTTCTCATCTGTACAATGAAAATAAAAACAGGATCTTCCTCATACCATTTGGGGAGGGGGTAGATTCAATTAGTAAATTCAAGACAAGCACCTTGAATAGTACCTGGCCCAAAGTGAGCACTCAATAAGCATTATTTATCATTAATTGTTTACTGGAAAGCAGCATATTTGGGCAAGAGCATCATTCACCAAGGCTCTTGACTCTGTGGCAAAATTCATTCTCCCAAATTGATAAGCTTACCTTATGTCCAATATTGCCAGGTGGATTTTTCCTGTTCTCTAAGTTACATTGCCCTCATAGATTAAATCTGCAAAGCTATAAAGCGGAACAAGGAGGAAGGGGCTACAAGTGGTATCTCAAGTAGCTGTTAGAAATATGGTGAGAATTATGAAACCGAAGTGGTGAAATCATAGAGGATGTTAATCATTTACCTCAGAGGGTGGAGCAGGAAACTGCAGACCCTAGGTGTGCACTGACCTTGCAATAGTAACAGTTTGCCCATACTTTGCAGTATACCTGTACACTTCCAAAAGTTCTTCAATACAAATTTTGTTATTCCTATGTCAGAGTTGAGAAAAACCGAGGTTCTGGGGTGTTGACTGACTCGTCCAAAAACACAGCATGTGTTGAATTGAGGATTGAAACTCTATTCTTTCTTTCAAAGCATACTTCTCCCTATGAAATAGTTCTCCAAGTAGGAGAAAAATTGCTTTGCTAGGAATCAAATTTAGTGCCTACCTTTCACCCTTCACACAGGTTAGAGCTACCAATATATTATCTCCAGAAGTTAGGAAGCGCCTGGCTTTAACCAGAACGCTCTCTATGTGTTATTTGTACCTAAGAATGTCTGATTCTTTACCTTGATACTTTCCCTACCCCAATGCAAAATTTAAAAGACAAAAATCAAATACTCGTTTGCTGTTTAGTTGTTCTGTTTCTGCCTTCTGCAGCAGCACTTGAGTCCCTGGAGCACCTGAACCCATTTATTTTCCATCTGTTCCTTGCCTTCCTAAAGCAGTTTTATTGCACCCCAGAAGGCTTTGCTTCTCTCAGTTAGAGAGGGGAGAAGAATTCAAAGACATGCATGATGCACCAGAGGCTTTGCAGGTAGGCAAGGAGGGTAAACAGGTTGAAGAGTCCAGGAACACAGGTATCTGCTCCTGGGACACTTAGACATGAGTTGGGCTGGCTGAGTTTGGGCTGCAAGATTAAAATTCAAGATCTATGCCCAACAGTCCATTTTGTGGAGGGGAAGTTAACTTTGCCATAGAAGGGGGGAAGCTTAGGATGCTACTAAGAAATGGGAAAGACATACAAATCAAATTGGTGGGAGAGTAAATTCTGGTGCTTGATGTTAAAATGTAAAGAGTTTGGAACGCTACAGGGCAGAGTACTCAGCAGGCCCGGTGATTCAATTTTCTCCCTGAGGATGGCTTCAGGCTTCTGCCTCTGAAGCAAAGAACATCTAAGGCCCATCATTTTGTGCCATTGACTGACTGTTCCTGGAGAAAGATTCCCCTATGAAATCCTGAAAGGTGTTTCCCGAGAGCCATGCCAGGAGGTTTCAAGCTCCTGTTTGGATTCAATTAGGACTGGCTTGGGAAACTGGGAGAACCTGAAATTAGCAGGGGTGGGGCGATGCAGGAGAGGGCAAAGGGGACTCATTCATAGCTTTTCAGAGGGCAAAGGGGACTGGTTCATAGCTTTCGGGTATCTGGAAACAGCGCTTACTCCTGACTTCTCTTACTCCAAATTGTTATGAGAGCCAATTATTCCACCTATTAAGGTTTTAATGTGGCACCAATAAGTCAAAACTGGTTTAACAACTAAGAATTATGGTTGGTATAAAATGTTTGAATTTGGGCTAATAACATATACTAAGTTATTAGACAGATGAGATTTAAAATGACTAAGGTAAGAAATTGGGTTCATAATGGGCACATTAATAGACCACTAAACTGACTTTAAAGGCTCTGGCAGGCACAGTCAGGACACCAAATATATAACAACTCCATCCATCTTGAGATTCCTCATCATGTCACCTAAGAGAATTTCAAACACTATTAGCACACTGCTAAATGCTTATTATATATTACCCGTGTATGCTGGCTTTTGAATGAAAAGACAAGATCAGGCATCTGCTACGTTGTTGGACGGGGTCATCTTTCTTTATCTTGATGTGAAATGCTGAGCCTACTTCTCCAGATTGTTTGAGAAGCCATAAACTCCATTCTAATTTCTAATTTGTGGCCTGAATTACCACACATATGACTGGTTAAATACCCAGAACAGAATGAGAAAAAGCCATTTATGACAGCTTCTACGGGACAGAGCTGACCGATATCTTAGAGACTAGAGCTAATTTGCCAACACCACCTCTGGCAGGCCAACAACCAGCATCAATCATTTACTCACCAAAATGGTTTTAAGCTACTACTTTAAGCTGGGTACTCTTCTAGTTACTGAGGCTGTGGTAACAAGCAAAATGAATGTGATCTGTGCCCTCTTTGTGCTTAAGGTTTTATGGCAGAGACAGCTATTAAACAAACAACAACCAAAAAAAATAGTCAATCCGAAATTACTAGTATGTGGAACTTAAGGAAGAGGGAGTTCAATAATACTTCTCTGAGGAATGATGTTAATCAGAAATCTGAGTCACATATAGGATTTATGCAAATAAACTATGGAAGAAATGGAGGCACACAAAGGGTTTGAAGCAGAAAAGAGCTCTTCTATTCACCCAAATAAGGCCACTTCATGGGGAGTTTCATAAGGATCCAGAGCAGGGGCCAACTGCGGCCCGCAGGCCAACTGCGGCCCGCACTCCATTTTTTATTGGCCCGCAGCAAATTCCAAAAATATATTTAGTTTACTTAAATAAACCAGGTGAGGCAATACATACTTCACCTTGAGTGAGTTGCCCGGCTGTTTGTGTATTTTACCGCATATGGCCCTTGGTGAAAAACGTTGAAAAATGTTTGGACACCCCTGATCTAGAGTTTTGTTCTAAGAGCAATGGGAGGTCATTGAAGAGATTTGAGCAGGAGAGCCATGTGGTAAATTTGAGTTTTTAAAAATACTACTATTACTGTTATGTGGAAAATGGATTGAAGCGATCGAGAGAGAGACTCGGAAGTATGTTAGGCAGCCATTTCAGTGATCCATGTGCAAGATGATCGAGGTCTAACTCAGGACCAGAGTGCTGACAGGATTAATAAAGAGAACTCGAAGGCATCAAGACCCATTCTGAATGTAGGATCAATAATACCTGTGATGTATAGGATATAGGGATGGAGAGAGAGGCAGGTGTCAAGAATGACTCCCAGATTACTGGCATGAAAAACTGGATGGATAGAGATGCTGTTTAACCACCCAAGCTTATGGTAAGGCATAAATCCATAAGGAAATTCCACTACAAGTATGTGAAGCCCTTGTTTGTTGAAATAGCTTAATTTTCTGAAAGACTCAGTGTTGGAGAACTTAGTTAAGTATGAGATAACACTTACATGGGAGCCAAAATAGATTTCATAAAATCCATGAGATAAAATTCTGAACTTTAATATAGAAAAGCCCCTTAAGCTCTCAGTCAGAAACCACCTTTTACTCTTCTTTTAAACATACTGGACTTTCTTATACAGCACTTAGATGGCCATAGCAATGATAACACAAAGCAATATATGAAACAAATGAATAATTTCACAAAGTAGAAACATGCACAGGAATACAGAAACAATACAGGAGTCTATAATTTACAATGTAAAGAGCATACAAGGACTGACAATTAGGTTCGGGAACTTGTTGCAACGATGTTGCTAACTTTTTTTTATATATCAAAGGGATTATTCATTATGAATTTGTACCAACTAGACAAACAGTTAACCAAGTTTACTATTTGGAAGTGCTGAAAAGGCTGCATGAAAAAGTTAGATGAAAAAGACCTGAACTTTTCGTCAACAATTCATGGCTCTTGCATCACGACAATGCACCAGCTCACAGGGCGCTGTCTGTGAGGGAGTTTGTAGCCAGTAAACACATAACTGTATTGGAACACCCTCCCTACTCACCTGATCTGGCCCCCAATGACTTCTTTCTTTACCTGAAGATAAAGGAAACATTGAAAGGAAGACATTTTGATGACACTCAGGATATTCAGATTAATACGACAACAGCTCTGATGGCCATTCCAGATAAAGAGTTCCAAAATTACTTTGAAGGGTGGACTAGGAGCTGGTATTGGTACATTAGCTTCCCAGGTGCATTAGCTTCGAAGGTGATTGTTGTAGTGATATTCAGCAATGTGGTATGTAGCACTATTTCTAGTATGAGTTTGTGAACTTAATTGTTTGACCTTGTATATGGGAAAGGGAGAGTTTTCATTATTTTCATATTTGCCCAAGAAGGATATCTTTCTCTTAATTTTCCCTATATGCCTTGACTCATTTAAATAAATTTCTATTGTTGCCTTTATTTCTCTTTTCTTTTAGTCTCTTTAGTTCCCTCCTCCCTTTTTCTGTCCTTCTTATCTTTGCTTTGCACTTTTTCCTTGGAAATTACAAAATTAAACTTTCAATAGTTGTAATTAGATCTATGAGAAAAGGCACAATGAAAGTTGGGGAGAGTTTCTTAAAAGTCAGCAAATAAAAGAAGACTGTAAGAACCTCTCTGAATTCCCATTGAAGAATCACTAGGCTATAATCTTTAAAAACATACAGACTTTTATTTATCTTTGTATCCCCAGATTTAGCATGATACCTAGGGAAATTGGTTTAAAATTTATTTACTGAATGGATATAATAATTATCGAAGCAGATAATATTGAATCATCAGAAATGGTCAGTAAGACAAGAACAGTTTTCTTGGTAGTGGGTGGAAGAGAGACCCATTCAAAAGTGACAAAGGAAGGTTTTAGGTTAGATGTAGAAAGCCTTTTCTAATGGTCAGCGTATTTTTTTTTTCATATTACATCAACCTGGAGATCGCAGCATCTCTTTCCACTGGTATCTAATTTAATTTCATATTTTTATTATTACATAAATAATATTACAACAAATTCAAATAAAAAGAAAACATGAACCCAAGTCTCTAGAAATTGAAAAATCAGATTAAATTACCATTTATGTGATATTTTTCCTAGTCTCTGTCTACACACACACACAGAGTAGTATCTGAAAAGTAGAAGTCATAATATATATGAAATTAAGCATTTTGATTCTATTATATAATACTATATCATAAACTTTATAAAACATAATTTTTATAATTATGATTTTAATAACTCATTAAAAATTCTATCAGTTTGAAAATGATGATTTGAGCACCTACCCACATTACAAAGTTCATTAAAATAACAATGAAAATGTATCAAAAGGAATATATCAAAATCTATTAATTCATGTGTTTGTCCATCTATTCATTCAACACGTATTTATTGAGTACCATCACTTTTGTAGAATCTGAGTAGTTAGTGGGAATAAGAATGAACTGTGATGTGATACTGATTGTAGTATAAGATGGGAGACATTCTTCCTAGGAAACATCAGAAAGATTTAATCCTGGAGTTGGCAGGCCTGAAGATCAGGAGTGGACTTTGGTGCATGGTTCAGGCCAATTAAATGAAGGAATGTCAATAAAACAGCTGGAACTGCTGATCCTTCCACCTCCCACAAGGATATTGAGTAGCATTTGCCTCCATCTTAATTAAGTACTTGGGAACTTATTTCTAGTCAAAGTGTTAGATTTACCCCAGAGGATCCTTACTGGGGAGTTGGGATTAAAGAAAAGAAATGGGAATTAGAGATAAGTCTAGACCCACATAGCAGTCCAAAACATGGACGAATTTGGGAGAAGGGGGAAAAAAGAGTTCCAGGCTGGCAGAAGAACAAAGCAGAGAAACCACTTTGGTGCCAGAGTAATCTTCCTTTCAGTTGCATTGTTAGGGATACTGAAACTACCTGCCCATTTCCTGCCTATACACTCCACAGGGCAACCTGATGGTCAGAGCACTGCCTCCTGTCAGCCTCACCAAGAAGAGGGTCCTTTGGTAAATCAAAGTAACGGAGTGACAATAAAAACTTTCCAATGTATGCTAACTGCATGGTCCTCATTTACCCATGTTAATAGTTATATAACCAATAGCATAAAAGTGGATTCCCAAAAGTAAAAATATAAATAAATAAATAAATAAATAAATAAATAAATAAATAAATAAATAAATAAATAAATAATGACCCTAGGGAACTAGAGCTAGCATAAGTAACAGAAGAAAACCTTAAAAAAAAATTAAAAATTAATTGCTATCCTGGATGATATTCAAGAAGACAGTGCATCTCAGAACACAATTAGACCACTCTGAAAAAGGAGTAATCAGGAAGTAAGACAGATTTTTCAGAAATTAAACAAGATTTTTAAACCCGCCCGCCCAAAAAAAAAACAATAGAAGAATTCAATAATGGATGAACATGCCTGAAAATGAATTTGGGTGATTTGACAGATAAAGTTTAGAAAAATCTCTCAGAACTAAATACTAAGGGAATGGAAAATCTGAGATTATGTAAAAGATATAAAAGGTCAATCCAGAATAGACAAAAATAATTAATTAGAGTTCCTAAAGAAAATAACATTATGCTCTTCCCCACTGACGGGAATATAATCAAATAAATTATACAAGAAAATTTATCTGAGCTAAAGGCATAATTGATTATGCAAGTTGAAACAAAGACATAGATGCACTTTTATAAAATTTAAGAACTTACGAGCAATGAGAAATTCTAATAAGTCCCAGATGGGAAAAAAATAGATTATCCACAACCGACCAAAAATCAGACTGCCATCACACTTTTTAATCAGGAGTGAAAGCTAGCAGGCAACTATCAATTTTATTGGAGAGGTCACACAAACTTTCTAAAAATAAAATTTACTTGAAGTTGTATTCCAACAAAACAAAACAGGATTCCTGAACAGTGTAAAACATAGGATTGAACCACAATAGAAGAAATACAAGGCAATGCGAAGAGAAGATAATTAAGCAGCCATCCTAATAAGAAATAGAGAAAATTAGTGAGAGCTATATATAGAGTCTCTTTAATAAGCAAGTCAATTTATCACAAAGCTCATGGCTCAGAAATTGATAAGATGAAATCACTTGTCTTTTCCCCTTTCAATAAGGAAAATAAAGGCATTTAGCACTTTTAGGATACACAGATGTAGTGAAATCCATATTCCAAATAATGAACACTCTATAAGGAAGACAGCTAGGAAACAAGAATCCATTTGCTCTTAATGCTTAAAATAGACATTCTCTTTTGTGTAGTAGAAATCAAGTGACATAGACATTAACATAGTCTTCTCTTTGGATCCAATCACTTCACTTAGATCTGAGGAAAATAATACTTATGTTACAATTATATATGTGTTTATTTTCATTTTATAGAATCAATTTATAGACAGAGCATAGGAGATAGTAATAATTACAGAATATGTAAAAGTAATAGTATGGTTAATAAGAGCTAGAATGTGGAGAAAAGGGGGAGGAAAATAGATGGAAAAACAATAGGTTCACTAATTTTATCACTTATCTAGAGAGGAGTCAATAGATACTCTCTAAATTGATGGATAAACAATAAATAGTGGTCTAGATATATTATTTAGTCACAAATGTAATTTCTGGAAATACTAATAACATAACCAATAAAATTGAGAGATAACATACTAATGTTTTATAGTGTGGCATAAGTACATACAATCTAAAGTTGATAAATCAAGAAATAGATATTAGAATTTACATAGCAATCCATGGTGGATGAATCCTGACTATCATTACAGCCTGTTACAGTGTTCATTTTCAGCAGATGACTCAGGAAAATAGCTCTCAGTAATAAGTGATAAAAGGGCTCATAACTGTCATTCAATTTTGTTTCTAATCTTTCCAGGAGATTGCCCATGATTTTTGTGTCTGTGGTAGCCTGACTTTAATTCCCACATGAAGCAGAAACTGCTAAAATGGCCAGCTCTCATGCAGTGAGGACCAAAGGACAACCATCTTAAGAAGAGGAAATAACTGGTGACTATAGGAATTTTCAAAGAAAATTAACTGTCTTGGGAAGTACACAAAGTACTGTGAAGGCAATGTATCAAAGTCGTGAGTGTTGGTAATGTGTCTGAATATGGCAAAGAAGGAAGAATCTTGTTAGGATCTTTCTAAGTTGAGACATTCTTGTCATACTTTGGGCCTGAGTTTCGCAACTTAGGCCACTTTTTGTTTTTTTATCCAAACATATTTAACTGCTGTTGAGAAAAGACTTCATTTAAGAGAATTAGTGATATTCATCAGTCACATTAAATGTTGATCCACTCTGAACAATTTAAATACCATTTTAAAGGAAATCCAAGTCCTGTTATTATCTTCTCTCTTAAGAATATTTGGCAAAGAAAAGCTTAAAATAAGACTGTGCTATGCTGTTCAGAGCATAGTGTATTAGGCATATATCACCAGCAACTATGGCTCCTTAGGGCTGTGATCTCTCTGGCTACCCTGCATGGCATCAATGTGTAGCAATGTGAAGCCAGACAAATCAGAGGACTGGTCGTGCTTCCCTCACAAACTATGTGACCTTTGGCAATTATACACCCTCTCCAAGTGTCATTTTCCTCATCTGAAAATTGGACATATTAAACATAATTAGACATAATCTGCCTAACTCATCTACTTGTTATGGTAATTAAATGAGATCTTTTGTTAAAAGTTCTTTGTAAGTTTTAATGTGCTCTGTTTATTATTATTACTGTTGCCATCCACATCATCATGGGATAGATATTAAGAAAATTCTTCTGTTAGAATGGCTATTATCAAAGGATAAGAGATAAACGTTGATGAAGATAGAATATTTTCACAAGGGAAGCCCTGTGCACTGTTGCTAGGTGCAGTCACTACGGAAAACAATATGAAGATTCCCCAAAAAATTAAAAATAAGACTACCATATGATCCAGCAATTCCACTTCCGGGTATTTATCCAAAGAAAAGAAAAGAAAAAAAAAAAAACACACTAACTTGCAAAGATATATGCACCTCCATGTTCATGGGAGCATTATTTACAATAGCCAAGATATGGAAACAAGTGTCTATCAATGGATGAATGGATGAAGAAAGCACTATATATATATGCACACACACACAAATATACACATATATTATAATAAAATATGATTCCGCCACAAAAAAAGAAAGAAATCCTGCCATTTTCACCCACATGGATGTGGATGGACCTCGAGGGCATTATGCTAAGTGAAATAAACCAGACAGAGAAAGACAAATACTGTGTCTCACTTATATGTGAATCTAAAAAAAAAAAAAAGAAAAAAATCTATTTGGTTCATTCTCTCTTTTGCTCTTATCTGGCACTGAGTATACTGATGACAGAAGATTTCAAAAGGTTATGCCAGCTCATTGGCCTTCCTGCTCCTAGATCAAAGAGGTTCTACAAAGGGACTACACCAAGTAAAATGGAATTTAAGATTCCTTGCTCAACCATAACATCAGAGTTCCAATTTGGAATCTTTGAGGTTGGCTACTTCCATAATTAGACACATTTGATGGTCCTTTTTTCCACCTTTCATTCTCAAGCCCTTCATCTTGTATTATTTCTAAATGTGTCTCTCTCTACAAGTCAGTGGCTTGATATCTCTTTGATTACTGGTCCCTCTGGTCCTTTGTCTACTACCTGTCCTCTTGCATCATCAGTAAACTGTCATTAGATGCTTAATAAATTACCAGAATTTCTTTCATGCGAAGCATTTGAAGAGTCAATTACTGATTGGTATGTCCAGGGGAAATCATATTTTGATTAAATTGGGCTTATGACTGTAGATAGGAAATGCACGTTTTGTGATAGGCAGATCACCAAATCAAATGGCGAATGCACCTCGAGGCATTTGTCTCATTTCATTACCCATTCAGAAGTATGAATTTTATAATATTTAATTTTCTATGTATTTTTCTAGTAAATGAATGAAGTAAAATGAGAGTTAGTGGTCTATTACTTTTATTAGGTTGCAACATTGCACCAAGCACTGTAGAGAGCAATGAAGAACATGAATTATTTTAGAAGATAATTAAAGGAAAACCTAAGTACACTAATTCCCCCCATCATTGGTTCATTTTATGCAATGTAACTTTTAAAACTCTTCCGTGGAACAAAGAGGGTTAGTCTTTTTTTGTGTTTCTTTTTTGTGTTTGTGTGTGTGTGTGTGTGTGTTTCAAAGAGCATGTGGTAATTTTGATACAATTAGTAATAATGAAAATGCAATTAATGCGTTTTCATTATTACTAATGAAGTGATCTTATCTACTCTTACAGAAATGCCAAATCTATACTCCTGATTTCCCATTTATATTTCTTGCCCCAACCAGTCCACAATGCATACTCGTTTGTCCAAATACCTACTCAACTTTACACATGTTCATTTAATAGTTATGTCCAAATTAACCTTAACAGACTGACTGAACTTAACAAACGGACTGAACTCTTAGTTTCTCCCTCCAGCCACTCTTCCACAATGTTCCTTATCTCTGTACATGTCACCAACATTCCTCCAAAGGCTAATCCTAAAACCTTGAGTTTACCTTTGACACCTCTCTTTCTCTTACTCCCCACATTGAATTTATCAATGTACCCTGTCAGATAGACATTTAAAATATTTCCCAAATTGGACCATTTTTCACATCTACAACATCTATCCTCCTCCTAAACACCATCACCTTTTACCTGACAATAGCAATGGCTTCCTAACAGGTTTTCCTGCCTCCATTCTTATCCTCTATTGTCTAATCTCCAGGAAGCAGGTAAGTGACCTTTTAAACATTAATCAGATCAATGCGTTCCAAAGACTTCTTGGGTTATGTAAAATAAAACCTGAAATCTTTGCCTTGGCTTACAAGGCTCTCAGTGAACTGGCCTCTAACTACCTTTTTGTTATTCTCTCACTGTCACCCCACCTCCTGGAACACTACCTCCCCAGGCTAGCTTTGTTCCTCACTTTGGACTTTCTGCTTCCTGTGATGAGGTTCACTAGACACTTTGGTTTGCCCTGGGGCCCAAATGATGTCAGCTGAGCTGATAATTCATTTGGTTTAGTATCATGACTCCCTGACTCCAGTTTCATTAAAATAAGACACAATAGGTTTGGGAGGCCTCCACTTTTCAGTAATGCCATTTCTTGGCACAGTCTTGTCTGGTAGTGTGTGAGGAGCATGTACAGCGTACCAAGTTTTCACTTTAGTATGTGGTGAAATATGAAAAATGACCAAGAACATTCTGTTACTCTTCTTTCCGAATGCCACGTAACTAAGACCTTCATTTCAAAGGGGCGTGCAATGGACCCATAAGCACATGACTAGGGACATCTCACTTCTAGTCTCAGCTGATGGTGGAGGAAATATAAATGCCATCTACTCTGCCAACCACTGGTGTATTGGAGCCCCAGCTCCAGCCTGTGAAATGCATAGAGTCACCAGGCTGCCAGTCAGGGGTCAGTGAGTAATGAGAGAAATTACGGTTTAAGTGTATATGAAACATATGTAGAAAATAAGACTGACTGAGCAGTCATTCTGTAGAGCAAATAAAGTATAAAGTGAATACTCTTAATACAGAGGTTTGGTTATTTGCTAGTGACATACAACTATTATTTAATTTTTGATGAAGAGTTTTAAATTTTTGAAATAAATATTTCAATAGTAATGAGCTAAACAATGTATGTTGAGTAAAAATGAAAGTGCTGATGTCTCGTTTCTGATGTTGACTTGAACTCTTGACTTGCCCATAATGCTTATAAACATTCACTGTTTACTTTGGGGGCCATAGTTGATATCACTGACATGTAAAAATCAGAAGGCATCAATCTGCTGATGAAGCATCAGTGTCTATTTCAAAAGTCAGTGGTTATTTTAAAGCCTGAGTCCAAAATAATAATAATAATAATTTAACTGATGCAAGTGAAGAATTTATGTTTAAAAATCACTCTGAGAACCATGACTTTTCATTTAGATCAAAGGATTTCAATTTTAAATTAAGTGTGTTTATTTTCAATTCATGTTTTCTTTTACATGAATGAAAAGTGAAGCAATAGCTGTTAACATGTTGGATTTCCTGGTAAAAGAAGTGATGCCAGTTTTCTATCAGTGTCATCAGACGCTTCAGACAGAAAATCAATTAGTCTAATAATGGTTCAATTTTTCATACAATTCGTGGAATCAAAGCAAAGCTTTGGAACTTAATTTTGTTAAAGAAGAAACATTTGAAATTATTGACTGCTACTGTGAAATCAATGTAAAAGTAAAACATTGAAGCCACAATTATTTGTTTTGTTGTAGTAAAAATATAACTTTAGTGGAGTATGGTATCATGGTAAAAACATAATTCTTACAAAATTAAGAAGCATATGGAAGAGGTGTATTCTAGGAATTGATTGTGCTGTACACATAATTCATGATTGTGTTCAAATAAGTTGGGATATTCCACTAAGGAAAATAGAAGCTGTAGCTGTACACACACACACACACACACACACACACACACACACACTGCACCTGAACACCAAAATGTGATGACACCGATGTTAAATATTACATGCTTTCTCTTTGAGATCCATCATCAAATGGATTTCAGAAATATTTATACTTTTAAAGAACTGCTTTTTAAATCAACCTTCTTGTCCCATAAAGATATTGTGCGTTTTTATAAATCGTCCCAAATTTTTGTTGTATTTCGTTCAAAATCAGTTGAAAATCTTGAATCAAATTATTAAGCAAATGAAGTACCTACAGACTTCAGCTTTTGGATCTTTTAACAAATTGCAATGAACACAAAGTGTGCAAATAAGGTGAGAAAATGTATCCTTACAAAAGCAAAGGAGGAACTGAACAAAACAAAGAATAAGGGCTCAACTATTACACAAAATATAATTCTGAAATTTCATAATTGTGCTTAGGAATAGCTCAAGTTGTGGGACAAATTTTAAAATAAAGTTTCTATTTTTAATTGGATAAATCTGTATTATGTACTGGAATCGGATAAAATTGAGAAGGTTTAGTATTTTACATAATCTACCGTGTTTCTCCGAAAATAAGACTTAACTGGAAAATAAGCCCTAGCATGATCTTTAAGGATGACATCCACTGAACATAAGCCCTAATGCGTCTTTTGGAGCAAAAATTAATATAGGACCTGGTCTTATTTTCCGGGAAACACGGTATATCTGGCAAAACATTCAAAAAATCATAATTAGAGACAACTTATTTAAAGAGCTTTGTCTTATATATTTGTCAAAGAACAGAGGCAAAAAGACAGTACCTGTAAAAAGAATTGTCCTGAAATATTTGAATATCTCAATATGGAAAAAAGAGATTTGAGAGTATTCTCCATTTTGCAGAATGTGCTCTGAGGTTACCTGGTACCTCAACATTTATAAAGAAAATGTTTGTCTCATTTCAAAATACTGTGGTGTAGAAAGAAAAGTTAATTGAAGATGTCAAAGATTTCAAATTTATTAACCTTAAAATGCAACTTGGAAAAAAAATCGCAGGAAATTTATGAAAAAATAAAGCAGCCATATTGAAAAATAATGCATTCTTTTAAAAAACAGCTTGTGTTAGGATTCTACACAGAAACAGACCCAGTATGATGGGCATATATATGGAAAGAAATTTCTTATAAGGTGTCGACTCACATAATGATGGAGGCTGCACGTCCCATCATCTGCCATCTGCAAGCTGGAGACCCAAGATATCCAGTGGTGAAGTTTCAGTCCAAGGACAGGAGAATGATGTTTCCTCTTAAAAATAGTTAAAAACAGTCAGGCAGAGAGATGGAATCTCAGGCCTCCAACAGAATGGATTATGCCCACCCACATTGGCGAGGGCAATCGCTTTACTCAGTCTAGCAATTCAAATATTCAACTCATCCAAAGTACCTTACAGACACACCCAGAATGAGGTTTAACAAAACATGTGGGCAGTCAACCTGGGCCCAGCAAGCTGACACACAAAATTCACCATCACAAGGTTGTAACATGGTGCTAAGATAGATTATGGCTAAGAAACTGATTAAAGTATGTGGATATAAATTTAGAATAATTACCTAGCTTACACTATTTTTAAATGTTCAGATAGTTAATATTGTATTTTTATTTTGCTTATGTTTTAAATGTTTGAGTGATAAATATTTTTTTTTTCTTTTGACTTCCTAGATGCAGGAACCATATTGTCCTTTTTTCCCCTATTTGTCTTTGGTTCAGATAGTTTGAGGTGGATTCTCTGCCACTTGCAAGTCAATGAATACTTAATAGTACTCCTGAAGAAATAGGGAGTTAATGTTTGTGAGGCATAACATTATGAATTCTCCATAATGTCACCTAGCCTTATAAATTTAGCAAAATAAATAAGTACCAGTCGAATTGTATCCAAATGCTAATGCAGCATCAAGTCACTAACAATATTTTCAATACAATTTGGATAACACTAATTAGCTCTCACTCAACTTTTTCCCTATAGTTTGCTACTTTTGCTGATTACTCAGCCCTCAGTTATAGCAGCAATCAATATTCATGTTAAAGAGTTTGAAACAGCTGGCTGGAGGAGTAGGCTGAGAAGTTGGTAATGTTTGTAGTATAATTTAAGACCCACCTAGAAAAACCGACTATCCAAACATATTTTCTGAATGATTTGTGAATTTATGTGAATCCGAAAGATACTTGAATTGCCACCCTTTTTGACTATTGCCTCCTCTAGCCTTTTTTTAGATTTTGATGCAAATGCTTGTGAAAAGGGAACTATCATAGGTAATTAGACATTGATTCTTTCATCCAACAAACATTTATTGAGCATTTGCTATGTGCCAGGCACTGTTCTAGTCACCTATTATGCATCAGTCTAAAAAATTAAATTTCAAACCTCATGGAGTTTATAATCTGATTATAAACAGAAAATAAACAAGAATTTTTTTTAGGTAAATTAATAGTATATTAGAAGGAAATAAGTGCCATGGAGGGGGGACAATATATATTTAGATCATGTTATGGTGGATAAATAAAAAGGCAGAGGTTGAATTTCAGTGTTAAATAAGGTGATGAGAAGGCTCAGGGAGAAGGTGGAATTTAAGCAAATACTTAAAACAGGGAAAACAGCTGAAATAAAAGCCCTCAAGTGAGAATGTGTCCGGTATGTTTGAGGAATAACAAGAAGGCCATTGTGGCTGGCCTGGGTGAGCAAGAGGCAAAATAGAGGTGATGACATAGCAAGGAGTTGACTTTTACTCTGAATGAAATTAACTTACTAATTTCTCTTCTTCCTGGTAAGAAAGTACACTACACTTTGGGGGGAACTGGAAACCTGGGACAATACGTAACATAGGTGGAGCACATATTTGATGGTAAAAGATGAAATAACCCATCTTTTCACTAGGAACACTTTTGCTAGTAGAACACATTTAAGCAAAATGGACTGAAATAAAACAAAGGGATTCCAGCTGGAGGAAGAGAAGTGGCAGTTTGTAACAGGCTAGTGACAAAACATCAAAGCCTTGGACTGTGTTATTTGATTGAATGAGTCTCAGTCCATTTCCATGGTAGCCTTTGCAAAAAGCGATTGATTTTCATCACTTTAAGCTAGTATACTTTCCACACTGCTGGAAGGCTAATACAAAGGAGGACCAGATGTAGTGTTTCTTAATATGCACCCATGGACCACCAGCATAGTATCATCTGGGACACTTGTAAAAATGCAGATCCCTGGCTGCTCCTAAGGCATACTGGATTATACTGCCTAACAATTGTGCTGTAATTTCATGCATCTGAAGTTTGAGAATACTGAATAGAAAGAAAACTTCTCAAGGGTTTCTCTGACTCTGGGTTTCTATGTATGTAGACATTCTCATTCCAGGTTTCCAAAATGTTCCATCCTGGTGTATTTTAATTATGGTTTTCAGGGCCACTGATCTTTGGATAAACCGAAGAGGAACGAGCCTAGAAAAATGCTTTAAGATATTGTCACAGGGGACAGTAGATGATTTAAATGTATTTTTTAATTATTGTTCGTTCCTACAACTGTACAATCACTAAAAACGTTGTGTATAGTTACTGGGTGTAGGTCACCTTTTCATAGTGATGTTTAGAGTGAGCAGATATTAATTCCTCTGAGTGTGCAGTTGTTGATTGTGATTATTTGAGCCAATGAAAAGTAATGATGGCTAAGTACCTGAGATCTATTGCCTTGTTAGCTATGTTAACAGCCAATGACAACATAATCTAAAGAGATTTACTATTTGGCTTGAGAAAAAATATCAAACTAAAAGTATAATTAAAACATTTATTAACCTGCTAAGTTGAAAAGGGTAGATTAAGACTTACGTATCTGAAGAGTGGCAATGACGGTTTCCCATTTTGTCTTATGCCCACCCTGCCCCACGGAATATCCCCACCTACTCTACAGGAACTGTGGAAATAGGTTCACTAATTTTCCTTAATTTTTAGTTTGAGCTCCAAAAAGACTTTAAAAATCCTTTATTGCAAAGCCAGCAATTATTGAAATTCTCTAATTACCTTGTCTGAGAACTTTCTTCATAGTGGGGTGATGCAGACGATCTCTTGATTTTTTTAAAGGTCAAATTACCTTGCCTCAGTATCTTCTGGTGATGGGCCAAATGAGTCTAGCTTAATTTAATATGTCTTTGCTGCCTTTCTTTCAATCCAAAGAGGCATCCATCATGGGTTTCTCATTCTGACTGATATTGATCAGGTAATTGCCCTCAGCTTGTCAAACTATCATGATTTTTATAAGAATGAGTCTTTTTCAGAAGTAGGTAGACCCAGAGAGATTTTGATTAGAAATCTGCCTAAAAGCAAGTCCAAGTAGAAGGCAAGATTGAAAAGGAGAGAGGGGAGCTAGGGGAAGGATGACGGTGAGGGGAGAAAGTTGAGATAGTGTTGCTTCCTTCTAAAATGCAGTAATGTGAATTACAGTGCATGTCTACATGTACACTGAGAGTATATACCTGTGTGTTCACAAGTGAGTGCTTTTAGTATTTCCCTGTTGGGATTGTACCAGTTGGTATAATTCAGAAAAAAAGTTTCAGCCCAGCACATAACACATTTCAGTGCAAGCCAGTTGTCGTGCAGGAAGTCATGCAGGGTCTCTGCTCCCGCTCCCCACATAAGAACACAGGATATGGTGAGGCCAAAAAGGAACACCCACGGAGCCATAAGAAGGGGAGTCATATCACTATATTCTCACCGGCGGCATCCACCTCTCTGCAATCTGCTTTTGCTAGCCCCCATTTTTCTGCTAGCATAGCCACAGCAGTTATATTAGTGGCCAATGGCTCACTGGTTACAGCTGACAGCCAACTAGCCAGAGCTGATGGCCATGCAATCACAGTTGATGGCCATTTACTACCTGAGCCAGCACCTTTCTATGTGAGGCCCAGAGCCTGGAAACTGCTTTCTGGGGCTCTGTCCCAACACCAGTTTTGACAATAACTGTGTGGTTATTCAGAGTAAGCATTTTTTAAAAATTAACAATACCAGCCTTATTTAATTTTCTTTCTCAGCATCAAGGTGGATTCTATGCTTGTGGCTCAGGACCATAATTTTCCTTTTCTATGCTAGTTCAATGTAAATAAATGTTAGCTAACTCTTTAATTTATTCTAGATTATTAAGGAAAAAATGAAGTCCAAAATAAAAAAAAAAAAAAAAAAAAAACTCCTGTCAGGAGAGGATTCCCCCAGGAAATTGTGTAATGTTGACTTGGGGAATATCTTCTTAATGTGGCCAATATGCGAAGCCCAGGGGCATCCTGAGAGAAAGACATTTCCTTCAAGACTAAGCAGTGTATGAGACAAATTCAGCGATACGGTTTTATGTGAAATAGAGCAAGGTTACAAAAGCTCATGTGGAGAGTCTAGAAAGTCAAAGTGAGGCCACATCTAGGGTATTATTATAGTTAACAGCCTGTTCCAAGTAGTGCTGCGTGTCCCTGAGCTGTATCAAGCCAGCAGGGAGAGGCAGCCAGCTGCAAAGGCTTCATATAATCAACCACATCCCTGCAGATATTCAAGACTAGCTTGATATTCTTCAATTGAGAGTGCTTAAGAGTAAAGAATGCAGCTTGGCCACCTTCAGAGAATTCTAGAAATAGTCACTTAAACTACCAGTACCATCAATGAAGTTGCTTTAAAACAGTTGACTCTTTATCCAGTTTTTGTTTTGTTTTGTTTTCAGATTCCCATCTGTCTTAGGCTCTCTTATATTTGGAGGTCTTGCTCCAAACATGTAAACACTTAAAATATATACTTAGACCCACATTAAAACTTATGTTGGTATAAATTTTTTTCAAAAAATATTTGTAAGTTTTTTGTTTTTCATTAAAGTTTACCAAGGTGATAACTGTTGGTAAAATTACACAGATTTCGGGCTGTAAGTTTGTTTTTGAAATTATTTGTCTACAAGTAACTGAGTTGATTCACAATGTGTTATGAGTTCTCAGCAGTTATCGTGCATAGGTGAAATTTAACAATGTGAGAAAATCTAGGCCTACAAATTGTTTTCAAATGCAGTGAAATTTTAATAAGTACTAAATTTAACAATTAATTATTGTGGCATTATATCGTACCATGTAAGTACATATTAGAACATTTAGTAAAATTCATTCAGTGATTTTCTTTTTGGAATTTGTTGGAGCCAAATTTGGTATATATTTTGAGCAAAATGTTCAATCTTATCCCACATCTTGGATGAATGTTTTCCAATCTTGGTTCTTCCAATGGCAGTAACATGCGTATGATAAAAAACATTGTTTGTTGGATCTTTATAGTTAATTTGCAGTAGAATTTTTAAGTTTCCCCTTTGCAAAGTAAATCTCATATTGCAGTTCATCTCCGATTAGGGGCCAGAAATGTCTTGATCAACTGGACAACTGTTGGATTAGTTACCTGGTACTGAATGTTACAATACCATAGGAAAGCAGTATAACACAGAGAAGTACGATTCTGGGCTCCACATGAAACTACTTATCTATTCCCCAGACAAAGATCATAATAAGTTGAAGTTACTGGGGAAGAAAAAGAAGATGCAAGGAAAATAACTAAAGGAAATGGAAAGTGGTTTTTCAGGTTTCATTTCTGGGTTTCAAGATTTCCCTTTCCATTTTAAATTCTTTCTAGCTCACTCTCCTTTTTCTTACCTATGTCTCAAAAGGATTACCAACGGCATATTGGGCTAACACAATAAATACACATAGATGCAGCAGATCAAAGATTTATTCCATTGTGTCTCTTCACTCTCCCAGTTTGCTTCCCCCAGGAAAACACCAATTACTGACTTAGTTGTGTTGTGTGCAAGTGCATGTCTACATGTGCGCTGAGAGTATATGCCTGTGCATTCACAAGTGAGTGCTTTTAGTATTTTCCTGTTGGGATTTATCCTCCCTAGATGGCATGTGAGGCTGTAAACCTTGCATCAAGCTCACCACAAGACCTCCTCATCCCACACCCTCTCCCTTCCGGGCCCCTGGCTCGAACCCTCTGGAGCTACTAAAGCAAATGCCACACCACCTTAGTTGTGCAATCTTAGTTACTGAACGCTTTCTGTGAATCTAAAAAACACCACTACTCAGGGTGAATGCTGTTTATTTTATTTTGTTTATATTTCCTGCACTTAATATAACATCAGAATGTTTTCTCTCACGTTCAGTGGCAGTGTGTGTGTATTATATATATTATATACTATATATATAATATATATACATATATTATGCATACATATATACATAATATACTATATATATTATGTATACATATATATTATATATATTATGTATATATATTATGTGTACATATATACATTATATAGAATATATAATATATATACATATGTATGTATACATATATACATAATATATACATATATGTATATATATTATATATAGTATGTTTATTAAATTGCCTAGCCAATTTAACATATCTGTCCTTTTACATTTTCAGAATTAACCACATTTGTGAAAAGGATAAACCCTCCATTGAGCTCCTTCTCCCCCCTTTAAATTGTGTGTGGAATGTGCCTTTTGACTCTTTCCGGTGTAAATAATGTGTAAAATAATCAAAGCACCATCAGGACCTGACAGCTCAGGCCTTTGATGAATAGTGCTTTATGTGTGATTATCACATGACATTTCCAAACTAAATTATATTTATGAGTCATATAGAGTACTATTGCATTATCATCCCTCAATGTGGAGTTTGTACATTTTGCAAAGAGTGGAAGAAAGCAAGGGACCTAAAATTGAATGCCCTTATCTATAAACATGAAATTAAAAACAAAATAAAACAAAAAAGAAGACATTATTTAATATTCCCCAGACTGCTCATTTAAGGTTCCTGAACTTTTGAAGGGAATATTATGTTCTCATTGTCTCTGAGATTCTATTACTTCATATACTTATAATCAATGTGTTCAAAAATCCTTAGAAATTAGCTAATCTAACACTTCCTCTTTACAGATGAGGGAACAAAGCAGAGATAGGAGCACAGTTCAGAGGTCCCAAACCCTTGAACACTTTTTCACCTAACCTTACAACTCGCCTAGACAACCATATACACAGACAAGACTTTGTCAAAACATCAAAATGACAACATATAAGTGAAACAAAGCAAACGTATTCTACATATGAAATACTAGTTTCCGAAAGCGTAATCTACACACTTTGTCAGCTATTTTGAAAAACATTATACCATTCAAGTCAGATAATGTTTTTCTTGGTTAAATTCAAAATAATTATTCTCCCATTAAATATGATATAACTCTATAATTTCTTAGGAACTATGATAGAAAAAGACAAATATTGTTCCTCAATCTTCCTTTCTTTAATCAGAACCCTCAAAAAAGAGTGACATGGGTTCTTCAATCTCCCTCTCATATTTCCTTTCAGTGGTCTGCAGCTATGTACAGCTATGTATACAGTTCTAACCTTGGTCTGCTTGATACTGAGAGTGGTATTAGGGAATCCACCATCACCTCAAGGAATGGTCAGATTCATGGTAACTTGCACGCATTGAATTTTACATAGCACATCACATTTTAAATGTTCTTCTAAGGCAACTTTCTAGTGGGAGGCTCCTTATGGACCATTCTTGTGTAAATAGAATGCTGTAAATAGAATCCAGTCAATTCTATATTTGATAGTCTGATATTTCAACAGGTAAGACCACTACATAATGTGGCAATAAAACTTAGCTACTATTACTGTAACAGGGAAAACTGTAAAAATCACTTATAAACCCATGAATCACAAGGAAAAAATGTAATGCAGATGCGGAACTATGGTCCTATGATGCAGAATAAAATGGTATACTCTGCCCCAACCCACTCCATATAAATGTATGGTTCATCTGATCCCATAGCTGACCCACATGGAATTGTCTGTATCTTTAAAGCAAGCTAATTTGACCTAAAATAAAATAAAATATACTATAGGGAGATAGTCTTTATCAGCCCCAACAGGAAGAAATATCTAAAACACGGTAATTACAGTCTTTCAAGAAAGTATTTTAAATGCCCTTTGAGTCATCAAACTGAAATTCTTAGCAAATCGCTGAGCTATTTCTTTAGTTCCTTCAGTGTGGGCTAATATTCCAAGGAACAAGGTAATCGTAAAACAAAATACTGACAGAAGTGTTGTAACTTTTCTTCTTGATATTTCATAAATACTGTCATTGACATTTCTAAATTCTCACAGCGCTCCTTCTTACTCCAATTCAGAAAGTCACACTTCTTCACTGCAAATGGCATAATCACTAAACCAAGAAATCCGTTGTAAATACACACAAGCTTGTATGACATGAAGGAATAGAATAGATACTATGAGTACTTGAAAAAAGAAAAATACCTTGTCACTCTTTCTTTTCCCTTTTATATACTTCTTCTAAATATGCAAAATAGGAAGTCTTGGTAAATGTTTCTCCAGTTCACTGGTATTAACGTAGCCAAATTTGATTCAATGATGGGCTTCCAATCTTATCAGATTTAACATTAATATCTCAGATTATTTTGTTAAACAGTCAAACTAAATGATCTAGATTATATCCACACCATTTACATAGCAATAACTGTAACTTGCCAAATGCTGAATTTCACCTGAAACAGTTCAGAATATGGATATCCATTCATTTCTTTGTAATCAATTATTTTCAGAGAATTACAAATATTTATTGGACAAAATTAGGGCTCTCTTTGCAGTGCTCTTTAAAACTTACAAAACCGAATCCTCCAACAAGCGACTGTGGCAAGCAGAAAACCCTCTCCTCTTCTCAATCATGTGTAGATGCTAATATTTCTCTCACTCTAATGAAATAATGATACCCTATTTTCTGCAGTTTCATTGACAAATAATAAGAAAGATGTCTAAACGGGTGTGGCAGAGTGAGAGTTAAATGTGATTATAATTAGATTGCAGTATGCATGGTCATGTGGTTAATAGTAAATTTTCCTTGATTAACTGGTCCTGTTTGTTAAGAGCTCCTATTAACATTAGTGCTCTCTGTGTTGGCTGTAGAGACACACCATGGACCAGTGCAAAATTAATGAAGGCAGGTACGCATGCTGATTAGAATGTGGCAGTTTAATAAACTCTTCCAACATTAAATTATTTAATGCATTCATGCTCATGCAGGCTATTCGATGGTCAGCTTGACCACCTATGTGTTAATATTGGGAATTGAAATGCAGAGAGTGGAAGAGATATAGTGGTGTATGAGGTAATTAGCTCTCATGTCTGATAAATGGGGCAATACCTATGTGTGCACATGTTTTAGCACACCACAAACGGTGCTTTCATTAGCGTGAATCTTCTGTGGAAATTTTTATAAATGTTTAGTTTGATTTTTGCACCATAAACAGAAGGTCTGATAGCTGTTGTCACTGTCAGTTGAATGTTTGAGGTAAATTTCAAGTAAGCTATAAAGTAAGTTGTCTTGTTAAAGTAAATAAGTCACAAGTATTAAATAGGAAGCTTATCAATAAACATGTCCAATCTGGACATAATCTCCTTCTATCATATAGAAAATACTTTATATAAATGTAAATTATTTCAATATATAATGCAAGTATCTGTTAGATTTTGAGCAAAATAATAAGCTCTTACATTTGTACAATTCTCTATAGTTAATACAATGCTTGTACAATTATATTATTTCATCCTTATCATAACCATTTTAGGTGGATAGTGTTTGCTAATGAGTAGTCCATCAGAGTCATACAAATCTGAGTTCTGGTAACTCCAAGTCCCGAGCTATTTAGCACAATTCCACAGCTGCCTACAAAACTCATATTTGTGAAAATTAAATTATTATTTATAAAATTGAGTAAATTTTTTCAATAGGTAAACAGTCTTGGAACTTAACCTCTCTGGGCACAGGATGCTACTTAGATTTGGTAGAAACACAAAATAAAATATTTCTATATATTTTAAAACTATCTAAATACAAACAAGTATTTTAAATGACTTACATTTTCCTAGGTCCCAGAATACCTTCTGACTGTGTTTTAGGCATTCACAGGAATTTTCACAGTGCTTGCATAGATATAATATGCCAACCCAGAACAATCCAGACTCTGGACCTTGGAGACTGTACAAAAAGCATGAATAATACCTTTGGTTAGGTCACTAACAACTCTTGCTTTGCTGAATCACAAGACTACCCACTGTAAAATTAAGCTCTTGTAGAATGGTTGAATGGACTTATCAGTCTGGGGACCTCTATGATTTTTATCATTCCTGTCTTCAGTTCTTCTCTCGTTTTTAGGTCTAGCAAAAATAATAAGAAGGGAAAAATTACTCTTGCTGTAACAAAATCAACAGAGAGTAGCAAGGAAGAGTGGATAGACTAATGCACAGACGGCCAGAAGAGCAAGTCTGTCTCTGAGCCTTGCACAGTCTGATTTGGGGCAATTAGTTAACTTCTCTAGGCATTCTATCATTTCAGATATAATTGAGGGGATTAAAGAAAGTGAACTCTCAACTTTCTCAAATCTCTAGCAAAATCTTCCACTTGTTTCTTACCTAGAGAAAGAATGCCAAAGATCCTTTTGTTTCACACCCCCTGCAGAAGAAAAAGAGCTTTAAATTTTTGTGGCAGACAGAAAGCTCCATCTTTGAAAAGCATACTCTGCAACTCCCCTTCTCCTAAGGGCCTGAATGGGTAATTTGGGGCTTTGGATGGCCTTTTATTTCTCTATAGTCCTTAGCCAGCCTGAATGGTCTGATTGAATTCCTGCTGTTGGTTCCCCCCACTCCCACCCCTCTGGCTAGCTTCAGAGCATGCAATGGTCATGAATTAATATTATCCTTTTGGTTAGTTACAACAATGTCGGTTGCAGTATCAATGGTGCTTGTCCTTACTGTTTGCCTTTGACAATGTGAACACTTATGGATGTCTGGCACTGGTTATAGGTGGTTGGCAACTATATGAATATTGTAACTTACAATAGGCTTTCCACAACATTGTCATGTGTCCATAAATTCTGACAGCTCTCTGAAGGCTAGAATAGCTGCCAGTCCACTTTTCGCAATCATGGTTTGTGTTGACAAAATGGGTTTACCTTCCGCTGGATCTAGCACGAAATTTGTACAATTAGGAAAGCAAACAATATCCACTTATTTGTGCATTGTCAGTCAATGAACATTATGGAAAATCATTGTATTGTATCCATCTAATAAGTTGTTTGTCTCAAAGAAAAAGTAGCTCAAACCAGACTAAGTCTTTACTTTTTACTTTCGAGACTTTGGCTTCTTTGAAAACCAAGTGTGAAAAAGCATTTTAGTTGAATACCTGACACAAGAGAAGGCTATACCCAGAAAAAGGTAAGGTCATACCCAACATGCAGAATGAGCTCACAACAGCAATAATTAAGCATGGAGAATGGCATGATTGGAACACTGGGGTAATGACAATGTGGTGAACATGGAAATACAACTTTATCATGTATTTTTTCAAAATGCTTCTGTAAATTTAGGTAATTTTCTCAGCAATATCATTCCCTTTGCATCATCTAGTGCAGTATATTTATTATTCATCATGTATTTTGAATTTATTTAACTCTTCTGACACCTCAACGAGATAGAAATAATTTTTATCTCTGTTTTACATCTTAGGAAACTGAGTCTCAGAATGTTCGATTAACTTGTCCATGGTCACAGAGGGACTGAGACAAAGGCAAGATTTAAACCCAGAGAATCTTAGTGTTCATAATGCCTACATCAAAACCGGAACAATACAATATGGCAGCCACTAGTCACATGTAGCTATTGAACGGTTGAAATGTGTCTAGTCTGAATTCAAGTGTGCTACAAGTGTAAAATATACAAGATTTGAAGATTTAGTATGAAAAAAGACTATAAAATATCTCATTAGTAATTTCATTACATTGACTACATGTTGAAATGGTAACGTTTTGAATATTTAGAGTTAAAATAGGTGATTAAAGTTAATTTCTCCTGTTCCTTTTTCATTTTTTATTGTGCCTACTAGAAACATTTATATGTTTATATAGATATTATATACAATATTTCTATTCATTAATGCAGATTCCTTCACCAAATACTTCCAATTTTATTTGTTTTCCATATATTCCATCATGAGAATATTTCATTTGTACTAAGAATCTCATTGGGAGGTAAAAAGAAAAGGTGGAAAACCATTACTCAGTGCTCAGAAACACAATGCTCCCAGTATCGGCCATCTCATCAGGTATTTCATGTGCATAACGCGATGTGGGATTTTAGAATAACTGTAACTATACCATCAACAGTAACTATAAAACAAAGTTTACCACTTTACTCTGTTTGCCATGGAAGTCTTCTGATTTACAAGCCATATTGGAATCAAATGTTGGAAATTCATGGCCAGTGCTGGCCAGTCATCAGCAACTACTATATGCAATTGCTGAGGTCTTTAAGAGCAGGCATCATGTATATTAATTATTTTGTAAAACCCTAGTACAAGGGTCTTTGAAGAATCTGATGGTGGTAGACAGAGACTCTGGCCCAATAGCATCAGTGAAATTATATCTATTAAGGAGAGAATAAAAGGAATCCTTCATGTAGTCTGAGAAAATAGCTCATTTCATTCACAACTGTAGAAATATCAGAAAACCCATATTATCAACCAAAATAACTTTAGGCCACTTTTTACATAGTTTTCCTATGAGAAAAAGTAGTCAAAATTAAGTAGTCTGTAAGCATTTGTTAGTGACTGACCAAATTTATCTTCTAAATGAAATTAATAAGTCAGAAAGTGTCATGAGTTGCTTGCACTGGAAAGAAAACTTAAATTCCACTGTGAAAAACTACATCAAAATCAGAGCCCTTAAATTACACATTTGAATACTTACAGCCTCATGATGAGGAGACAGTACATATGAAAAGCCATGAACTAAAGAGTTTTAAGTGTTAAACGTGGGTAGGTATTAATTAAATACGTAAGAGTTAAGTACAGCATATAAATCAAGACATTAAGAAGACTGAAACAGGTAGAAAAAGGGAGAGAGGTGTTTAACTTCTACATCTGAGTTTTAATTTGATTTGAGAGGTGATTGCATGCTATTTTTGAAATAATTGATCAAACAGAGAAATGCAAGTTTTAACTTTTGTTGAAACAGTAAAAACAACAACAAAAAATCTTTAATGTTTTTTTCCTCACTTCTAGCTAAAAGCCAGCTGAAATTTAAAACTAGATTTGGCAGGCACTTGACAGCAGCATGCTTTCAGCATGGTGTTTTAAAGATTAAACTATGGAGCAATCTTTAAACATTAATGGAGGTCACATGGCAAATTCCACTCACACAATAGAATCATCATGTCCATCTCTCCAAATGTGTGTCGTGGGCTCTAAGCTGGAAGAATACAAAGAGATATGCTTATTCTTCTTCCTCTTCCTTGGGTTCCAAGAACACCATTGAAATATTTCTCTAACACATCTAATTCCTCTCTAATACATTTTGTTGGCTTTGGTGTTCAATTTAATATAAATCAGCAGAATAATCCAAGTGAATCTAGATTGCTGTAATGTTACATTAGGAAGATCTGATCCATTTGCAGCTAAAGTACACCCAAATTCATTAACATTTACTCAATAGGCTTCCAGCAGGTGACTTTATGAAAGGAAACAGATGTATCTGAATGTCACCTTACCACACGTCTATCAATAGGTTTTTGTTCTGTCCATATACCATTTGCTGTATCCTATTCTAATGGAATATGGCATTGGTTTAATTTACTTTAAAATATACAGAATAATACAGAAATGTTCTTTAAGAGGCAATTAAATGAATCCAAATTTTGCACACATGCAATGAGAGATTGACCTCAATGACTTTCTAAGTGCTAATTACTAAACTTAAATGCAGGATGGCTCAAAGGGCTAAAGCAAAGAAAGGATGATCAGAGGTTGTGAGTTCTAATCCCTTTGTCAGTAGTATGGCTGAAGGCAAGACTTCCTAGAACATAAAAGTAAAAACCGGCAGTGCAGTTCAACTGTCTGTCCTCTGCCGGAAGGTAAGGAAACTGTTTGGAAACCTGTAGCCTCACATATAGTCTCTGTATATTCTAAAGAAACACAGCCCCTTGCCAAAAGAAACACTTATAATTGAACTATAGAGGCTAAACAAGCCTAAAGCAATTAGTACATAAATAAAGGAAAACTATGGAGTCCTGAAAAAAAAAATGCATAGGGAATTCATAGAGAATGAAGAGATCATATAGGCCCTGTAGGCCTATGGACACATTCAGGAGCCATAGTGATAAAGTAGAATGCATACATAACAGGAGTTAATAAGGAGTCATAGCACCTTATTAGTTCTAGGGCTGGCACATCTCTGAGCCATGGTTTTACTCCTGTATAAAATAGAAATGATAGCTCCTGACCTATAAATATGCAAAATTATTGTGGGGGAACAAATGAGACCATGATTATGAAAACATTTTAAACACTATAATGGTCTGAAGTGCTATGTAAACTTTTGTATTATTGGGTTGCTAGATTAAAATGATATTAAGTCTTTCCAACACATGTTCATTAGAAAAGAAAGTTTTCAAATAGCATATTAATATTGTTTGGGCAGTATGTGGCATACGCCCCTGTGGAGAGCACCTCAAGACACCGAGGGCATACTGTGGTTGGTATCTGTGTCTACAGAGTATTCCTGATCAGAAGGAAAAGGTATTGCACTTAACCTCTCCCGATAAGTAAGTAAAATAAATCCCATGTTAAAGTTAAGGAAGAAGAAAACAAGTGAAGGGTTGAGGGGGAAAGAGGGAGGGAGAGAGAGAGGAAGAATTTAATCTTACCAAAGTCTCTTGACAGATGCCAGAGAGTGGGTAGCATTGTCTGGAGCTCAGCCATCTATCTATTCCTACGTGCTAAGGCCTTCAGCTTGGTGTATCCTCTTCTCCTCTCCTCCTCTTCCCTTCCATCCTCCTCCTCTTTCCTGCCTTTACCTTCTCTCCTTTCCCTCACCTTTGCCCCCTCTAAATTCTCTACCTTTATCTGGCCTCCTGATCCTTCTTCTCTCCCTCCTTGTTCCCATTTTCCAAACAAAATCTGTTCACCTTAGCACTGCTGTGTGTCCTTTCTAATCCATGTTAGTCTGCTTGTTCTTAGTTCCTTCCTTTTCTTTGCTTTCCCGTTTACCTGAGCAGACAAAACAAGATCTGCTGCATAAGATGAGAGCAGAAGAAAGACTATAAATATTACCATATACTTATAACAGGATTATATATAAAGGTCTTTGGTACTATAATATGCCTACTATATGCTAGGCATTGTTTCAAGAGCTTTACAATTCTTAACTCCTTTAATTCCCTAAACCGCCCTACGAGATAGGTACTGTTACTATCCCCATTTCACAGAAGAGACCAATGAAGCCCAGGGAAGATAACTGATTTGCCTAAAGTTAGAATGCTTTAAGTCTGACTAAGGCTCCTACACGCAGCCACTAGAGAAGATGGATGTCTAGTTAGGAAAATGAATCAATGTTCAAAGTATTGAAGTGGGCTTTGTAGGGCAGGGAGTGGGGGGGCACTGGAATTTCATAGGTACATAAGGTAATGCCTGCCAAAGGAGTAATAGCCAATCCCAAAAATACCTATCACAAACTCATGGCAAGGTACAGTATTGTCTAAAGTCAACCGCTCTCTAGGCAACGTTTTCTCAAAGATTGGATTTAAGTAGGGTGAGTCATTTTTGAGTCAATTTGTATTGGCTACCAATTTCATTACATTCAGAGACTAGAAGAGTCGAACAAAGCAGAATGAGAACCAAACTAAACTCAGTGAAGGCCCATACGTTAAATTGAGTCCAGACCTTCCAAATTATTACAGATCTATGAAGACCCTGCTAATCAGTGGCAACACAGCACCACAGAATTCCAATGCATGTATGTGGGAACGGCATGACTCATTTCATAGGTACTGCATGAAAGTTGATGTGTCATTTATTTTGGCTCTTGCACTGTTTCTCCACCAACCCAGTATATGTTTGAAAAGATGCAAAAGCCATATAAATTTTGTTCCATGAGTTCAAGTAATCTTTATTTATAATTGTAAGTCTTTCTTGTTTTAATATTCAGATATAATATTTTCTCTCTTCTAGTTCCAAGAAGGTATATACTATGTCTGATATTGAGTTTGACTAAAATAAATTGTTTTCATGTATTTAGGCTTTAGGAGAAATTCTTCAGGTATGTTTCAGAGTCCAATAACAGGGTGTTATTAGTATTAATAAGAATTACACAACCAAATCCCACTGCCATGCACTGAAAATTTACCCCTTAGGATCAACTCAGTAATAATTTGAATGTGTTGAAATGTAATTTCCAGTCCACAGACCTCTCAAAAGGTAAAACGGATATGGGATTTTATGTTTGAAATAATAGGAAGGAAACTCCCTAATTTATGCTACTTGGAATTAGAAATTTATAAGTAATTATATATTTTTTTAAATGCAAGAATCCATTTGCTATAATTCATAGGATTAGGTTGATATACAGGACAAGCAATCATTCATATGAGGGACTCTTAATAGTGGATCCTTTCTATGCATTGTTTCAAATGAAGGGTACCTCTGGCTGTATTTCTTTCCATTAAAGCCGTTTCCTTTGCCTTCAAATCTCTGTAATACATATTATTTGAATAGCTGGAAAATGTATTATTGCCTTGTAAGGCAATTGTGAAAATTACCAGCCCACACAAATTGTATCAACATGTCTCATGCTGATACAATTTTAATCTTGATACAAAATAAATTTGCCTTCTTTCCTCTTCACCTCATATAATCTGTTATCTTAAGTCTGATGATAAACAACTACTGATATGTAGGTTAAAATGTCAGTAAATTCTAAGAAAAATGTAATCTAGACTTTCTTGATTCTGCCTGTTTAGGCCAGAAACAGGTAGCACCTTTCCTGGTAGTACATGTTCTCTGCCTTAGTCTTTCTGTAATGATGAAAGAAACTGCCCCAGCTAATCCAATTCTCTATGTTAGTATCTTCCATATTTTTAAACTTAGTTCAACAATCATTCCAAACCACAGGATACATCCTGACTTGTGAAATGCTCAGCCCATTTCAATTTAAAAAAAAGAAGAAGAAGAAGAATTTTACGTAAGCAAGTTTAAAATGTCAGGAGAACAGAAATGGATCTATTTGAAATCATTTCTGAAACAAAATTTGATTTTTGTCAATAGTGCATAAAAAACAATGAAATCGCTAAGCAAACATTTTTATAACATAATGTCCTTTTGACAGAAGGTCAGTCCTAGTCTTTTAAAACTTGGTATCCTAAAATAATATCAATATGTTTAGTTAGAATATTTTCTGAAAGTTTGCCTCCAGTGAAACCAAAAGTAGAATAAATTTCAACAAAATATATTAATAAACTGCAGCCTGTGCTATTTTACTCACATGCTTAATGGGGAGTTATGTTTATTATTTTATAATTGCCATAATGTTTTTAAATTGTTGTGTAAAAAGTTTCAGCAACATTTCCATTGTGAAACACACAACCATCCAAACCCCAATTCCCAAATCTTTAAACAAATCTACTGTGAAGACATGTATTTTTTCTATTCAAAACTGCAAGTGATTTTCCTGGTAACTAGAAGCTAGGTCAAAATATCTTGAAAATGGCACATTTCATGCTTCCTGAAAGATTCAAAAGTGGTGCATATCATCAAGGGGTCTGCAGGAAAGAATGTAATATATACAAAGCCAACTTCAGGTAGAGAACAATTATTTCTTTAATGTACTTGTCCTCATCTGGAAAAATTGTTCTAGTTTCATATCAACACTAGGTTTTTGAAAAAATTTTTTTTTCTCCTGAACTGTGAGTAGATTTATGAGGTCTCTTTTCTTCTAAGAACTCAAAGAAATAATAAGTTTCATTCTGAAAAATAGTATCAATTTATAAATATGATAACTTGTATTTACAGAATAATATTAACCTAATATGACAATTATGCTCAATCTCTTGTTATGTGACTCTTGTTTCAAAAATCTCCAGAGATCTTATCCCTGACCCTTCACATTGCATGAGTTTTAATATGTCAACATTTCTAAGAACAATATAGTCTATAAAGTGCCCAGGA
The DNA here is from genome assembly GCF_964194185.1 of Rhinolophus hipposideros. NCBI lineage: Eukaryota > Metazoa > Chordata > Mammalia > Chiroptera > Rhinolophidae > Rhinolophus > Rhinolophus hipposideros. The sequence continues at coordinate 29,539,888 of NC_138054.1, read as the reverse complement.
GTGAAATGGAAGCACTTTTGTCAATAATACTTTTGAAAATGTAATATGATTCTGGTTCCTCAAAACAGAAATCGACAGTGGGGGAAACTGATTGCTCCATTTGCTTCCAATGAGTTGGAGGAAGTGACCTCTGATGAAGGAGCAGGGGACACTAGGACACAGTGCTAAAAAACAATCTTTTCTTATGAGATGAATGGAAAATCCCATTGCACAATTCTAAACAGTTACATTTTTCAAAAGGCAGTAGGCCAGTTTAGCTTATTAAGACTCCTTCTTTTTATTCCTTCTTGACATCTACTAGTATCCCCCATATTTCCCATTTTACAACACTCTTAAGGATTTCTATCTGTGCTCTGTGAATCTGGATTAACCACAGACATCAGAGCAGCCTCTTCCTGGCCTATTGTGTCTCTCCTGGCCATAGCTTGGGTTTTGGCGCCTTAATAACTTTGCAAAGAGAGTGCCTTAGTTGAAAATGTTCCCTTTCCTATCATAATCCTACTTTTCTTCAGGACCCAATTCAAAGACCTCTTCAGTTGGAGTTCACCTTTTATCTCCTAATACATTATATACTTGTCATGTGCTTGCTGTGTAATGGATATATTTCTGAATGAATGCATATCACTGGTTATTTCACCACTTATATGCCACTTAGCAACATCACTGTGTTTAAATGTCAGGTCTTCCCAACTAGATTGTAATTTTCTAGAAGAGTAGAAGTTATCTTTCACTTTGTTACTTCTTCAGTGTGTATTTGCAGAGAACTTTTTATATAATAACTCAATGATTATTTTTGATTGAAAAGCAGGCAGGAGATATTGGTAGAAAATATGAAGACTCTTAACATGAAAAGTTCCTAACATTTTAAAGTATATTCACATTTGGAAAACAACACTGTAAGACTAAATAAATCTCAACTAAGGAAGAATGTTAAAGATTTCTCTAAAGTAGACATTGCAAATGACATCATATTAAACTATCTAATTCAATAAGCAACACTCTAAATCTTTCAAAAAGAAAATCTTTGAAGGATACTCATCAATGACACACATACATGAGTAAAAAAGAACCTAATGTTTAAAAGATTAATAATATATGAACTTTGATTCAAAATGCAAGATACCCTCTCCCTTTGACAGATTGGAATGGAAAAAAAATTAAGTCATGGATATTAAAAATAATTCCTTTAATTCCAAAGAGACTTTCACATTGGAAGCTTAAAACATGTTAAAATCTTATCTAGTAGTTAGATCATCTGCTATCGTCATGCTGAATCTAGGGGTAGGGGAGCCAGAAGGTATAGAAAGGCCAGTCACACAGTGTCAGCAATCTGACCAAGAAAGCGATAAATGCCTTTTAAACCCTTGACTCATTCTTTGGCCATGGGGTTATATTTTCCACACTCCTCATACAAAGAAAAAATAATGAGAAACAAAATTTTTTAAGAGCTACTAGTAATCATCAAATTTAAAATTTTCTAGAAACCATCTTTCCTGTCCATTCCCACTGTCACTGCACTAACCTAAGTTATTTTTTAATCCCTCAGTAGATAATGGCCATAGCCTCCAGCAGGACTCTTCGATCCCAATCTCTCCCTTTACCAAATGTCCTTCTTATGACTGTGACATAAGTCTGCCCAAACCACACAGCTCAAAGATAGTACCCCTCCAAACAATTTCACTGATTACTAATGTCTTATAAAATCTTATCACACCCTAACTAGCCAATTTTACTTTTCTACCATTGAACAGAATAATACGTAAAACGCTTTTCTAATTGGATCAAGTAAATTTATCTTGACTTTTTAGATCTATCTTAAATGTCCAAAGGCTCTCACCAGTGCCAGGTGCAAAATAGATGTCCAATATACACATACGTTAATTGATTAAATAATTGAAGAGATTTTTTAAAAGTGCTTGTGAGGTACTGGTAAACTGATTCATGTCCTATAAGCTACTTTGTAATGTTGCCATCTAATCATCTAAATGTAAATATTAATAGGGTTAACAGTTCTAAGGAAAAAAAAAAAAAAAGAAGACAAGTCATTTTCCCCTTTCCCATCAAAGCTGCTGTGCTCTAAAACATCCCCCTAAGGAGATTTGTCTGGTTTCCTCATCTTTCTCAGACAGAATTCTAAAGACACTTCCATATTTAGAGGTGTTGAGTTTACTTGAATATCAAAAGCCAAAAACCCAAGTTTATGTGCCTTTGTATAGCACTTCAATAAGATAGACCCAACAGCTGTGAATATAAGAGCAACATCTGGATCTGTCATACCTGCCTAATAGATGCAGAGTGTTCTACTCAGGGATTTTAAGACAATACGTTAAAAAACAAAGAAACAAACAAAACAGAAAATTAAAAAAAACAAAGCTAGCAAACTCTATGTATCACAGAATAAAGAACACAGTTCATTTTTCCATGACTGAGAAGAATTGACAATATTCTCATAGTAGTTCCTATTGCAATTACTTGGGAGATGCAAACTCTCAGAGAGTTTGCATCCAACTTGAGTCTCTGTGTACAGGACAGGTATTCATAAATGTCCACCTCCCTGGTTTACTTTCAGTCTTAGGTGGGCAAACAAGCATAGGTTCACAATGGGTCCCTTCTTCTCAGCCCTGTATACAGTTATCTTCTCTCCAGTTTTGATGATGATCAAACCCAGTGAATGCTACAATTGGGTCACTCATGGGTCACTTCCTTGAGATTCACTGTCTTCCATCAAGGAGACAGCAATTTCTTGCTTTGTTTTGTTTTTGTCAATTACCATAAGACCACTTCTGAGGTAAAGAGCAAGTGAAAGTGCACAATTCCTAATAAGCTCGTTATTAGTGATGCGGACTGCCGGTCAGCCCTTGCAGTGTAATGACCGACATTCACAATGGTACAAGCAGGCAACTGACATTTTGCCTGAGCACGCATCTCTGGCCAGTGATAATTAACCTGAAGGTAAAGAACCAGTCATTTTCTTAATACAACAAGGCACCTCTTTCCAAGTTGGGGCTCTTCCTGTTTTAATAATCAAAAGGAAAAGACCTTTGGTACTTAATATTTAAACAAAATGTTTAATATTTACACAGTAAAGTTCTTCTTCTGATATTAAACCAGCATTAAAGCAGGGATGGAAATTGGTTTATAATCTCTGACACTAGGCCTGGAGCCTTGTAGTGTAGTAAACAATGTCACTCTTCAGATGGGCACCACCTGCAATGGGTTCAGAAATGTCAACTGTAATTAAACATTTTATTTCAAGGATAATTCATAGGTTATGTACATGAAGGACTGCTTTACGCCATGAGAAATTTCAAAGTACTGGGCTGTGTAAATAAAAAGCAGGTTTGTTTTTTTTCTTAGTGCGTGTTTTTTAAAAAGTACATGCAAACTGCCTGAGACCAAATTAATATTATTCTTAAACATATGCTTTATATTTTGCAAAGATTTTTAAAGTCAATTTCATGAAGCTTGACTGGTAATGATATGTCTCTGCCTTACCAATTATTTCTTCTAGTTATAGTCAGAATACTGTAGGGGGAATAAAAGTTATGCTCTTTCACTAGCTCACATGATAAACTAATGGTAAAGTTGGAAATGGCACTCATCAATGCTACATTTCTTTTTTGGGGCTTTAGTTTTAACTTATGATTTCAATGCAAACCTGAAGAAAACTTATTATTTTTTAAAATGAGGACCAATTTTTAAAAGGAAGTCACCTAGCACTGCCAATAATGCTTCTAATCCTAATGAGAATTTAGAGTGAAATTATTCAATTAAGAAGTGTGTGTGTGCATGAGCAGGCATGTGTGTGTGTACATGTGACAAAGAGGGAGGAAGCAATCCTGCTTTCTATGTCAATAAAAATTCATTCATTGTTTCTTGGTAGCAATTTGTTAAAAGGTAATATAATGACTCAGAGATTTAAAATACTGTTTTCCTTGGCCCTCCACCATAACATTCTATATCATTCCCCCCGCCGCACCCCCAAAGCAAGACGTAAAGGAAAAGATCTAAAGTAAAAATGCTATTAATAGAATGAAAAAAGTTGGGTGAAAATACTCTTTTCTCTAATTATTTAAGGCAACAGGAAAAATGATCCTCTGTCAGTCTGTCTCTCATTCACTCTCTCTCCTTGTTCTTTCTGAATTCATAGCCAAATATTTTATGACATACATCATCTACTAAAAAGAAGGCTTTAGGTACACAAACAAGCTTAAACAGGCAGGCGTTTGATAGGAAATGCAGAACCCCATCTCTACCAGGTGGACTCTGCAGAGAGGTCTGGCACTGAGCAAATGGAGCCACACCCATTGTGACACTGTTTCTGAGATAAAATGTTAGTTCTCTGTCAATGGGAAAAATTTGTTGTGAATAGCAAAAAGCAACAGACACAAATTCTTCTAAATCACTATTCCCAAATGAATGTAATATGGATATTTGTTAAAAGAATTATGATTGTGTTTCCTTTAATTAATAATCTTTTCTTTTGGAATTATGATCACTATAAAAGCTGTGCAAAACCATGGGAAAAAGAAATGGCACTTTACAAGAAAATGCTATAAATAATATGTGCACTGCTTAAAATTACATTAGAATTAAAAACTTGATACAAAAAGAAAAGAATACTTGAAGGAAATATGACAACAGTATGTCAGGATGTTGGGGTTTTGAGTAATAATTTTTCCATTTCCCAAATTTTTGTAATGAGATAATATGACTTCAATTAGTAAACATCTAAGTGCAGCAAGAAGATGATCACCTTGGAGAATGAAAAAGTCCACATTGGTGAACTTGTTCATTGAACCACAGTAGCCAAGAAGTGGAGAAGAAATTTGGTGAATTCTCGGATTAAATACAATTTGAATTTCTTTTTCTCCACATCTCCCACTTAACATGGAGAGAATAGACCAAAGAGTGTTTGCAAAATAGATTAAAAAGAGAAGGTAAAAGAACACAGTGTCAGAATGGTTTGATGGTCTAGACCTGGAGTTTCTGTTAAACTAATTTCAGATACTAAGTATTAGATTCCTTTTATCTTTCTGTTAAAAATGATGCTGCTCTAGCTGCCAGATAGAAGAAGGACAAAAGCTCTCTCAGACCAGCCATCTCTAGTCCTAATTAGGAGAGTAGTAAAGACTTTGGTTTTGTTAAAAGGCCTGTGACTATCACAAAATAGGATTTTAGCTAGACAACAAGTTCAGCTACATAAACCCTCACTGAATCAGACCAGATGTAGCATAAATTGACAATGCATTCTCAAACTCAGAGAGGAGCAAGAACACATCTAAGGCCACAAATGTAATAAATGACAGAACTACTAAGACTACAGAAATTATCAACTTGACAGTTTCTCGAATTTCTTTATTCAAGTCATATAGATACATACGTACACCTTTTGTCTCAAACAATCAATTAACATTTGGTGAGCATTTGTCATGTGACTTAAAGAGCAAGAGCTCTCATTTTTCCCTTTCAACCTAACATGATCCCCTACTGCATCGCCCAACCCTAATTTCCTCTCTGTAAAAAATTCCACGATTGCAATGAACCTACTATAATGACAGTACCAAAAGCCTTCCATGTGATAAACCCCATTAGCCAGGCTTGCAACCTTTAGGAGTGGAGAACTTTGGGGGTTCAAATTTGAGACATTTTGCCAGAAAAACCAGGTGAAGGGCATGGCAGCCATGGAAGAGTAATTAGAAAAAGATCATTCTTCCCCTAGAGCCTTCTCCTTTGCCTCTTGTGATGGGAAAGGCTTAGGAGAAAGAATAGTAAAGCACTATACCTGATCAAATAACAAGAATTCATTTAGAACAAATACAATATGAAAAGCTAATTTTTTCACCACAAAATTAAGTGATTAATTTTCTCTCTACAAATACATTACTAAAACCTTCTCACTGCATAAACTCTCCAAGCAAAATTAATGGGTTTTGTTTTGAAAATTAATTTAGATATTAAAAAATTATATTTTCCACCAAGATCTTAGTTACTCAGATTAAATATTAACCAAAAGCTGTCTTTTGCTTAAATAGAATTTAGCCTTTGAAGTGTTTTTATTAATCTCTTCTGATGTAGGTGCTTGAAATTCTATGAAAGGGCTGCTGCTACCCGTTCTGTGCATCACTTACTGTAATTTATTTTCAGAACATAATTCTATTTATAAATGAAAATCCTATTAAAAGAAGACAAGAAAAATTAGTCCTAGACTTTGCATTGGTAGAGTAGAAACAAAATGAGCGGCCTAACCTGAAGTGACATTTACAAATTACCTGTTAATTTAAACCGGGTTGAGGGATGACAGAATTTAGTCAGACTGACAGGAAGTACCGAAGGAATGACAGTTGGGTCTGGTGTGGTCATAAAGCTCTTACTGCTGGCACATTTATCTGTGTTCCTCTATTGCCCTACCACCTCCCCAAAAGCTTTCTGCTTAGTAAATAATATATTTATAAAAATATTTATATTTTTGTCAGATTAGTGAAGAAAGGTTTTAGACAGCTGGAAGCTCTCCTCCTTTGTTTAAGTGGAAGAAATCATTCATTTAAAAAGGCTTCTGGCTTTAGTTATGTGAGTGACCCTCCTCCCCATCATCCCAAATATTTAGGCCCAAATGCCAGTTATTTTCCACATGAGTGTCTTTGACTAAGCATGAGGGCCCAATAAGGCTACAATCAACTGAATACCTGTATGTGGGCATATAGATACACACATCCCTCTCACTTTCTATTTCAATGTTTCTAAAAACCACTATCAGAAAAATCTGGTGCTCATCTTACTTTTCAACTTGATTTTTGAAAACACCTTGGAAATAAATAGTAAAATCATTATCTTTTTAAGAAGCCAAAAAATTGGGAAAATTTTGCTGTACACTTAAATAATTTTAGTTCAATTTAAATTGCTATCCAGGAGAGAAGATCCAAGATGGCAGGATAGATAAACACTGTGCCTACTTCCTTCCATGAACACATTAAAATTATAAGTAAATTATAGAACAATCAAACTGGAAAATCATCTGAAACCTGGCTGAACAAAACTTTTATAACTAAGGATACAAAGAAAAACTACGTCAAGACTGGTAGAAGTAGTAGAGACATGAAATGGGCTGGTCCCAACCTCCATGAGGCAGTTGTGAAACAGGGAGGATATCTCAGCCACAGAGATTCCCCCCAGAGGAGAGAGATCACAGGCACACACTGGACCCCCCAGCCCAGAGAACTGGTGCCGGGAAGAGGAGGCCCCACAACATCTGGCTGTGAAAAAAATGGGGGTACTGACAATCTGGATGAGAAGGAAGGCTGTGAGAAACATAGGCATCTTCTTAAACAGCCTAAGGACAGACTCTCTCACTCGCAGGCACTCACCTTGGGCTCCAGTGGAGGGAGAGTAACTCGGGAAGTGACAGCACCAGGACTGGAGAACAATTGCCATTTTCCCTGTGTGGGATCCTTTTTCAGTGCAGTCAGCAGATGGGTGCCACTTTGCCTGTGTTGAGCCCACTTGGCCAAATCTGAATTTGATTGGTTTGGTGAGTGCTGCTGCTACACCACACTGACTCCCTGAGACCCCACCTCACCCAATTCCCCCAAAGCCAGAGGCACTTTCTCCAAAAGGAGCCAGCCCTACCTGCACTGCACTCTTTCTTGAAAAACTACTGGAGTCTGCAGGACCCAGGTAGGCAGCAGCTGGCCTCAGTGTGCTCTGAGATTTTTGCTGAGTACCTTCAGGCTCAGCACTAGCACCAAACCAGAGTCTAAATTAACCTATAGAACATAGCACTTCTCATGCTGGTGACTACCTGAGACCCCACCTCACCCAACTTGTATACCACATGAGATTTGATCAGGGGCTGAACCTTCACAGAGCCAGCAGGTGACAGCAGGCCTTAGAGTGTCCTTGCTTTTTTGGAGCTATCCCGAGCCTGGTACTGGTAGTCACAGCTTTCCTTAGTTCACAACATAGCCTGTTTCATGTGTCTCCAGGATAAGCACAGGCAGCAAACAATCATGGATTGCTTTATAGCTCCTACCAGGTACTCCCCGGCCAGTCACAGGCAGTGGGTAACTTGAGTCTGGAGGAGAGTACCTTGCAAAAGGGTCCAGAACCATATACCTAGAGGTGGGCTTCAGACCACAGCAGAGGACCACACAATTAGCCCCACAAGTGGAATACACAAAAGGCAGTCTGAATAAGCACCAGAGACCACTGGGCAAATCTCACTCACTGGGGTCAGTCTCCATAGAGCAGCCCATAAGCTGTGGACTTGGCCAAACCTCATAGCCTGTGAGCCTGAAGGTCAATCCTGCTCACTAAGATGCCTATAGCAATCATGCCTCAACTATAATAGGAGTGCACACACAACCCACACAAAGGAAACTCCTGGAGCAGCCATAGCAGGTAACAAAGGAAACTATTCCAGGGGCCCACATGGGACCTAATACATGAGGCCACCTGGCCAAGAATGGGAGAAATAGCAGATCTACTTAATACATAGAAACACACAGAAAGACAGCCAAAATGAAGAAACAAAGAAATGCATCTCAAATGAAAGAACAGGAGAAAAATTCAGAAAAAAAGAGCTAAACCAAATGGAGGTAAGCAACCTACCAGATACAGAATGAAAACAGTGGTTATAAGGATACTCAAAGAACTCAGTGACAACTTCAACAAAGGGATAGCAAGCACAAAAAATGACATAGAAACCATAAAAAAGACCCTGTCAAAAGTGAAGAATGCAGTAACTGAAATGAAGAATACACTAGAAGGAATCACCATCAGAGTAGATGAAACAGAGGATCCAATCAGAGATTTGGAAGACAAAGCAGTAGAAAACACCCAATCAGAACAGCAGAAAGAAAAAAGAATCCAAAATTGAGGAGAGTTTAAGAGACGTCTGGGACAACATCAAGTATAACAACATTCACAGCATAGGGGTATGAGAAGGAAAAAAGAGAGAGCAAGGGATTGAGAATATATTTAATGAAATAATGACTGAAAACTTTCCTATCCTGGCAAAGGAAATAGAGAGGAAGGCCAGAGACTCCCAAACAAGGTGAACCCAAACAGGACAAAACCAAGACATGTTGCAATTAAAACGGCAAAGGTTAAAGGCAAAGAGAGAATCCTAAAAGCAGCAAGAGAAAGGTAACTACTAACTTATAAGGGAGCTCCTATAAGATTTTCAGCTGATTTTTCAATAGAAACTTTGCAGGTCAGAAGGGATGGGCACAAAATATTCAATGTGGTGAAAAGTGAGGACCTACAATCAAGGGTACTCTACCCAGTAAAGGTATTCTTTACAATAGAAAGACAGATAAAGAGCTTCCCAGACGAGAAAAAGGTAAAGGAGTTCATCACTACCAAACCAGTATTACAAGGAATGTTAGAGGGGCTTCTTTAAGATGGAAAAAAAAAAAGATAAAAATTATCAATAATAAAATGGCAATAGCCATATATCAATCACCAATTACTTTCAATGTAAATGGATTAAATGCTCCGCTGAAAAGACATAGACAGGCTGAATGGATAAGAAAACAAACCATTACATATGCTGCCTACAAGAGAATCACTTCAGATTGGGAGACACAAGTAGACAGAAAGTAGTAAAGGGGTGGAAAAAGATAATTTATAAAAATGGGTTAAAAAAAAGCTGGGGTGGCAATACTTATACCAGACAAAATAAACTTTAAAACAGAGGCTATAACAAAAGACAAAGAAGGACCCAGTAATCCCACTTCAGGGTATTTATCCAAAGAAACCCAAAATGCTACTTCAAGGGGTCACGTTCATCCATATGTTCATTGCAGCACTGTTTACAAGGGCCAAGATGTGGAGGCAGCCTGGGTGTTTGTCAATGGAAGAATGGATAAAAAGGAAGTGGTACATATATATCATGGAATATTGCTTAGCCATGGAAGGGAATGGCTTCTTGCCATCTGCAGAAGCATGGATGGACCTGGAGGGTATTGTGCTGAGTAGAGTGTCAGACAGAGAAAGATAAATGCAATGTGATTTTGCTTATATGTGGAATCTAAAGAACAAAATAAACAAATGAAACAAAAACAAACTCATAAATACAGAAAACATTTTGATGTTTGCCAGATGGGAGGGTGTTGGAGGTGAGTGAATAAAAGGAAGGGATTAAGAAGTACAATTTGGTTGCTACACTGTAATTATGGATATGTAGCATATAGCATAAGGAATATAGTAAAAAATATTATAATAACTATGTATGGTGTCAAATGGGTACTCAATTTATCAGGGTGATAGATGGAAGTGGGTTGGGTACAGGGTGAAAAAGGAGACTGGATTAAGAAGTACAAATTGGTCATTAAAAAATAGTCATGGGGATGTAAATTACAGCATAGGGAATATAGTCAATAATATGGTAATAACTATGTATAGTGCCAGGTGAGTCATGGGGGTCATTTCTTAATTATATAAATGTCTAACCATTATGCTGTATACCTGAAATTAATATAAAATAATACTGAATGTCAACTATGATTGAAAACATTTTAAAATGGGGAAAAAGTGAAGGGGAATAAGAGGTCCAAATTTCCAGGTATAAAATAAACATGTGCAGCATAGGGAATATAGTCAACAATATTTTGATCGTGTTGTACAGTGTCAGATGGTTGCTGGACTTATCATGGTGATAAATTCTTTAGGTATATAACTGTTGAATAACTATGGTTTACACCTGAAACTAATATAATATTGTATGTTTGCTATATTTTAATAAAACATTTTTAAAAATTTAAAAACATATATTGCTATCAGCTAAATTAGGTATCTGCATATGGCATACATATCTAAGTGGATTTTAGCATGTAGCAATTACAACTTATTTTTATAAAACATCTATTCCACATTCAACTTACAAAGAAATTTTATCGTGAAATTTTGATCCAATGTCCCTGATTTTGTATATTTTATCTAGCGATATGGAATAATTCAATCCTTTAACACTGGGATAATCAGAATAATTACATGAATAATTAGTATTTCTCAATAAGAAACTAGTTGTGAATAGATTAAAATGTTAATTTTGAATAAAAAGTTTGAAATCTGAGATTATGATAGAGAGTCTGTTTAAAAAACAAATCCTTTTCAGTCTGGTGGCCATACCCTCAGTATTACTAATAAGAGCTTTATATATGCACAGAATCTAAATACACATGGACACAATTGTACACAAACAACACACACATAACACATAACACATACATGGGACGTGTACCCAGTCATTTGGTTTTCCATGACCATGTCCGCTTCAGGTCTTAAAAATCAAAACTAGTGTTCATTTTCAACTAGGAGGCCATCTTTACATTCATAAATTAATGACAATATTTTTGGATAAACATAAGTAAATTTAAGTAAAAATACATTGAAATAAAATTAAAATGATAAAATAAAAGTAAGAGACCACGTTTGCATTCTTAAATTAATGACAATAAAAATATCCTTGTGTTTCATCTGTCTGCATCCTGGTTAAGGCTTCTTCTCTTTTGCCTTTCTTAAATGAATTTCTTCATTTGAGAATTCAGCTATTTTTAAGGAATTGTTTCACTCTTTCTTTTTGTTTACCCATTTTCGAATTCTATGGACTGTGCAAGGATAATTCCGTAACACAAAAGTAATTGCTGTGAATTATTCACACCCTGATTCTCAGAATCTTCACAGAACTTGCAGTAACTATTCTGGGATGGAAAATTATTGGGTGTAGGCCTACTTCTCTAAGGAGATCAATGTTACTAAAGTAAGGAAGAATTTTATCGTAAAATTTTGATCCAATGTCCCTGATTTTGTATATTTTATCTAGAGATACGGAATAATTCAATCCTTTAACACTGGGATAATCAGAATAATTGCATGAATAATTAGTATTTCTTAATAAGAAACTAGTTGTGAATAGACTAAAATGTTAATTTTGAATAAAAAGTTTGAAATCTGAGGTTATGACAGAGAGTCTATTTGAAAAACAAATCCTTTTCCATGCAGTTCCTGATCCTAGCTGGATGAGAGCCTGTCCCATTGTCAAGTTCTCTCCACACGAATTCCATGTTTCCAACGATCAAGTCATTTAAAGTTAACAGCAAATTTAAAATAATGTTCGGGAAGGATAACCAAGAGAAATTATTCAACTTTTCCTCTATTCCTTCACCCCAGAAGTACCATAAGAGCCTTCTTGCCAATATGCAATAAAAAAGAAAATTAAAAGTCTCCTTTGTCCTCTTTGACACATAAAGAAACACTTTTTATACTAAATGCTGCGTCTTTTTTCAATCTGAGTTTGGAGATAAATTATAAATTATGTGTGTCTTAGACTCCTCTGTCACATTGCTGTCAAGAAGCATATGCCTGTTTGGACAATCCTGGTTATTTCTACAAGATTTATGAAATGTTACTTTGCTCCAAGATTGATATCCATGTCCTTATTCAGTATATCAAGGGCATATGATAATGATAGCGATCAATGTTATTTTAACACTGCACAAAGGCTGGGGTGTCAAGGCCATCACTTCATTAGACAACAGGACTATTGATTATTAACTAGAGACTGGCTAAAATCGAAGTACCTGTACAGTCTCCACATGACAAAAAATTATCAGTGGGCGAGCAGATTACATAATCTGTCAACCACTGTAAAACTTTTTCAAAACTAAACAGAGGGTACAAAGAGCATTTTTTAGGGTGTTTGACAATGAGCAATTTCTCTTTTATGTCTCGACCCTCTGTGATCCTCCCTCCTAAAGCTGAAATCATTTTAGACTTGCAACACTGCTTAAGTCCTGATATTACGACATAAGTGCTCATTAGAAATTGAGAGGAAGGGAGATGAGAAAACTATTAAAGTTGGATGGGAGTAGAGGGGAGAGAAAGAAAGTGAGGGGTTACAGGTATTAAAGGAAACAATAAGGGCTATTTATGCCCTACCTTTCTTTAATCTTCCTAGTCCTGCCTTTCTAAAAATAGATGTTTTGTAAATATCACAGGGCTAAAGGAAACCACATAGTTTTCTTTCCCTGTCAAGAGATGTATTATTATTTAGTTGGCTCCAATCATTTTTTTACATGCAAATTTATCAGAAGCCTATTCCCTTTGCCCTGAGCTATGAGCTATGAAATTTGTACACTCTCGTTGCAGGTGTTAAAGAGGCCTCTCTATCCTGGAGTCATATATTTGGACTCTAAGGCAATTTTCCCATCACGTCTGCTTTAATTGGACCATGCTTCCTAATTAGCATAATTTCCCCCTTGACCAGCCCTCTATGTGCACACACTTAGAAAAAGGGAAGTGGGTTAAAAGGAGGGCACTGGGAAAAAAGAAAAAAACAGCTTGTTCAAAACAGTGACTTGAACACTTCCTAATAGAGCTCTAAGAACTCATCCTAAGTAAAGCAAATGGCATGAGGCATGTGGAAAACTGATTAGTGAGGACCAAAGCAGACGTTTATTGCCTAGAGGTAGAAAGTCCACTAATCTTCCTGTTAAACCTCTGTTTTCATTTTCTTCTCAACTAACCTCACTCTGGACCAAATTCATCACCTGTCTTAAGCCTCCAATTGCTATCGAAATCAAAGAAGTCAAGGAAACAGTGAATAGAACCTCATGGGAATTTATTTCCCCATTCCTCCCTGCATCCCCAAAGACTATTTTGAAGTGCTAAACTGTCAGGGTCTTGACCCTTACAACTTTCAGTACATTTTTGCTTCTCAGAAGCAGCCTCAGGAACCCCACATCCAAACTCCTACCCAATAATACCCAGGATCCTACCGTAAGCTATATGCCACATCACCAATGGTCTTAAAGAAAGGAGATGGGACTCACTTCAGCAAATTGTTGAGCACACAGAGAAGAAAATCTTTGTCTAATTGCAACATAAGGATATAATGGGAGACTTCCATATCGTGAGATTAAGTCATAGGCCAAGCTTTTTTGATGGTGCTAGACTAATATGGCAGAGCCCTTTTGATAAGTGAGAGATCTTAGAAATGCAAATCTTAAAAAGACCACCAGGGCCGGCCAGGTGGCTCAGGCGGTTAGAGCTCCCTGCTCCTAACTCCAAAGGCTGCCGGTTCGATTCCCACATGGGCCAGTGGGCTCTCAACCACAAGGTTGCCAGTTCAACCCCTCGACTCCCTCAAGGGATGGTGGGCTGCGCCCCCTGCAACTAAGATTGAACACGGCACCTTGAGCTGAGCTGCCGCTGAGCTCCAGGATGGCTCAGTTGGTTGGAGCACGTCCTCTCAACCACAAGGTTGCCGGTTCAACTCCCGCAAGGGATGGTGGGCTGTGCCCCCTGCAACTAGAAAACGGCGACTGGACCTGGAGCTGAGCTGCTCCCTCCACAGCTAAGACTGAAAGGACAACAACTTCACTTGGAAAAAACTCCTAGAAGTACACACTGTCCCCCAATAAAGTCCTGTTCCCCTTTCCCAATAAAACCTTTAAAAAAAAAAAAAAAAAGACCACCAAAGCTGGAACAATTTGAGGAACAAAATAAATAACAGTATTGAATTATAGTCCAATGTATTATATATATGAAGGAATAATTAAATAAATGATAAAAAGAGAAAAATCTTCCTCGGAAAACATTTGAATAACTTATATAGATATTCTCCCCTCTAGGAGGTGGTTTGTAGTGCTTTCTCCTCACTGCCCCACCCATCTTCCCTGTCCTTGAACTGGACTGGACTGAGTGACTTGCTTCCAAAGAATAGAGTATGAGGTAGGGGGGAGGGGTGGGGGAGTAAGAAGTAAGTTTAGAGTGGAGACATTCGCCAAATGTTACCTGAGCCAGATGACCAAGATTAATATCACCAGGAGTGAGTTATGTTGACAACATGTGTCCTCCTGTTAGGCTGTGACATGAAGGCCACATCACCTTCATGGTTTCCTTCTCAAAAATGTGTAGCACCAGTCTAATAATAAGAAGAGCATCAGAGAAACCCAAATTGAGGGACATTCTGCAAAATAACTGACTAGTAATCTTCAAAACTGTCAAGGTCATGAAAACAAGAAAAGTCTGAGTATCTGTCACAGACCACGGAGACGAAGAAGTGATATTTAAATGTGATGCAATGTTTCAGTGCAATGTGGTCTCCTGAATTTGATCCTGGAACAGAAAAAGAACATTAGTGGAAAAACTAGTGAAATCTGAATAAAGTCTGGAGTTTAATGAATGTAGAATATGAACATTAGGGAAAGCTGGATGAGGGGTATGCAAGAACTCTTTGCAACTATTCTCTTTGCAACTATTCTGTAAATCTAAAATCATTCCTAACTAAAACATTTATTTCTGAAATCAAAAAGTATCCCTACAATGACCAGCCTAGAGTTTCTTTTATTGTGTAAAGAAAAAGAATAAAAATATAGAGGATAGCATTTTTGACAAGAAAAAAGAATAAAACAAGGAAGGATAATCTACTTGTGTAAAACAGAACAGAACAAATACACAGGTACACACATACATACATAGGCATACATAAATGTACATATAAGTATTGACACACACATATATAGATAGCCCACAATGCATACAGATATAGATTGACCAATACTATGACTGCCATTCTATTACTTATTTATTCATTTATTATTTTCTTTATTCACTCATCTACTATCTTAGTAGTAATAATAACTACTACATGTAAAGCATTTTGCTATGGGCAGAGTGAATATGAGACTAACCCCCAAGGAGCTCTTCCATTAAACTCATTTTTTTTGTTCCCAAACTTTCAATTTTCAAGAATTTCACGTATTTTTCAGAAGTATTAGGTTTTTTATGTAAAATTCTTGGGTTCCAGATCCAGACATACCATTTATTGAATATGTGGTTCTGAGCAGGATATTTAACATCTACATGTTTCTCAGTTTCCTGGTCTGGAAAATGTGGATTATAATAATTATTACCTCCTAAAGCTGTAAAATAAATCCTCATATGCTATAAAATGCTATGCAAACGTTACCTATAACTCAATGGACAGTTACTGTGTAATCTAGCAGGGCCCATTAGAAATAGGAACCATGGTAGAACGAGGAATCAGAAAGGAGAAGAGGTTCTGACTTTGGAGATAGGAAGAACCCAAGAAAAAATACTTTCTCTACATCATAATCTTGTCGGAGTCAGCTTTGGAACTGAATATGTAAAATGTCCAAAAGAAAACTCTGGGTGGTGAACACACAATGGGATTTATAGACGATGTAATACAGAATTGTACACCTGAAATCTATGTAAATTTACTAACAATTGTCACCCCAATAAAATTAATTAAAAAAAAAAAGAAAAGTACAAAACAATCTTGTGATGTGAGTAAAATCACACCTTACTATCCTCATAAATGAATGATGAACCAGAGGCCCAAAGATTGAATCACCTACTCAGAATTCCATACTGAGCCGTTAACACATGAAAATTAAGAATTTATTCTCTTTGGCATTAAGAGTGTTTTTGTTGTTGCTGTTGCTGTTTTGGGGGTTTGGCGGTTGTTTTGCCATTTAATGTACCCTTTGTGCTTATGTCCACCTCATCAGAACTCAACGCCTGAAACTTCTTTTGGGGTTTATCAATGGCTGACTGCAATTTGGAGATTTCTGTGTGACTGTTTTGCCAGATGGAATGCCAAAGCCCCCACATCACTGTTCTTCAATGAAATCTTAGCTAATGCTGTAAAATTTCTCACTGCCCACTCATGGCCTGTTTTATTATCTCTAACCCCACACCACTGGCCCTCCGTGAGAGGCTCCTTCTGCAGGCTATATGCCAGCCCTCACTCTCTTCCCTTCCTTGTGTTGAATGGTACAATTAAATCATGATGTATACTTGTATTTTAATGTTATATTTATAACTGTACATATGCCCAAAGGCTTTAGCAGGAGTTATATTTTTATATCTTGAAAAAAATACATATTCAAAACATCAGTTTTTGAAAAGAAGAAAATTCCATTAGCAGTTTCTTTTTTTTTTTTTTTTTGCAAGACAAGAGTAAAGTCGAAGTTTTCCCTAGGCTAGACTATGAAGAATTAGATCAATTTGAAAAGTTTCTTGCTTTTACTGAAAAGATTCTGATGGTTCTTCTAGCAGTTTTTTCACACACATGGCACATAGGTGACAGTCTGCTTCAACTCAATATTTCAAGTCCATGACCATTTATTGAGTTCTAACTTCTTGAGATAATAAATGGAATGAGTTCCATTCTTCAAAGAATTTACTATTTGGTGAGTGTGGAAAATGAAACAAATAGAAAATAATATAGTAACTTTGTATTTGGCTTACATACAAATAAGCAGCTATTGAAGTTTTAGTCAGTGTTGTTGGGGAGTGAGAATAAGGTAAAAAAGTGGAAGAGAAAAAAAGATATTTGAGCTAGATCTTCAATAATATGTAAAGATTTAATAGGAGAACATGAAGTGGTGCACTGTGTATCTAAGCAGAGAGATTCACATAAGCAGAGCCACAGAAACGTCAGTTATAGGAGATTCTTGGTACTAGGGATTCAAGCGGGCAAGATCAGAGATGATAAGGCAAAATGTGGTTGGGAGCAGCTTTTGAAGGACCTTGTAGTCCAACTGAAGGATATGGGGATTTTTAACGTCCCAGCTATGCAGATCTATCAGAGAGTTTTATGAAGAATGGGGAGTTAGGGAGAGGTGCAGAGGTCATGACTAGTAACAGAATATTCAAGACTAATAAACTCATCCAGGCTAGTTAAATAGCATTCTTGCAAAATAGTTCTCAATTCATTAAACAAATTTAATTCAGTTTTAAAAATATGAACTGATATAATGGTTTCTATCAGTCAGAGTTGAGTCCGGAAAACAGAAACCACTCTAGGTATTTCAGATGGAAATGGATTGAGCACAGGGAATTAGTGATTCGATATCCATTGGAAAGGCGGGGGGAGAAAAGGTCAGGGAAGCCACCACTAGCATTCAGTAAGTCAGGAAATGTATATAGTTAAGGAAACTGATACTGAACAGCCATCTTCAGCACCTAAGCATTGCTAAGGAATTGTAGGGGACTCCCAGAAAACTCTGGTGAAACCTTATCTTTGCCATCTGTCATACTCCCAACACCTACTCAATAATGCCCAGAAGCAATAAGATTTCTGATTCTCTTTTGCCTTCCATCTCTTGCACAAATATCTTTTACTGGTAGTATCTGAAGCAATATTCAGTTTGCAGCAACATTTAGTTCTTATGCTTCAAAGCCTCTGAAATACTGGTAATGCAGATAATATGGAAAATGATATTGAGTTGCCAATAGACACCCTGGCACATTAAGCAAGAAAAGTCAAGATCTACTACAAATATTTTTTACATGGAATCCATAGTAAAATGTGAAGTTTTCAAATACATTGGAAAAACAAAATAACAAATAAAAAACTAAAAGACTAGTTTCCAATAATTATTGGTCTCTGTTCTTTTATAATTTCCCAAAAGTTATTCCCCACCTCAGGTGTACTAAAACTCAGTAGCCAAACCCTGTTTACTCATTGGGACTTACGAATCCAGGTCCAACTAACCCAGTCTCAAAAATTTGAGTAACTTCACAAGACTTTTGAAGATTTGAAAGACACAAAAAATATTTAGCTTTGCCAGATTGAAATGGGATTAGGCATTTAAGGATAAAATCTCATACAAGAATGAACATGGAATTTTCTGCGAAGTTCTTAAACACATAGGAAAGATTAATCAAATATTTCAATTCTGACCATCTACACAAACACATATGCGGATACATTCAGGTCCTTATACCCTTCAGTTGCTCCCCCTTGTTCTTAGGATAAAGTCCAGACTATGGTCCTTGACTGCCTCTCCAGGCTCATCTTATACACCTTTGCTCCTCACTTGGAGACCTGAATCCACTCTAGCCTTCTTTCAGACCTTCTTTGCGTAGTCCCTTCTTCATCTGCCAGGGATGCTGTTGCCCCACCTCCTCTCCTCCCTCCTTTATACTGTCTTTCAAATATCAGTTTACTTCCCCTGAGGGTCTCCCCTGCTCATCAGTCTAAGACCTCCATTATCCCCTCCCCCATCATGCTCTATGCATTTTCTACACAGAATTTACCTGGAGTAATCATATAATTATGTACATAACTTATTGTTAATTATTTGTTGTATTTCTGTCTCTTCCAGTATATTTTACAAAGACTATGACCTCCATTTGTCTTGTTTATAATTGTATCTTCAGAGTCGATCACACAGTCTATCACAAGAGGCACTCAATAATTGTTTGTTAGGAGAAGACAGAAAGAAAGATGGAAGGAAAAAAGGAAAAGAAAGAAGGAGAGAGGGGAAAGAAGAGCACCGCTGGCCCCTATCACCATTCTACACAACGGCCACTCTCTTGTAAACAAATCCTTTGACATTATTTTCCCTTAATATATGAGACTAGAAACTGGTGAGTTTCTTCTTAGGCCACTTGAAGTTTCACAATCTTTGGGGGCAAATCCTTAAATAGTGGGCCACTGCCTTGGGAATGGATTTTGTGAATGAGAGAGAATGGTGAGTTTCAACAGAGAGAAACAAGAAGCCATGGGCGCTGGATCAGACTGCCTTTGGACAAGCTCTGGGAGGTCTGCCATCTCGACCAGGAATTAGAAAGCTTTTGCAACAGCAGCCATAACACCATCTTTTTTTGCAATTTCTGATTTGTGGCAGCTGCATTTTCAGAGTGGCAGCTACCCAAAAATGGGTGAAATTAGCAGGAAAACACGCTTATTTGCATGCTATCATCTAAAATAGGCTATGGGATGGGGGAAGGGAAAAACATTCCGATCCAAAATTACTGTAGACTGTAGCCAGAAGAAGTTGGGCTGCTTTTTCTCAAATGTGTTGTTAATAGGTGATTGTCAGACGACTCATGCTTTTACATGTAAGCTAAATCAAAGATCCAAATGCAAAACCCAGCACTCAGGGACATCATTTGGATTTTTAATGCTCCCTTGGGAACCTAGAGCCCTTAAAGCAATGAATGGATTACAATGAAGCATAAATACAGTATTTTCATTTCTGACAGATATAATCTTACTCTAACATGGTCCGTTATTTAAAGGAAAACGATATCCATTTTTAGCAGCCCAACATTGAAATTTCAAGAGTTAAGAACTCCTCAGCGTGGATAAACTCATAAACATACGAAAATTAATTTTGCATTATTCTTTGAGACTTCACACTTACAAGACAAGCAGCAAAATTGGCACCGTCTTTCTGTTATTCTGTCAAGTTAAAAGGAAAGAACACAATTAGGGATGTGGCAATTTTTCTACTCCTTTTTCTGCCCCTCAGCAGCTGAATGGCATCTTTGTGCAGCAGCATCTTAAACAGCAAACAGAGATGTTGCTGATCGATGCATGGAGTAATCTTACAAGATCAGGTGCAATAGCCAAGTTTAGGAATTTGTTGATGAGTGAAGACACACACACACACACACACACACACACACACACACACACACACACACACACTATTCAAAAGCTGCCTGAATAGATGTAAAGTGTGTAGGTGACAAAGCATAGACTCTGAAACCAGACTGACTATATTTGCATACCTGGCTCTTCTACTTAACAACAGTGGAACACTGAGCAAGTTATTTGTGCCTCTACACCTCACTTTTCTCATCTGTAAAATGGGAGTATTTATATTATCTCCCCAATGATTGCTGTGCAGCTGAAATGAGCTGGTAAATGTGAAGTGGTTAGGAGAGTCACCTGATGAATAGTAAAACATAGATAAATGGTACTATTATGATGATGACACCTTCCTAAGAAGGTGTTCTAATGCCTGGACCCTTCCTCCAAAATGAACCCATTTATGAGTACCTTTGGGTGTCTTCGTTCATTGCTAGGTGTCGTATACTTACATAAATATGCCCCGAATGATAATAACTTGGTGTTTATGAAGCCACACATAAGTGTTCATCTAAGGCAGTTTCTGTAAATGGCCAGAGAGCGAATATTTTAGGCTTTGCAACTGCTCAACTCTGTTGTTGTAGCATGATAGCAACTACACACAATATTTAATGAATGAATGAGCATGGCTGTGTTCCAATAAAACTTTATTTACAAAAACAGGAAGTGGGTTAGACTTGGCCCCAGGGTATAGTGTGCCTACTCCTGATCTAATGAATTATTCAATTAAGAAATCTTGGCATAAGTAGTTTCTTAAATGAAAGGATTTAGAGAAGTAGGATTCAAATCTCCTTAGATATTTAATCCAAAGCTTTACAAGGCATTCTGTACTTTTGAGTGAAGTCCTTCCTGACATCACACTTAAGTCCTCCTGAGGCGTTTAGGAAGCCTCAGTTTCCTCCCAAACTCACAAAGAAAATTTCAGACTAATACCAGGACCATTGTGATCTCAGGCACATCCCTCATCTGGTGTATAGTGATAGTTCTAACTGCAATCCATCCTTTAAGTCCTATTCTCTACAGTTCATCCTCAATTTAGCAGCCTGGGTTCCCCTCATAAAATGTGCCACATCATGTCTCTCTTTTACCTGAAACCCTCCCTGATAGCTTCTACCTGAAACCCACCCTGATAGCTCTCTCTATCACTCAGAGCAGAATCTGAACTCCTAATGGTAGTCCGTGAGACCCTCCGAGCTGGCCCTTATCTTCTTTCTGGTCTTATCTCTTACTAGTGTCACCCTCTGTTTACTCAAAGTCTCTTGCCAAGGATGTTTTGAGCTTATTCACTCTTCCTTTGGCTTGATCATCCCCACCTTTAGGTTTTTGCTCAGATACCATTTCCACATAACCCTACACTGAAAAATCCTATTTTAATTGCACTTACTCACTCTGTCTTACTGTTCTGCTTCAATTTTTACCATAGTCCTTATTGACTGATTGATTGATTGATTGATTGACTGATTGATTGTCTTCTTCCACCCACTAGAATGAGAGAGCTAAAGAGAATAGGGATTTTGTTCACATCTATATTTCCAGTATGGAAAATAATCTTTGTCACAAATATTTGTTGAACAAATAATTTTATTTGACTCTGTCTATGTACCAAGTATGGTTATAAGTGCTTTAAGGGTATTATCTACTTTAATCCTCACGACCTTATGAGTAGATACTATTATACTCCACATTGCAAATGAGAAATCCGAAGCAATGAAAGGTTAAATGAATTGTCCCACATCACATGACAAAGGAGAGAAGGCATGCACTTGAATGGAGGCCATCCAGCTCCAGACTCTGTGCTCCCAAGCACCATATTCTACTCCCTTTATTTAATGCCCACTTCTCCTTAAGTGAGGGACTCTGATTACCCTGGTTTGACAGGTGAGGAAAGTGAAGCTTAGTGACGTTAAGTATCTTTACCTAGGTCACAAAGCCTATAAATTGAGAGGCTAGGATCAAAGTTATGTTTACCTATCTCAAGAAAATCACAAAAGTTTATTACAGTTTTGAATGCTGTGTGATGCAATGGGCTTTGACAAAGGAAAGCTGATACAATTTTACAAACACACACCTTTCACATATGGATGGACTTAAAGCAACCATCTAGAAATACCTTATCCAACATCTCACTGAATGTAACCAACTCTCCAGAGGTTCTTCCAGAACTAAAGGGTTTGCCGTATAACATAAATAAGGCTGGATAAAGACATTGCCATCGTCCCTGCTGCATTAAGGAGACAGAAGGAAAGGATGGTAAACACTTTTGTACAAAGTGATACAGCTGCCTATAATAAAGGAGAACATAAATCCAAAGATTTACATTTCAAATTTAGCCAATTAGCTCATTCTGATGTACCCAAATTAAAGTTCAACCCCCTAAAGTTCAGATATGTAAAAGTTGAGATTCAAGAAGAACTCAAAAGTCAGTGACAGTGTGCGTGGAGAAATTAATAACTCCACGTGGAACACAAATAGAAGCAATGCCTACCACTGAGCATGTCTGAGTCAGGACCTCTTTTCCATGAAAGGGATGACTGAACAAAGGTCAGGAGTCTGAGCAATGGTTGAACCAGGCCTCTCATCAGTAATGAGGAAGGACTGGGTTATCCAAACAAAGGGGACAAACACACGCAGGAACTGTTTTTTTAATTCCAGAAAAGCATAAAAAAGAAAAGACCGTCTGGAAATTCTAATTTTTAAAAGGACATGGATAAACAAAAAAATGCTCAATTTATATTTTATTTTAAAACATTAGGTACATAAGGAGGCTATAAATACTTAAAGATGTGCTCTTGCTTGCATTTTAAAGCAGTTAAAATTGCAATGATGCAGCAAGACGTATCACAAAAGACCTGGAATTTTAATAATTTGGATAGAGCTTCTGATGCACGAAGGCAAGGGGAGGGATTAGATTCTTGATATCCAGTTCTCATCATACCAGGAGTCTCATATTAATGTTTGTTAGGAAAAGGAATCCACCATAATTCCTGCAGCCTTAATGTTGAACAGAAATGTCAATATGTTTTATTCAACCTTTTATTTTTCTTCATAAGGTAAAATCTGGCTCATATATCTCAGTGCATAATAACCCTCAAGAAGCATAGAAAAGACAAAAATGTATACTTATATTTTATAATTGTTTGGTAATTACAAAGTTCCCATCATTATCCAGAATATACAACTACAACTACAAAAATATTCTATGTATGGAAATGTATCAATGTATATGTGTGTGTGTATACATGTATATACATGTATATTTCAAAATATTTCTCAAAAGCTTAAAGAAATAAAATACTGTTAGAAAATACAATATGATTTTAAATGTTTCATGTGGAAGAACATTTTAAGCAGCTTCCACTGCATATATATATATATATATATATATATATATATATATATATATATGCACACAATCAGAAACGTGTAATAGAAGGCAATCACAAAAATCTCAGAAATTGGACAATGATGAATAGAAATAATTTGATTAGAGAAATAACCTTTGAGGCCAAAGAAAACTACCTAAAATCCTCAAAGCTGAACTCAATACTTGAGGGTTGGAGGAGAGGAAAACAAATGAGATTTTAAACATATTTTACTAAAGTTTAATAGTTCAGAATGCTGCTCTGGAACTGTTCAGTAAATATAGGCCATATCTTTATTATTATCTATAGCCACATCCATGCGTGCATATACGCACGTGTGTGCATGTGCACACACACACACACACACACACACACCCCTAAGTGGAATTTGTCACTATAGGATATTTAAAAGCTAGACTTGCTGCATTTAAAATGTATGGAATTTATTTTTAAACCAGCCATATCTGAATTCAATGCCTTATATTTTGAGTTTTAATTCCAATCATGCTAATTTTAAGTCACAAACATATATCTGCCGGTAATGAAGGCTGTTTAATTAGGTCCAGATAAAATAGCTCCAATTCTGTTTCTGATCCACCTGTCAAAGCAAATCAGTCTTTTACATGGCTAAAAAAAAAACAAATTAGACTAGCTGATGACTTTTTGAATATTCAAGTAGACACACCGAGGATAAATCCAAATAGAACTTGTGACTGAACAAAAGCCTGAAACGTGACCTCAAAGATGAAGATATCTTATTCTGCCAAAAGCACATTTGCAAGCAGGTCCTTCCAGTATTATGAAGTCAAGGACAGGGTGCTGACAAGAAGTAATGAGTAGGATAACAAAAACAGAACAAGCACTTCAAGAAATCAAATCTGCCACAGTTTAGGGCAAAGTACCAGCTAAATGCAGTGCACAAAAATACAAGCAATGATAAAAGCTGTGTCGGAGAGGGTCAGTTTACCATTTTGTCTGTCAAGGAAATTTCAAAACAAGAGACATCCGAATTCATGGAATATCCATTATCCAAAGTTACATATAGATTGTTTTTAAGGCTACTAAAGATAGAAAAACTGTCTCCCTTATAAGTCTAGTATGAATAGTTTTAGAGTAGTCTCGTCTTACTGTTCTAGTTTACTTGTATATAAAGCATTATATATTTGAAGATAAATCCATGGAAGCAGAAGGGTAAAATGTTTTGAAATTAGCATGGTAGCCATGTGAACAGGACACTTTAGATGGCAGGATACAGAGGGAAAGACAGAAAGAATAACCAGAAATCGAAATCCTTGGAGTCTGACTGGTAGTTGCTTCTAGATAAGACCCTCAGAATATTCCATCCTCAGATGGTTAGTTCCTGAGCAAAGATGTGAGATAGAGTTGGTAGGCAAGCCTCCAGACATCTGACTGTCCTCTAATTCCTCACTATTACATTCAGAAAAGAGACTCATGCTCAGCTCTCTCATTCCCAAGTTGCTTTAAACAAGAGACACAAAAATAAAAATAATAATCTATGGTGTGAACATTTCATAGTTTGTTTCATATATATATATATATGTATATATATGTACATGTTATTACTTATTACATAATATATTTTATATATTATTATTTGCTATAATAGTAACAAGTAATAATACATTATTATGTTATAACTTGAGGAAATATATGTTATACTATATATAATATAATAACATAGTATTACTTCATATAATACATATATATGAGCTACATGGATAATTAAATGGGGAAATGATTTAAAAAGCAATGGAATAACTGAATACTTATTTGGAATAAAATGAAAGTTTCTCCTTATCTCACACTATACACAAAATTAATTCAAAATGGATAATAAACCTAAACGTAAAAAATGAAACTAGAAAATTTCTAGACAAGTATAGTATAAAATGTTCCTTGGGGTAGGTAAAGATTTCTTAGATTAAATCAAAAAAACACATGAATCAGAAAAAAAGATTGATAAATTGGACCTTAAATTAAAGTTTTTGCTCTTCTAAGCATGACATTAAAAAAAATAAAAACACAAGATACAGGCAAAAAATTTATGCTATACCAATAGCAGCTGACAAATAATAAGAAAAACAACTCAGTTTTGAAAATGGACAAAAGATCTGAACAAACATTTTACAAAAGGTGATTTACAAATGGCTAATGAGCACACAGAAAAAGCTTGATTGTCATTAAGCTATCAGGGAAATGAAAATTAAAACCACAATGAGATACCACTAGACACACATTAGAATGTTTACAAATAAAAAGACTGACAATATCAAGTCTTGGCAAGGAGGTGAAGCAACTGGAATTCTCATACATTGCTTGTATAATACGGGGCAAACACTTGAAAAACAGTTTGACAGTTGAAAAAAAACTTCCTATAAATTTAAAAATACACTTACCGTATGACCCAGAAAATCCATCCAATTCCATTTCAGTTCTGACTTCAATCATGCCTGGAAGTCTACTTGATCCATAAACTAGAAGAAAACGAAGTATTTATCAATAGAATATTGCCTGGGAAGGAGCACAAAGTAGCATTTTGAAGAGATGGAAATGTTTTCTGTATATTGAGTGTGCTCGTAGTTTTAAGGGTATTAGATTTGTCAAAACTCATTGAAACATATATTAAAATGGGTACATTTTATTATGTACAAATTATACCTCAATAGTGTTGATTTTAATAATATTAGAGTTGAAAACACTTTGGAAAGCACCTGTCTCTAACTGTCTTATATTGTAGATAAAGAATGAAGACCAAGGAACTTTGTCCAGTTCTGTTAGACAGGTAGTAGGGCTAACAGAAGTAGTTAAAAAATATCATATCCTAAATCTTGGTCAAGCACTCTCTGTGCAATCGCTACCCTTTCATTGAACTATAGAATTAATTTAAATGGAATTAACCCTAAAATGGCCTGGAGATTAGGCATTTTAATTCCTTAAAAGTTAAGAGATTTTGTGGGAGGGACAATGATGGTGATGGTGAAGATGAGTTTGCCAGTATAAATTTCATTGTCTCTTGTTTAAGAAATAGATCTCAATTTCCATTTACTTTTTCCCACTCTCAATCCATGTAGTCTGGGAATGGAACCATAACTCCTGCTCCAAGGGACGATATGTGACCCAGATCTTAGACTGTCATTGTCCAACACAGTTGCCACTGGCCACATGTGGCAACTTGAAATGAGGCTGGTTAAACTGAGATGTACTATAAATGTAAAATACAGTCTTTTATATTCTTTTTCTTGTAGAAAGAAAATAAGAACGTAAAATAGCTACTGATAAATTTTATATTGACTATATGTTAAAATAATAATAATTAGGATATATGGTTGAATAAAACATATTTTCAAATTTCATCTGTTTCTTTTTTAGCATTTCTATGGAAAATTTAAATTGCATATATAACTTGCATTTTTGGTTAGCATTATATATCTAGTGGACAGTGCTGGTTTAGACAATTATTATATCTATAATCTTCACCATATAGATTCAATTTTAGAAATATTATATGTCAGGTTATAACAGAACTAACTGTACTTAATCCAATAAGTTATCATATTTTAGCCAGTTTGTGTTGGGCTATCTGCCACTTGCGATTAAAAGTATCCTACATATTACTGTTCCTAAACTGGGTATAAATCAAAATATCTAACCATCTTGTATATGCTCTTGTACAGTTCTTGGGCACTTTCACATTCATTATCTTATTTTGTTTTATAAGGTAGTCATTATTATCACAAGGAAACTGAGGTTCAAAGAGGGTAAGTGAGCTGATCAAGGTCAAGCCAAAAAATAAACAGTTGCTACACTCAGGTGTTTGGGTCCAGACCCCATTTCTTCCCACTTTGGCACCACACTCTGCTGACCCACTTAGAATGTTATCTTTAGAAGCTGAAGGTAGCTGAATCAACAAAAATGGAGATGATTTGCCATGTGTGAGTCCCTGACCCGGAATGAATCCACCTAAAAGATGATCTTTGATGTGTGCTGATGAGATTAATATGCATTCCAAATGTTACCAGGCCATTTAAGTACATGGTGACTCCTTATAATACTGTCAGAGAAACACTATTCTATAACCTAAGAAATAGAAAATTAGAGACGAGTTGTTGGTGAAATGACCTAGGTTTGATTGGAAGTCTCTGAAAACAATATATAAAAAAAAGAGAGAAGGATGGATAATAAAGAGCTTACACCACTTCTGGGCTGTCCAATGAAGAGTTAGACCCTGTACATTGAGCCCAAGATGCAGGTCACCCAGAAGACATTTTCTATAGATTAAGGAACTGGGAATAATTCTGTAGGTTCAGCAATAGCCTTGGCAGACGCCTCATTCCATGGTCTACAAGCTTCTCAGATTGCTTATTTGGTTTCCTAGATGCCCTGACTCAGATATAAATAACATTTCATAGAGACATAACTTAAAGGGTGTATTTTTGAATGAAAATAAATAAATTCTACATTCTGTGTTGTGTATTAGCTTAAACAAAGTCCATGGAGTATGATTGTCCCATAAACAGAGTACCAGGCCCCAGTTCTCTAGCAAAATGCACATACCCTATAAAATTAGCCTAACAATGAAAGCAGACTTCTGTCCTTTTGGTCTTTCCTGTAAAAAGAAAGTGCAATAGCTATGGTGACATGTGTCCTGCACTTACCAGAATGGCCCTGATTTCAAAATCCTTTGTCATTGTTTCCATGAGAAAACAACTTACGCCCTGATGAAAGTATTATGTTCTGTTTTTCAGTTACAAAATCTTAGGGTAAGTTTTATAAACATAAGCTCAAATCTTCATCCTCATGCTGATTGCAGTCTAGTTGGGGAACTGAAGAAAGCACATGTACCAAAGGAACCGAATGCAAGAAAATTTACAAAAGATAGGGCATGTTCTCATGAGCAGGCTCCAACCGTTGCCCAGGGTTACCTTGTTCCGTTCAGGTTGCAACCCATAGGGGTCATAGGTGGGAGCATTTCCTAGCAGGGGTCTGGGCAAATGTGCATAGCTGCCTAACCTCTGTGTGCCTCAGTCACCCTATCTATAAAATAAATATAGTAACACTTATTTCACAAGGATGTTGTA
Source organism: Rhinolophus hipposideros (assembly GCF_964194185.1). Classification (NCBI taxonomy): domain Eukaryota; kingdom Metazoa; phylum Chordata; class Mammalia; order Chiroptera; family Rhinolophidae; genus Rhinolophus; species Rhinolophus hipposideros. The sequence goes on along the minus strand of NC_138054.1, from coordinate 29,511,011 downwards.
GAAATTAAATGTGTGTATGGAAGCACTAAAAACAATGCCAGGTACATAGGCAATAAGCGCTCAGCCAGTGGCGCCAACAACAGCATGACCACATCAACTCTCATTCCCACTGTTTCTCCAGCAGGACTTATTTCACTTCACACCATAAGGAAACAAAGACTTATCTGTTGCTCCTTAAACAAACAAACAAACAAACACAACTTCACTTTGATTTCCTGCTGAATCTGTAAGCTCAGGAATCTTTGGCTATGGAAATTCTGAGATGAATGACATTAGCTTTGAACTCAGCCCCCAGCCTCCAGGATGGTGAAGGGGCAGCAACAAGTCTAAAAAGTTATGAGCCAGTAATTTTACCCCAGTATGTCTTTAAAGCTTCCTCTCCAACTCTGTTTTCTCCAATGAAAGTTGCTGTATAAGCAAAAAATATTATTAGTATTAATAAAAATATTTCAGCCATGCTGCTTCTTGCATCATATGTAATTCATTAGCAGCGGCTCATACGCGAGGCAAAATCTTCGTGTCAAATAATGTTTTATGGGTCTTTAGAACATAATACTCACTGGGTGTCCCCACATCATGATAAGACCTCCCTATGAGAGAAGACAGACAGCAAAGGCTTGTTGAAGCCCTTTCTTTTTCAGATTTGCTTGGGGAAAAGGTTAGTTGCTGCTTGCTTATTCAGCAGCCACACAGTGTCAGGAAGTTTAGGTGCTTCTTGAAAGAGTGTATGTCGTATTGTTCATGGAAATAGGATTTATAGTGATGTTACCTCAAAATAAGAAATTAAATATAAAAAGGTTAGTGAAAGGGTTCAGTCATGATTACAGTGACCATGATCAATCAAAAGCCAGAGAAATGTCCACTTTACAATTAAAATATCCCAAAGCATTGTTATTTATTACTATTGTATTGCAGTAGCAGGACACAATTAATCATACAAATCACCCTAATGAACTAAATTCTGAGACTCCCTTTTTGTGATATAAGATTGTTGTTTTATTGTTAAAACTGAAAAAAGACATTTATTTCTGATACTCTGATTTAAAATATTCTCGTTAAAAATATCTATTAAGCAGAGATTATAGGGAGAACGCTAAGCAGGAAACTTTAGTGATTTTTTTAAAGCTCATTAGATTTCAAAGATAGATAAATACCTCCCATTCAAATGTCTAATAGTGTTTTCACAAAATTTTATCAAAAAGGTGAATTAATTGAGCCTTATGCTTAGTAGTGACTCATTTATTCATCCATCAACAAATACTTATTGAGGGCCTACTATGTGCCAAGTACTCAGCTAGGTCCCAGAGCTACAGCAGCCATGGTCCTAAACTCATGTAACTTAAAGTCTAGTAGGAAAGAATGCCATTGCACTAGTAATCAACAAAGTAGAAAATGTTATAAGAGATAAAGTATAGAAGCTGATAAGAGTTTGGGTTGCGAGAGTGAAGAAGAACCATTTTCACTAAGAGCTGAAGGATAAGAAGGAGGAGTTGGATTGGCTGCGGAGAAATAGTCAGACAGATTTTAGCATGCACAAATGATTACTGCTATGTTTCCAGGACCTGGCACATTACAAATACATAATAAATATTTGTGGAATAAGTTAATGCTTATTATTCTATCTCCAAAAGTACTTGGCTTTTTACACTCAGAGTCATACCCTAAAGATTGATTGGCCCCAGGACAAGGCCCATTCAGCCTCTGATTTTCTTACCCATAGTCCTGCACAGATAAAACCTGACTAAGATGAAAATGCCAGATTGGGGGTTAAGAAAAAGAGAGATATTAGAAAAGGGCAACAGAGAATCCATGGTGGCGTAGAAGTCAGGTAGAGAGGAAAGAATATGTGGCTGCCAGTCACCACCCCATTGGCCCGCCTGACGCTGGGTTTTGGATGCTGAGTATGTGTTTATGGGAGCATGGAGCTTTTGTTTTTCCATTAGGAGAAGGTGCCCCCTCCCTCTCAGTGATGCCCGATTCTTCAGCAATGAAGACATCACCTCTGTTTCTTCTTTTCTCCAGGGTGGTCACTCTAGACACTTACACACAGGCTTGCTGTGTGTGCCTGTGCAGTCTATACCCTGCACAAAGATACCACCAAAGGCAGTGAGTGGTGGTTAAAACCAGCCTGGACTCTACGCTCCAAGTTAAAGACCCAGGCATGGGGATGTTACCTCACAGAGGTGGCATTGTTTCCTAATTTGTTCACCCACGAAGGATGCTTTTTTAAAAATTCCCACAAGGCACCTTATAAACCAGCTGCATCTCTGTTGTTTTGTATTCCTCTTCCCCTTGGACAATAAGATACATGTTTATTAGTTTCATATTTGGCACTAATGTTTTCATTCCAGAAGAAAACTGATCTAAACCAAATGAGTATATTAGCAAAATGGAAAAAGGGGTGCAGAGCTGTTCGGGAATGGTGATGATGTTATAAAAATGGAGGCCTTGGTAGTTATAATTTGTTCTTCTAAAATGCCCCCGTGTAGACTAAAAGTCATTATTGTAACACCATTGCCTCCACGACAGAGCACCACACAGCATCAGAAAGCTCTAACTTCACAAGCCTTATACATAAAGACCATAGAAAGGGCATCGTCAATACCAACAATGTATATTCCTCAAACCAAACAACCTGCGAGCAATCGAGTTGAAGCACTTTAAGTTAAAACACTTTCCCAGGTCTATGTTTCATAGAGGAAACAAAGACGTATGAGATTTGTCCCTGTCTTTAGAGAATTTACATATAATAAAAAAGTAAAATGTGGAAATAACAGCCTTTCTCTACAGCGAAAACATGGATAAAAACTGGTCAACCACACAAACATAAGATGGAAAGTAAAAATGTTTCTAAATGTGTATGAATATAACATTAGGAAAATATGTGTCAAGACAAAGAGTAATCACATGTCACATTTTGCCTCTGCTTTACAGGTTTAAGAGTTCATTCAAGTCTATGACTCCAATTGAACCTCACAATAATCTTGCTCATTTCATGTTCATTGTATACCCAAATGAAACAGTTCCTGGGAAAAGTCAGTGACTTGTCCAAAGTCACATGAAACTCAGATGCAAAATCAGGAATCTGCCCCCAAGCCCAGGGCTTTCTTTACCAGCAATGCAGACTATAAAGCAATGATATCAGTACGTGTCATTTGTACTCGTGAGTTTGTGAGCCTATGTGGTTGCTGTGACAATTCCTGGCAGGACTATTTTTGTTATAAATTATTACAAGTATCCAACACAAGAAAACCGGGTGGATGAGACATGCCGACAACATGGCAGTTAATTGAACACATAATCAGGGGCTGCAGCTCCGTGGCAGCTCTGGGTTATATCAACAGGCATAATGATGTTGCTAAAATTATGCTCCCACAATTATCCCTTAAAGGTAGGTGATAAATGAATTAACTAAATACTAGAAGCACAAACCTTCAAATATTTGAAAATTACTGCAGAGTGAACGGGGACAGCATCTTATCAAAGAGTAGGCATTCTAGGTGATTAACATGCTCTTTATTCATAACAATAATTAGTAAAATATTGATATAAGTGTTCCACGGAGTTGAAACATCAAAAAGAAAAAAAAAAACTGCAGGGCAAATGAAGCACTTATATGTTGGCTCTAGCAAAATGGGGAAAAGCATGCAGAGAATTTAAAAAGCATCAAAATAAAGCAGAGATGACTTCTCAGGCAGTAGGGTATAGATGATCATTTTTTTAATAAAGAAGGGGTCATTTCATGTACCAGCACCATTCATGATATTTCAGTATCAGGAACTTGTAGATGTGGGTTATCCAATCTCTGAAAGGTGTTGCATCAAGGTGTGGAGAGAGAACGGGATGAATGTCAAGAGAATGGCAAGCAAGCAGATGCCACAGGAATCATGGTACATGGTTCCTGAGAGCTTCACCTGCCACGAAGAGGAAAGGTGGAAGTGCCAATTCTGGAGTCAGAAAAGAGCTCAGAAGCTGGACATAGCTGGTCTGTAGTCCTCACAAGGCTCTCACTAGCATTACATGCAAAGAGAGTATTTAATTTCGGTTAAACCTCAGTTTCCTCATCTACAAAATGGGGATAATGAACGCCTCAACCGCACTAATTTGCTATGAAAATTAAAGAAATAAATGTGAATGTTTAAGTCAGAATTAGCCACAGAGTGATGACTCGATAAATAGATACTGTCATTATATTATTATTTTTGGTCTCAGGCCACTACAATGTACATATGCTATAGATGACTACGGAAGATTTTCTTTCCTAATAGCACCATGTCATTAATCAACTGAGTTCCTACATCTGTCCCCATCAGTATCTTAGTGTTTTATAGGGATACACGTGGGCATCAGGCCACAGGCCTCCTTTGTTTGTTTTTAGCATTTTGATGGGAAGGTTATCAGCCAGAGTAAATGGGAAAGTGACCAAGATCAGCTGTTGTAACAGTTCTGGTTCAAAATTTGATAGAGATGGAGGTTTACAATTAATCACATAAATGAGGATAGAGAACCACCTCTGTATTGTGCTGGCCAGGTCCCCATTACCATAGATAATTGAGAACTGACTGTACTTATTCCCAAAGACTTCCTTAAAATGGAAAGATCTCTGTGGCATCTATAAGATTCAATTAGAGAACCTTTATACGCACACATCTTGTTGAACAAAATGAGAGATAAATTAACCTATAAACAGCATGCTCTTTCTTGTAGAATCCTCTAATGGCCTGATTTAGGATATCAGCAGATGGGAGGTCAGTGCCCAGTGCTTTCAGAGTTCAACCCATTCATTACAATCAGGTTCACGATGCCACGAAGAGGTTCTAATGAAATACACTTCGGTAAACCTCCGAGGGGGACAGCTCATGCGTGCGTGAGACATGAGTTTAAGGCAGCAAACAGACTGTGATTTTGTATTTATAGACAGGTAGGGGGTCCAAGCAGAGCGACTGCACATTTATTAAGTTGCATTCTTTCAGGGGAGAAACTCTTGCCGAGACACCTTACCTATAAGCTCCTTTAAGCTTTTAGCTGAAATGCTCTAGTTCACGTACAAAGAAAATTGCACTGTTTGTCACTAGTCAGTGTCCTCTAACATCAGGGCTTTAGAGGGAAAAGAGACACATTAAAATGGTACCTGATCTTCCCTGTATCTCTCCCTCTACCAGCTGAGAGGGCTTTCTCTGAGTCCTTTCTTCTCAAGTCTGTGGGGGAGTAAAGACTTCTACATCCTGAATCCTGCCAAATTATAGCTCCAAATAACACAAACTGTGTGCCTGCAGCTTTTTTTTTTTTTAACCAAAGTGCTCCAGAGGCCTAAAAAGAAATCTGCTTTTGTAGCCATGTCCACTAACAAAAAGCTTTATAAATTGTCTGTAAACCAAATTAAGAACATCACAGCAAAGAAATGAAATAAAATAAATCCACTTTTAGCATCCATGTATAACATCGCAGGGCAGCTGGCTGGTTTAGAAACACCCAGTTTTATGTGACGCTAGCAGATGAAGGACAAGACTGCCCTGGACATGTGCTGCGCAGGTGACTGAGAAACAAAGACATGGGCATGTGAATGCGAAGTAGATAACACGTTGGAGTCCTGGTGCAATGCCTCCCCTGAGGACGCATGCTTAGGATGTGCTTAGAGATGAGATGGCTTCTTCTGAGCTTCGTTGGTTCTTCAGTAAATGAATCCTCTCACACAGGAGTTTCCAGTGGCTCCATTTTATATTAAATTCCAACATAAAATGAATAGTTCTACAATGTAGTTTAAAAATATTTTCTTCCTGTTTTGCTATTAATACTTTTTTTCCCATATAAGTATATTTATATACCTACTCTTTTTACCTCTCTTCTCAGCTAATTAAAATCATTCTGGAGTCCTAAACATTCTTTCTGACTGCAGTTTACAGAGGTAGGGCAGCTGATTAGATCTAATAATATCCAAGATAAAAAATTAAAATCTGACGTTTTGATACTTTATAATCTGCATTTTAGAATAACTAAATGACCTGTTTGGCCTAAAAATGTTACTTTGGTTCATGTAAATTCTTCCCCTTCTAAAAATAAATTAGCAACTATAGAGTCAAGCTTTTTACCTGGTTACAATTGTTATAAACAACCAGGATAAGAGATTTTTCTCTTTATAATAATAAATAACTACCCCTCTGCCATGCCTTCACTACTATCCCCTCAACTAATAACCCCATTCCAGGAAGAAAAGAAATTCTCAATTCTATATAGATAGTGTACTTAGTATATATCCCTTCATTATAAGGTTGTAACATGGTGGTTAGTGGTTCCTTAAAAAGCATTATATGGTTCCCCATCTACGTTGCGGGAAGTTCTTCAGCATTCTTAAATGTTTGTTCATGCTATTTAGGTAAGTCCTCCCTTTCTTTCATCTCAGACTTATTTAGATTAATCCTCCCCTCCTTTCATCTCACACTTAACCATTTGTTATGATATATGCATTCTTTTAATGACTATGTCTTTGACAAGCATTATATATCAAGCACTCTGCTAGGTAGTGGGAATACAGGCGGAAGTAAAATACATCAAGACCATGGTCCTTGCAAAGCTTAGTGTGCCAGGGAACACAAACAGTTTAACAGGCAATTAGAACATAGTGTGGGAAATAATAGAGGAACCACCTACGAGGGACATCTAATCCAGATTAAGAAAGGCAACAAAGACTTCTAGGAGAATAAGATAACTTAATTTGACCTACTGGAACATAGGCACCAGCCAAGAAAAAGAGAGATTCAAATAATCTTGGGACAAGAATAGTGTGTATGAAGATTAAGGAATAGGAGAGAGCACTGCGTGTTGAAGCAACTGAAAGAGCAATTAAAGAGTAACTGAGGACAGTGTCAAAAAAAAAGGGCTTCCTGATCACTAATACTGTCCCATAATGCACCCCCATTGAGACCTCTGTGACATTAGATTGTCTTATTTTTTTAAAGCTCTTGTCAGTACAGTAGAAGCTCCTTATACAACAAGATTTGGAATTTGTATTTGATCAATGGATTAAAAATAATACTTAAGTGAGGAAACATAAAACATGATATCAGGAACCCTAAACACTTAATTTAACTTAAACCATCAATATATGTTTCTTTATCAATCACTTAACATAGGGATAAGACTGCTTCTTTGAGAATGGGTCCTTTCATCAGAGTTCTGTTTTCTCTCTGTTGCATAAGCCATATCTGTAACACATTGTCAACAATTTCTAGTTTAGATTTTTTTTACACATTGATATTTTTCTTTTTTCCTTTTTCCTTTCAGTTTTATTGAAATGTAATTGTCATACAGCATTGTGTCGGTTTAAGACGTACATCATAATGATTTGACTTACATATATTTTGAAATGATAACACAGTAAGTTTAGTTAACACCTATGATCTAATATAGATGCAAAAATATTTATTTTTTATTGTGATGAGAACATTTAGGGTCTACTCTCTTCGCAACTTTCAAATATACTGTGCAGCAGTGTTAACTATAGTTATCATGTGGTTCATTATGTCCCCAGCACTTATTTTCCTTGTAACTAGAAGTTTGTACCCTTTGACTACCTATACCCAATTCCCCCACTTCCGACCCCCTACTTCTGGTAACTATAAATCTGATCTCTTTTTGTAAGAGTTTGGTTTTATTTTATTATTTTATTTCAGATTCCACATATAAGTGAGGTCATCCAGCATTTATCTTTCTCTGTTTGACTTTTTTCAATTAGCATCATGACATCAACGCCCAGAGATTTTCTTTTTTGGGAGGTTGAGGGGAGTATAGAAAGATCTTAAAGACAATTTTGAAGTAATCTGAACACAGATTTCTACAGTATTTTCCCAAAGGTTTTATAAATGTCTGATCTACACCTGATTTTTTAGCAATTTTTGGTTGAATGTTCTCAAGCTTTTCAAATTAATTTTCACAGAAACAATTCTTTCTAAACTACCTTAAACCTTTGTTTAATTACTTACTCTTTTGATTCCCCCTGAAGGTAGGAGCCTCAAATTTAGGGACCCATTGTATATTGGGGACTTAGAATATTTCCCGATGCTTGTTAGCTATCAGTAATATTTATTGAATGAACAAACATAATGTTAGGGAAGCAAAGTTTGAAAGACATAGCAAGCTAGGGTAAAGTGTTTGAATATTATGCTAAGAGCAATGGGTAGTTACAAAGAGACTTTGAAAGAGGACAATGGCACAATAGGTATGATATAATTTTTATGTTAATAAAATTCTTCTGGCTGGGGTAAAAGAGAACGTGGGAGCCTGAAGCTGAAAGATGAGTTAAGAACAAAAAGTGAGTCATGGTATAGGCAGTAACGATGAATGTAAATTGTGAATAGATATTACGTGAATGGTTATTAAGAAGTGTTTGAGAGAGAAAATTTACAGGACTTACAGTGGTGCTGGTTATTTTTATATCTCTCTCCTCCATGAAATTAAATCTACTCCCTGCCTTCACTCTCTAAGAACATCGGCTAGAAACTCCCTCTTTTTCATCTATCTCAGTGTTCTCCCAGAACAACCAGCAGAGTTCTTATGTATATATATGTTCAGTAAATGTTCCAGGGCCCAATAACTGTTTAAACTTTTAGTTTGTTTTGACTCATACAGGAAACTTGAGCTGAATGTCAGAGAATCATAATGAGCTTTTACCCATGTTCTCAGGACCTAAAATAAACAAAAGTAAGTCCAAGGAAATCAAGCAGAAAAGACATTCAGAAACCAAACTGTTTATAGTGCCTTTTCCTTTATTTACCATGAGATGCTGCAAAAGTGATGGATAGACACGAGGAGCTATCCTAGAAGCAGAGGAAGAGAGATGCTTGGTGTTCTTACTCCGTCATTTTGGGGAGGACAGTGCAATGAGTTAGAGCAAAAGTGAACGTAACCAGCAGCAACATTTCCTGAAGCCAACAGTAAACGAGGCTCTCAGAGCATCAGTCCTAGAAATAAGAACTTTCAGGAGCACTTGAAGGAAAGCAAGGAATGGGAGCAATGGAGAGGAGGGAGAGTCCTTTAAGCACAGAAATAGGAATGTACATGATATAAAGAAGCCTTTTTCTTTTTAATCTCTTCCCAACACTAAGCTTTCCTTAGAGAAGAGACTTTTATCTTTTTTTTTTTTTTATCATTGTGTCTATGATGCCTGTTATGGCATCTGGCAAAAATAAATATTTGATAAACAAATGGATGTAGGGTAGTGATGAGAAGTGAAGTTGAAGAGGTATTGGGAGTGAAAAAGAGTGATATGAAAAGCAGCATTTTGGAAAGATTAGTATAGCATCTGCTTGCTGGAAGAGTAGAAAGAAAGTGCACCTGAGGAATAGTCTGAATTTGGGATAGAATGTAGTGATGGGATCAGAAAGGAAATAACAGGTATCAACAATGTAATAAAGAATTGTCTGGACTTGAAAATAAATTTTGTGTAGATACAGTAAAGAGTCAAAGATAAATATGGGATTTGAAGTTGTTACCACTGGAAGACAGTAGGGCCAATGGGTCCAAAAGAAAGAAAACAGTTCTGAGCTCCTGTGAGGCTGAATTCATCCAAATCTCAGGCCGGGCCAAGGGGCTCACAGCCAAATAGCAAAGCAAAGGTGATAACAGGATAACAATGTAAACTGACCACATCAGAATTAAAAACACAAAAAAGAGATGAAGCAGATTCAGCCAACAGAAGCACAACGAGCCCTAGCTTCTCAAAATCAAGAAGAAAGCCAAGATGATGAAAGCCAAGAAAACCAAGATGTCGGAGTGAAGAAGCAGGTGGTATCTCAGTTCACAGCGATAACAATAGGTAACCTTTGAGAGTTACCATGTGGAAGGCACAACGCTAATTTGCCTTTATATAGATTATGTCTGTTAAACCTAATGGTTTGATTTCTACTTTACAAGTGAGAAAATCAAGGCAAGGAAAGGTTAAATTATTTGCCTAAGGTCACATAATCAGCACAATGCCAGAGGCTGTATTCATAATCACCCATCCATACTGCTGTGTAAATTTATCAATCAGAACAATTCATACCTGGAAAGTCAGGTCACCAATGCCCTCAAGTGACCCTGCCTTTACTAGAGCCGGACTCGCTGTCTACCTCTGTAAGGTCAATCACTCCTTTCCAGACCTACCCTAACAGTAACAGAGATAAAAACTTTCAAACCAGACTGGATGTTTTTCAGTCCCTATAAATTTAGAAAAATATGAAGGTTATCAATAAAAGAACATAGAACACATGGAATATACTAATAGAGAAACCCAAATACTTACTGCATAATTTGACTAGAGTTATCATTTATATCTTTTTCCTAATTTTTTATATCTCACAATTGAACTGCTTTCTAGTATTCCACTATCTTGCCGTGCAAACCTGTATATGATGCCATCTATCTTTACTGTTTAAAATGTATATATATGTAAATTATTATTCATTGGATCTTTTTGCATCTGAGATATAAATGCTGAATCAATGTGGGAAACATCAAGTGTCTGTTTTAGCCTGACTTGATTATATCTAAATATAAAATATAAATTAGCATTTTATTCTTGGTTGTATTTATTGTTGTATTATATCATGCATTAATTTAAAACATATGTGTTTTAAAAACAGCTAATTTACAATTCACCTGTCTACACCACCATATAGTCAAAATTTGTGAAGACTGAAAGATTTATGCTAAATTTTAGCAGAATGTAATATATACCTATTGATTATTTTTTAGATTTATTATCAATTTTAGCTCAGTATTAAAGGTTTAAAAAACAGAAAATAATCAGGTTCCAAGATGCCTGTACTTTGTAATGTTGCCAAACATCATTTTTCTAGACTATTGATGTGATTGACATGTAGATATGATTCAGGAGGAAACCATTATTAATAGGAAGAAAAGTTATGACTACTGAATCATGACACTTTTCTGTTTTAAGTAATTTGCTGGCTCTGTGTTCTCAAAGAGAACATCGTTGAAATGGAGAACAGGTTAAGAAGCCTGCACCTTTTTAAAAAATCAAAACACTAATGGAATGAGACATTCTGAGATTTAAAATAAATAAGTACCCAGAGGTGGAAAGTGTCAGGATGGCTACAACACCAAATCAAACTCTGTTCCCAGCTTCCCACTCCCACCCCTGCCTAACCAACCCCCACCCCTGGTTACGGGAATGTGAACCTTCCACAGTTGTCACGCAAATAAAAATTATGTCCACACGATTGACCATGAATTATCAAAGAAATTTCATTTGGTGAAATATAACTTACCTACAAAATTTGAGACACAGATTCTCTGAAATGCAATGAGAGACCCTAGTAGGAGATACTGCGTCATTTATTCTAGTGGTTCTTTTTGTTAAAGTGCAGAATTGATTAAAATATAGAGCTAAAGAGGAAAAAGGTCTCAGCTTTATTCTTATTGTGGTCTACTTAATTGTGGGTTTTTTCCTGTCTTCTATAGCCTCGTAATGTATGACCTCCTTTAACCTTAGCCTTAGAAATAACTGGATGCTATTGGACATAAGGGAAATAGAGGATGCAGGGAATGTGTACAACCTTACGAATCAATCATTATGATTAGGAGGAAAATAATCGACAATATTCTACAGTTGATGCATGATTTTTGGAACCTAAGTAGCCTATCTTTGATATGGGTCTGTAATCCATTCCCCAATTATATTCCTAATTTAAATTTTCATCATTTATTGCCTGAATTTAAAATTGATCCCAGGCTGGGTTCCCTGCTCCCAGTACCCTTCACTTAAAGCCATCTCACATTTCTAACAGAATGGTTTTTTAAAAGAATAGTTCTAATGATGCCATTTCCAGCTCCCAAACCTTTGACAGCTTCTCTTTGTCTCCCTGATAAAATTCAGAGCCTTCATATGGCATTCAAGACCCTATATAATTCAACTCCTCTCTCCATCCCCTGTCTTATCTCCTTCTGCTCTCCCTCAAACTCTGGTCATCATGTGCTACTTACTAATCCCGAAACATTCACACTCACTCTATCATACCCCTGAGACTTTGCCCATGATATTCTCTCTGACTGGAATGCTCGTCCTTTTACTCCTCACCTGATAAAAACTTACTTCTCTGTCAATGCCCAAGTCAAAAGTTTCCTTCTCTGTGAAGACCTATGCCACCACCATCCAAAAAATATCTTTCTTTTTTGTCTTCTGAGAACACTATCATGCCATGAGCACTTCTCTCATTGTGTTATAATAAATTGAATCTCTCCTTTCCTCCATGAGACATTTAGGCTTTGTGATGTCATATCATATTTATCTTTGTGTTCCAAAAGCTTAACACACAATAAATGTTCAATAATTATTTCTTAAGTTTACTTAGAGGTAAGTTGTACTCTTATTCCACATAAAGTAGAATAATTTTAAGATGAGTAGAATAAAGTACCTAGGTATTCAAAGTTTTTGACTGAATAATAATCAAAGATAACGTTTTTAGGTTTGCATATAATGTGATCCCTAACTTTAATAATGTTACAGACTCAACAGAATAACTTATAAATAAAATAATGCATGCAATTAATTCAACAAGGGTTTGTTAAATGCAATATGCAAGGCATTCTACTAAACAAATACCAAATATTATACATATTTCAAGAAATTCAGAAGAATTATGATTAACATGAGATTATTATCAATTGGAGCAATTGGGAAAGGTTTCACAGAGAAATTAAGATTAATACTTACTCCAAGTGGAAGGAGCAAGTGGATCATATATGCAAAAAACAGCAATGGTTAAGCAGATTAGGTAATAAAGGAAGCAGTTAAATCCATTTGACCAGAAGGCAGCATATATTTATGACTATATTTGGAGTTGGACTAGATATTTAGCTGGAGATTGAATAGGAAGGGACTCTGAAATAAAGGTTAGGAGATAGATCTTATTTCAAAGACATTAGTGACTCATGAAAAGTTAGTAGAGAATAAAAATTTGAGGCCACTGTGAAAAGCAAGGACAGAGAAAAATAAAGAAAAAACGTTTTGAGAAATCTACAATAGTGCAAGCTCAAGGTGATGAGAAAATGGATCAAGTGATAGCAATGAAAAGAAAAAAACCCTTCCAGGTAACAAATGAAAATAAAAAGTGTTCCTGAATCCAAGCTCTGAAGTCTAATGTACCTACTTGGGCTTAAATCCCAACTTCACCACTTAAGAGTCATGGGAATTTGATGAAATTTAATATATCTATGCTTCAGGGTTTTTTTAAATGATAAAAGGGAAACACCAACATAATAATATATAATATATATAATCTATCATATAATATACTCATTTTATATACTATCCCCCATAGGTATGTTGTAGGAATGAAATGAGCTAATGCATATAAGGCAAGTAGAAAAGCATAGAAGGCAAATGTATATAAGACAAATAGGAGGGTGCCATGAGTGACTTCATAATTTAGAACCTCCGTAGCTGGGGAAATAATAGTTTCAGTGACCAACTGGGAAGGTGGATACAGATATGGTCTCGGGAATAAGGACGGTTCGGTTTGGGATGTGTTGAATTTCAGGGGACAAGGAATATTAAAGTATAGGCATCCAGTGGGTAGCAGAAGACCTAGGATCAGAACACAGAAAAAAATAACAACTTGGAGACATAGAAGCCGTTCATTCATTCATTCAACAAATATTTATTGAGTGCTTTCTCCATTCCTACCATTGTGCTAGATACTGTGGGGAAACTGATGCAAAAAGTGAACACAAATGCTGTACCCACATAGCAAACAATCTACTGAGAATGCAATAACCACACAAACAACTACAAACTACAAACTAATGTACATGAAAAGCCATTCTTCTAAAAATTACATAGAACACTCTGGTGAGTAATATAGCCAAGGCAAAGTGCAAAGAAACATACAGAAACCAATATTTGAGGAAGAGTTTGTATTCAAGTAATTGGAAGAGAGAATGAAGTCCATAAATGATATCAAGGAGAGTAAGTTAGAGGGATAGGAGGCAAAGTAGAGTACAAGAGGGTTGTGGAAGCCAGGGGAAAAGGATCTGTCAAGAAAAGAGGGAATGTTCAACAGGGTCAAATGATACAGGGAGGTCAAGGAGAAAGAAAATTAAGTGAAAAACACTGGATTCAACACTTGGGAAAGTACTGAATATCTTTGATAGCACATTTTCAGAAGAACTGCAAAGATACAATCAACATTCTGTGGGTTAGGAAAACTTTGGTGGAAATGCCATGGAACTATAATTCTCAGGTCAGTTATTAGAGAAGTCCAATCCAAAAAATTAACAAAATGAATAAAGTGAATGAAGAATGGGAGAATTATGGGCCTCTGAGCAATAGATTTAAAAAACAAGATGAGATACAAAAGTGGAGCTTATTTAACTGTTGGGATTATCAGTGGACACTTCACATATTTCATTTAACTTAAAAACATCTATCACCCTAATGGTTCCTCCTCCATTTAAAATTTTGAGTCTTTTGATAGTTGAATTTTTAGTTAAGCAAATAGCTAAAGATTTCTAAATATGCCAAGTAGGGAAATTCTATCATCTGCTGCTATAAGTTTGGGTAACTATGGAAATAAGAGTGAAATTTAGACATGATATAGTACCAGGGTTTTTCAGTCTCACCAGCCTACAAAGCTTCTAATATGAAATAATGAAACTATAATTTCAAAGCATGGCCAGATCTTAATTGCCAGTATTAAATGAAATTCATCTATAATACAACAAAACACCACCGAGAGATCCCTCAAACTGCCTCAATTATCCCCAACTCCTTCGGCTCACCCCGTTGAATCAACAATCATCGTGTTAAACATGAGGTCACACAGACAAAAAGCATCAAAACTAGTGTGGTCCATCAAGTCAGTACATCTGATCTAGGGTCACATGCATCTACAAAGACAAAGCCAAGTATGGGTGGTTGCAAAGGAATGATTCCAAAATAAAGTTTGTTGAGTACTGTATTATTTGGCTCACCACTCACATCTGATAGAAGTTAAAAGGAAAAAGAAAAATATTTGAGAATGACAATGCAGAAACAACCTCCGTAACACACACACAAAAAGGGGGAGGGCAAGGAAAAACTTTGTTTTAAGAGTCATGGTTAGAGCAGTTATATTGAAATGTTTATTATTCCAATCCACGTTTCCTTTGTGGTTTTAGAGTATATCGAGTCCTGCTGCCATTCCTCCTCAACAAACAAAATTCTGGAGTCTAGAGTGATAATGAGGGCTCATCATTACACATCACATCATTACTTTATTGTAAACTTTATGCAAACTCAAAGCTCTCAACTAAAACACACAAAAGAACCTCTCAGATTTTCTGCAGCCTTCCTCTCAGATGTGGAATAGCCTGAGGTTAGATCTTTGTTAGCACAAGAAGAAACTAGAGCATTGGGTCTCTCCCAGAGTTGGTGGACCAGATAGTAGTTACCATTTCCACGGAGGCACTTCACAGGGAAACTTGTGACAACACTAACATAAAATTTCTAGTGATGCATAAATTCCCATTCAAACACTAGAACAACAATTATTTTCCCTAAATTGAAAAATAATCACACTTCACCCCTTGCATCTTGTGTCTAAAATTATTTGATTGACATGCAAACATTTCAGATTTTCAAATGATCCAAGTCTATCTATACTCACAGATTGAAATGCAGGAAAAGGGGATCTAGCCAGATACGTAAATTATTCTTACCCCTGCCATCGTTTAGCACAGTGATTAAAAACACAGGCTCTCAAGTCAGACCATTTAAGTTCAAATGCAGCTATGTCACTCAGTTTGCTGTGAAAATCACTTAAACTCTCTTCCTCAAATTTGGCATTTGTAAAATGTGGATAATGATCCTACTTACCTCATAGAGCTGCTGGAACATTAAAAAAAATCATTATTGTGTGGTACTTAGAACACAGCCTGGCACATAACAAGCAATCAAAAAATGTTAGCTGATATAATATCTAATAAATTTTATTCGATTTATCCAACAGTTAACACATTATTAACACATTTCGAAATTCTTTTATTGAATCCCTATCTCCAGGCAAATGAACCAGGGTTACTTTGGGAGCTTATGATTTAAGGATTGAATTTTGAGTCCTCCAGGTAGAGGTCGAGGTACTCAGTGGAATTAGGCAGCAACTCATCTAAATAGTATCCTCCATCCAGCACAAGTGAGATCCCTTTCCAGAGGTTAGGCAATTATTCCTCGGCCAGTACCCCGCTACCATGTACAGGAATACATTTTTTAATCACTATTTGCGTGTGTATTATCCTTACACTTTGATGAGCCCATTGAGTTGAGCTTCACAGGTGCAAAACTTGTGCAGTTGCACAGGCCCCACACTCAGATGGGCCCACTCTTGGCCTAATGCTCTGCTATGAAACACAATCAAGTTTGCACAAGCAAGCCTGCATTTTCATTTTGCATTGGGCCCCACAAATTATACAGCTGATCCTGCCTGGGACGTCCCTTTCATTTCTATAACCCCAGGAACAGTGCTAAAAGCTTGATACATTTTTATTGAAGGAATGACATTTATGAACAAATGAATAAATTAGATGCATGAGTGAATGAATAATGCTGAAAACAGTCAACAAGTAAGATATTTAAATCCAAATTCCATTTTTTTCCCTTAAAAAGACAACTATAGGCCAAGCCAGAAGCCCAATGTCCAAGCATTGCCAGGGATGCTAACTCTCCCATGGCACAAAGTGAGGGCATCACTTTGCTTGCTTTCAATGGTGGAGGTCCCACCAGTGTTAACAGGCGTTGGAAAAGGGAATAGCTGTTAGGCCCGAGCAAGGTCTGCAGGATTCGTTTTGATAACTAGATCCAGTCACATTTACTCCTTAAAGGTTATTAGTTATTTTAAATAATTTCGTTGAAGCTCGAGAGGGGAAATGAAGACATATTAATAAACACACAATTATACAGGTTAGAGCAACAATGCAGTGCTGGTCATTCAGGAACCTTGTGCTAATTTTAATTAGCTGCTTTCCCTTGCTTTCAAATGTAATTAAAGGAGCTTAGTTGTGCTCAGTGATGCAAGCCACCTTATTTAATCACTAACATTATTTCCCTGAACTATTAATGATTTTCAAAACGCTTGTTTATGCAGAATTAGAACAGTAATTACCTTACCAGTTAATTTTGTACCTTCACATTTCACACCTAGCTCAAACGTCATTCATTTACCACGGCTTCTCTGTCAAAACAAAGAAATGCTTGTTCTAAATGTGCTTCTGAGTGCCAAATTGAAAGCCAAGTTTTGTAACACTAATAAAGTAGCTCCCAAGTGAAACAGGTGTAGTAATTTAGACCCTTCCTGTCTCGAGCTTGCACGTACATGCTATGTCTTTTCTTTATTAGCTTTAAAATGAGAGCTTGGTGTGCAAAATAAGCTATTTAATTCAGACTTGTGGAGCAGAATATAATCTTTAATTTAAACTAGTGCAGTAAAAAGAGGCCTTTAATTTTAACTGGCATGTGCGTGTGAATTTGAATTAATAATCCAGAAAATTGAAACTGTTTTGCCGCTGTTGCTGGATATTGACTGTTCTTCACATGCCCTTAGTTTCACTCACTCGATTTCTCTCCTAAACCATGGCTAGTGCTTTCCTCCCCATCTTTTTTTTTTTTTTTTTCTCTTTATGATGTAGCAGCTTTATGCAAAAGCAGAGCTTTCTGAAAAAGAAAGGTCTCAGTTGACTGAACTCTCTTTACGGGGAAAAAAAAAGGACTTTAATAAAAGAATACTAAATCTGTATTAATTTAGTTTACAAAAAGAATATAATTGGTGTATTCATTATATCTACTTAAAACATAATTCAAGTGCACTCTGAATTCATGCCTGATTGAATCCTTAGATGGGAAGATGATCTATCCAATTCCTAATGACAAAATCCCACAGAATCCAGCAGTACCAATTCCTACTCTGAAGCTTATTCTCACATTGGAAGAAATATTTCAGAAAATGTCGGTAACAAAAATTACCTACGATGTTATACTAATTATGATTTAGACAGAACTCAGTCATATCCACCTTTCTTGGCCTTTACATAAGGAGTCTTATCCAGGACTCCAGTTGTAAGTATGAATGCTCCTTCCTTACATCCCAGAAACACTGAGCCTGTGTAGCACACGCTTCGCTTCCATCACTGTATGTTATTTCCTCCATGAATGCAGGGCATTTGTAACTGATAACACATTTCTTTATTAAAGGAAAAACATTTCCCAAATTCTCCACACCTTGGGGCTGGGGCCATGTCTTTTTAGTTAATATTTACATGTGATTTAATACATTTCCAATGTGGAAATTAATTAATACTAGAGACATAAATGTTCACTCCAAAATCTCAAATAGATAGGCCATTGTGCAAAAATGCACTGAACTGAAAGAAAGGCAAGAATATTGAGGAACATAAAATGTGCATTTTAGGGTAGACAAAGAGAGGGAATGATTTGATTAGGATTAGGAGAGGTTACTGATTGTTTCTGAAATGCCTTTAGACTAGAAAGAGAAGTAAAGCAAAAGCAGAAAAGAAAAGCTCTGACAGGTGAGTATATCTGGGATCAAACAACATTGAATGCAAGCCCCTGACAGTATTAACAATTAATGTGCTCCGCTTCCTCTTCCCCAGGAAGTTTCACCCATCAGGCCCTCAACAGGAGGAGGAGCCAAGCCCCAATGAGAGACAAGAGGCCCTTGGAAGGGAGAGACCATGGATGGAATCCCAATAGCCCCACTATCCACCAAGCCAAATATAGATAGAGGATAGATAAATAGACCTCCAGCCAGAAATAGATATGCATTTATGTAAATGTCTATACCTTTTGCTAGTTCATGAAGCTCTTTTAATAGAAGGCAAAGATTTTCATTAATTAAAGCTTAAAATTTAAATTGCTAGAAGGCAATCATCTGTGAAGGTAAGACTCATTCACACTAGACTGCAGCAACCGTCAGCATGGGTACATATCAGTCCTGTGTGATTTCAGCTGGATGACTACAAAGAGAAGACATGTGTAGAGGCAATTTGACATTGTCCAGAAGACAAACACCTCTGTTTCTGTTTCATGCATACTTTGTTATAAAGAAACTTCATTTCCAGCAGATTTTTAAATTGAGGTATAACTATGGCTTTGTATGGTACAGCTTTTATTTCTGTTAGTTTGGTCATATTTCCTCACACTAGGTTTTATTGGAGGGAACAAGCTCCTCGAAGGCAGAATTTATGTTGTATTCTCTTATCAATACTTAGGGCAATTACTGTGCTCAGTAAATAAATAGTAAATAAAAAATAAAACTTGATAGTATACTAACTGATGTATTGGTTGACTCATTAGCTAACAAAAGCTAAATTTTACCAAACTTGCCAGCCTGCTTAATTCCCTATGAATACAGCTCAGCACTGGGAATGTCCTTAGCTTGTGTCACGGCTGTGCATTGTACGTACAATTTCATTTAGAAAATACCAATTACATGTTTACCAGGTGCCAGGCATTGTGCTGAGCTCGGACGAAACCAAGCTTGTCCGAGCCCCTGTGAGGTCAAGAGACATATAAACAAATAAGTCGAACATGAATGGGGATGAAGTACAGAGGGGGAACGAATCTCTCAGAACAGACTGTTATCCATTCTTTCAAAAATTTCTAGGGATATTTGGGATATTTGTATTTGGTTCCGTGTTGTGGCTTTATTCCTTACATTCAGGCTATTATTGAAGACTACTGAGGATCTTTTCGGGTCTGAAATGTTGACAAGATTTTCCTTAAGTCAAACTGGAATATATTCTAATATAAGTCCATTTCCTAAGGTTAAATTTCCTTGACCATGGGAAAAATCTGGTCTTAATTTCCTACTGAAATTTTTTTAGGAATCTGAAGACAATAATTAAGCCAATGTTTAGTCCTCTCTTCTCTAGAATAAAACATTCCTGTTTCAGTAATCTGCCTTCATAAAGGCTATTGCCCCATATTTTATAATAATAAGTATAATCCTTTAATTAGTATAAAGTATACTTTGCAAATGTAATTGAAAGTAACCTTCAAGTTACTTTTTATTTTTCTGTATCACTTTTTTCCTATTTTTTCTTTTATTTATTTTTTGCTTTCCTTCCTCTTTCCATCCCTCCCTTCCTATGAATGTATGGTCTTGTTAAGACATTCTACATGGAATATGAAATGAAAACTAATTCCTGCCCTTACGTATTGTACAGCTCTTTCAAGAAGATAATGTAAATGTGTTACTGAGGAAACTGTGAATAAAACACTTGAAAGTTCAGATTGAGTAAAAATGGTCAGAAGAAGACTGATGGAGGAAGTAGATAGGTGTAATTTCCATGGGAAGAAGAGTTGAGGAAATGTATTGTAGGAAAAGAAACCATGTAACCAGGAGCAGAGAGAAAAAGAAAAACAAAAAAGCATTTGGTGTGCTTAGGGAATTCCAAATAATAATCATTTGGGGGTGGAAGTGGTTTGATACCACATGACTACAGTGGAAGATGAGGCTGCAAAAGCAAGTTGAAATCAGAGCTTCAGTGCCCTGGTCTGTCACACAACACTGGTTGGAGCAATGTAGAGTCACTGAGGACTTCTGAGTAGGAGAGCAAATTAAATAAAAACAAATTCGCCTTCTTACCTTTTAGAAGGTAGAATGGCTAAAGCACAAGCTTGGAAGTTATGTAAAGCCAGTTTCAATCTCATGTATTCCACGTGTTAATTGTTTAATCACATGAACATTCCCTAGTCTTAGTTTTCTCATTGGTAAAATGAGATGATAAACCTCCTCACTGATATGTGGTGGAAATGAATTGCTGTGCTTTTGTAAAATGTCTGCGCCTGGCACAGAGAATAGGCTCAACCAATGTCGTTTTCCATACTCCTGCCTGTGTTTCTATTTGCATTAATGACATTTCCGCTTCATTTTGACACTTCACCTTCCCTTTGCCACCCAACCAGTGGACAAATTCTGTCAATTCTCTCTCTGCACGAGCTCTTGGATCCCCACTTTTCTTAACCTTCTCCCATCCTCTGCCCCATTTCAAACCTTCATTTTCACTTTCTTGAGCTATCACTTTAGGATTCATCCAGGTTTAGGCCATCTCTAGGCCCTCTAAACTCCAGCCCACCCTACTGACTGGCTAGCTTCATCTTCATATAGCACTTTGCTGATCCTATCAGTGCCCTAGTGAAAACATATGCATGGTTCTTAGCAGTCTATAGAATTAAGCCTATACTCCTTAGTTTCACATTCAGGGCCCTACAATGTCTGGTCCCAACATACATTTTTCAATATAAAGTATCATTAATTTGTGTATTTCAGTCAAATAAAACAATTTCTTGTTTCCTGTATAGCCCCGTGACTTCCCAATTCTGAGCCTTCACTCATGCCATTCCACTTCCTAGAATTATTTCCTCCTTTCACACTTCATTCAACTATGAAGGTAGCTGATTTGCTGAAGCAGACATTGAGGAAAGTTAGAAAGAAATTGGATGACATCTTTGAACTACTGAATTAACCAATCCAGGGCCATCCGAACTCAGGACCTCATGTTATGTGAGCTAATAAATTCCCTTGTGGTTTAATCTAGTTGGGTTATTTTATTACTAGCCGTTGAAATATCCTATGTGATAA
This sequence comes from Rhinolophus hipposideros, assembly GCF_964194185.1. NCBI lineage: Eukaryota > Metazoa > Chordata > Mammalia > Chiroptera > Rhinolophidae > Rhinolophus > Rhinolophus hipposideros. The sequence continues at coordinate 29,489,379 of NC_138054.1, read as the reverse complement.
TGTGGTCACTCCCTTAATGAGCTCAAATTTAGCATAAAAACATAGAAGAAAATAACTTGTAAACAACTATTTGTATTTTTTAATGAAAATAAAGCTTATCCCCCACGAGGATTCATGCTTCCATACTCTACGCCCCTAGAATTGTTGAATCATTCTACTCCTTCGACCACAGGAAAATAAAGACTTCAGAAATAATTACAAAGTTTATCAAAATTTTAAATTCATCAGAAACCCCACATACTGGCCTAAAATTTAGCTATTATACTTCTTCCTTAAAAAAGAATGAAGGCAAGTAAAAAAAGAAAGAAAAAAAGAAAGAAAGAAAGAAAGAAAGAAAGAAAGAAAGAAAGAAAGAAAGAAAGAAAGAAAGAAAGAAAGAAAGAAAGAAAGAAAGAAAGAAAGAAAGAAAGAAAGAAAGAAAGAAAAGTATCTATGGGTTTCCTCTCCCATGCACAGTTCATGCCGTACCTTACCTGCCAGGATTTCCATGTCTGGCTTGATGGTTAATGACCTTTCAGGAGATTTTTCTCTCTTGGCATGAAAATTATTTCAGAAAATTTTAGATGTTCTAACTTTAGAATAAATAAACAATCCCTTTCTTTCCAAATTTAACTTTTTTTAAATGTACCACTTTCCTTCTCAAGAAGCACAGGCCAAATTCTCAGAGGCTAGGCTAGAGGATAGTGCAATACTATAACCTTGAGACCCAGAGATGGACCAGTCCCTCTGCTTCCTGACTCGGGAGGCGTCTTGCGTCGTCATTGTAAATAAGCTAATATGACCATTTTATCCACTTGCTATTTTTTTTCCTAATGTGTGCAATATTCAGGCTCCAAATTTCTTTTCCCATATTTCCAAGGAAGTCCATAAATAAGACTTTGATGTCACATATTTCTTCCGGTGGGTGATCCACCATGAACATTGTGATCTGAACATCTCCAAATGCATTACTAACTTTCTACATTATAGTGTCCTTTGAGTGCATGTTTCTTCTTTGGTTTTTGACTGTCAGTGATGAGGGGGATAAAGAGTAGATATGTGCAGAACGGGATGAGTGGGGAGGAGACTGAAGCCAGCAAGGCTACTTAGAAGGCAATGATCCAGACAAGAGAAAGTAAATGCCGATCCTAGGCCAATGATGGAAATGGACAAGTGATCCAGATTTGGGAGACACTACAGCGGAGATGTTATCAGAGACGTGACGAATGGGATCTAGAAGGTTAAGAAAGGAAGAGAAACCAACCTGGTTATGGAATATGAAGCAAAAAAGGAAAAACGCTAAATGAAAACCACAAAGGAATGAAGATCACATATGAAAATGGGAACCAGAAGACATGAGTGTAGTTTTAGTTTCTTCACATCCCTGCTGGTGCGATAAGCAAAATTGAACGTAGCATGCTACTAGGTATTCAACTAGGTAGACAAGATCTCAGTGCTGCTCTGAAAATATTTCTTCTAAAAGACTGATAGCTTTCTGAAAGAATATGTTGTCTGTTCCCTGAGAACATGGCTAGTCTATGTTTCCCAGCCCCTCCTGAATCTTGGGACGGCTACATGACAGCTCTGAACAATGGACTACGAACAGAAATTAAATGTGTCACCTGCAGACCTAGTCCTTGAGACTGGGTGTGCCATCTCAATGCTCTCCTCCTTGCCTCTGGTTAGATCCCACAGGAACCTTGTATCAACTATGACAATGACAATAAGGGCCAGAGGGATAGTGGAGCAATATGATGGAAAATCCTGGATCCCTGAATGAGAAACAGACCTGGAATGCTCTCCTTAGATTGTTACATCAGAGGAAAACAAATTATTTTTTTGAGGCCACTAAATTATGATTGGGGCTTTTGTTACAGCATGCCCTGAACTCATCCACAGATTATATTCTGTTTGTTTGAAGCTCCTATGGCTTTAAATGAGTCATCCTTATCTTAAGGCTGAGGAGAGCTCCAATATCTTGAAGCCATTTACTCATTAAGGTGAAATAAAAATACTCATAGAAAAAGAGTGCAGAACATAGAAGTAACCCTAAGGGTAACCTAAAGGTTAGACGTTAGGTTAGCTATACAAGTTTATAAGAAACTTTTCCTTGCTGTCAACATCAGAAAAATCTGGGGTAGCCCCAAGCAGAAAGTATCTTTTTATATACATTACAAAACCAAGCACCTTTTCTCTCCTTGCCATGGTTGCTAGGAAACTCGAGACATCAATGCAATGCAATACAAATATGCTAGCAAATACATGAATACATGATTTGTGAATTTTTGATCACTCGCTTTCATTTGCTTACTCATATTTTCTCTCTTTACTAATTATCTCAACTATAAATTCTGCTCTCTTGAACCAAATAAGATATCTATAAGTTACCTCAAATCATTTCAGGAATGAAATGAGACATAAAAGAAAGAAAGAAACGCATTTCAGAATGGCCTATTTTTAAAAAACTGAAGTTTTATATGCAGAAACTCAAGGAGATAATGTATACTGTTCTGAAGGTGATTTCAAAATAGCGCCATTTGGATAATCTACTTTGTAGCCTGCAATTTTCTGCTTTTTACATGCAAGAATATATTTATTAAGCTATTTATAGATTTTTAACATATAATCTACTGTTCTAAACACTCATTTCTTGATCTTTGCTCTTAATACCAGACGTGCATATAGTATAGCATGTATTATTCAACTGTCATAATAAAAGAGGCAAAATGAAACACTATGTTTTAATTTAATACAGAATTATGGTTTATAACTTCTTTCCTGCTTTTTGGTTATTATTTATATGCAGAAATTAAATAAACCATTTTCATAAGAGTTTTAACCAAATTTCAATGGGATTTTTGTAATGGCTTCCACCTCCTACAAGTTTAATGATACCATATTGGGGGAATTATATAATCACTGAAAAGATTCTAGAAGGTAGCACAGTAGTTAGACTGCACCTACTCAAAAGTTATACGAAAGGTCAATTCCACTTAAGATTTCAAATATATACCCTAATTTTAGAGCTGCCTAACACCTTACATATAATCATGAACACTTACATATAATAGAGGCAGTGTTAGCTGAAGAAAAATGTATATTGAACTTTACACTAACTACATTTAATATTTAAATATATATTTTAAAAGCTTTAGGAAACTTAAGGTGACAAAAATATTTCCAATATTTCTGCAACACCCAAGATTCACGGTCTCCAGGCAACTAGGAAGCACATGGCTGCACAGGGTCAGGCCTGTTCTTCCAACACTGTTACGTGTTTGGTTGATGATTTATTCAAACCCAGTTTCAAACCCGCTATTAGCTCTCTCATTGCTTTAATGCAACTAGTCCACCATTCATAACTGTCAAAGATGGATTCATTGGAACTAGGGCATTTTAGGCCTCCAAACTTGTAAAAATGTCTTTTTTCCTGTTAGCATATATAGGACTATAAACACTATTTTTTCATTCCTTCACATTCTCCTCTTTTTGTAAATACTTTAAAAGACATCTATCTAATTTCAAACTAACCTGTCAAAGAAAACATATTTGAATCATAAGTACACATGGCATTTTAGAGGTTGTTTTTGCTTGCGGTTGATAGTGATAACCCCTGAATGCTTCTCAACTAATTATGGGTAAGTAGCACTGGCTTTTATAAAATAAAAATAAACTGAAAAATGTACACCTTGACAGGGAAAGTGACCAAGTGACTACAAATTTGATGGAACTTTCTTCAAAAGGTGACAAAGAAGTGACCACCTAACTTAGATAGTTCTGATTCTCTACCATTAAAAATAAAGAAAGAATTTACAGTAATAGATAAACCTCAAGAGCTTAACACTTTAGGAAAGAAGTAAATCACAGAAGAATGCATTGAGTGTAGTCCTATTTTAATAAATTTAAAATTGGTAAATAAAAAAACAAAGGAAGGATTAACTGAAAATTCAGGTTATGGTTACCTGGGGGACACAAGATTGAGAGAATATGATTTGAAGAGGCACAATAAGGGACTTTCAAAATTCCTGTGAAAACTTTATAAAATGAATCCCATAAATTAGAAAAACAGTCAGACTTTGGTGGATAGTAGGAAAATTTTGTTCCTTTATAATTATTTCAATAAGGAAAGCTTATTAATATTTTCAGAGAAAAAAGTTTCATGGTATACTAGGTCAGTTTGAAAATGTCAGTCTTATTATTATGAAAGCTCTGAAAAGCTTCTTGGGAGAATTTCCTGCTGTTTTGCCTGTCTCATCAGGAATGTCGACGGAGGAATAAAATGGCACTCGATCTTCTGGACAGCTTGGTGTTTGTCTTTGGCTGTCAAGCAAAAAGAGCTGCAATTCCAGTCATCTGGAGAAAATGAGAATACTCTGAAAAATCAGAGAAAATAGAATAACAAAATGCAGGCCAGTCATTTTCTTCAACTCCCTTTGGAAGAGGCCATAGTCCCACCGCGTAGCACACGGATTAAGGAGCTTCAATCTCGACAGCACAAATATGGAGAGATGACAATGTACCTAGGCACTTATATTTCAGGTCATGAGGCATCAAGATTACATAACATGGAAATTTTTCATTCAAAAGGAAAAAAATACACTTGATACACAAACAGCATTTTATTTTTGAATCTGAAAAGTTCTAGAAATTAATCATTTGTTCAGATAATCAGAAGGTTTTTATGTGTTAAAATGCATATACAAGTATGTCGCATCAGAAAGCTCATGATTTAAATTCCAAGTTTAACCTGAATGATTCTGATATTTTTCAGATGTTTCTCTAATAAAAGTACATACACCTGCTTTAAGAGGGTGTTTACTACTATAATTATCTAATGACCATTTAACTTCATGATGAAATATATATGTATGTGTGTATATACATACATATATACATACATATACACACATATGCACAGAGACAAGCACATACATATATACATATTATATATATATATATATATATATATATATATATATATATATATATTCAAGTAAAACTTTGAATAATAAATACATTTTTTTGGTTTCCTCAAAATTATCTTTAAAGAATTTTAAAATTGTATTCCTCCTTTAGTTCCACGTACTATGCAATAAACCTTGTATTACATCATTATATCTATAAACACAGACATTCTCCAAAGAATTGGCTTAGGGAAGTGTCACAACATGGCAGCCTGGCCCATCCCCCTTTGGTTTAGATTCCAATTAAGTCTAACCATGAGGGAATGGCTTTCTGCCAAGAGCACAACAAAGGGAAAGAACAATGTTACTCTTGGGCCATGGGGAAATTAAAGACAATAATGTAGACTGGTGCTTCTGGAATTGCCCCCTCTGGAAAATGCTGAGAAAGGACTGGTGCAAACCAGTCATGTCTTCTTAAGTTCTGATTGGTTTGTTTATTTTTCTACAATAAACCTTCAGCATATAAGGCTTTAGAGTGAAACTCCAGTACATACAGGCTAACAGAAGGACACGTTCTCCTGGATCCTGCGTTCTAATCCTTGCTTCCCTTCTGACGGTTTTATAACACCACCACCCTTTCTCTCCCAGAACCTACTGTGTTTCCCCAAAAATAAGACCTAACCAGAAAATAAGCTCTAGCACAATTTTTCAGGATGACATCCCCTGAACATAAGCCCTAATTCGTCTTTTGGAGCAAAAATCAATACATGACCCATTCTTATTTTGGGGGAAACATGGTAGTTAACTATTTGAAGCCAATTTTCCACATTAGAAACAGGTGGAGACTTGGCATTATGTCAACTCCTTGGTCATAATGTGGGCAAAACTGGTTCTTTGGTTCTTGAATCTTGATATAATGAAGAAACAGTTGTAACCTTAGCTCTGTCAGCAAATCACTGTGTGTTCCTGGGCAAGTCACTTCACTTGTCTGAGACTTTGTTTCTTCCTCTTTAAAATGAGATTCTCTAATTGTTTTCAAAATGTGGTGTAAGGACCAAGGAGGTCTCTGAAATCCTTTCCGGGTGTTTGTGAGATCAGAACAATTTTCATAATAATACTAAGACATTGTTCACCTATTTTACTCTGATTTGCTTACAAGTATACCGTGGAGTTTTCCAGACGCTACATGAGGAGGCCATTAGGCTGAGGTGGTTCTAATGCTTTGATAGCCGACCTAAGCAAATCAAAATCTAAGCCAGAGTCGATGCATTCTAATCCAAAAAAGTGAAACTCAAGAGCAACTAATCACAAACAGCCAAGGAGAGTTTCTCAAATAAGGCAGCTACTTATGTAAGCCAATCAAATAATTGCTTTGCTTGACTTCCATGTCTTCCCTATAAAAAGATTGCCCTTAGATATTGTCTGTGGAGTGCTCCTAAATATTTTTGGTTGTTTCTGCACGATCAGAATTGATGCATGCTCAAATAAACTCTTAAAAATTTTAATGTGCCTCAATTTAAAAGCAGATATAAGAATCAAGCTATCTTCCATGAAACCAAACCTTAAAGAGATTTACAAAAATAAGTAAAACAATGTCATTCTCAGTAAATGTATTGTTTCTCACATAAACATGTTATTTTGCTTATTTATTATAAATTTATTAATATTTTAAATACATTAATAAACATTTTTAAATGTTTAAAATATAATGCAACAAATAATGATAGATACAATTCACATAAACGAAAGCTCATAGGGGTCCTAAATCACTCTTAAGATTGTAAAGTAACCCTAAGACTAAAAACTTTGAGAACTGTTATACTAGATTTCTGAGACCCCTTTCAGCACTATGATTCTTTTATATCTTACACATTATCAGATATTACCTATAGCGAGCAACTTCATAGGAGAACTGAAATCACCAATTCACCTTGTCTTATACACATATAATCTATGAATAAATAATTTATAATATTTTCTAAATTAAGTAACAATTTGTAAATAACTAATTGTTCACCTGAAAAACTATTAGACACACAGTCTTCTTCTAAATAAAGAAGCCACAACTAGGTACTCATACATGGGTTACTCTGCATTTTGAGGCCTCTATTCATGAAATTTGTATTCTGAGTGTTTGGACCAGGAATTAGCACCTGTACCAAAGTTGGCCACTTGTGAAATAGATGTAAGGGAAGCTCAGGCAGTGATTCTGTGCAAAATTCTAACCAATAGGGTCCTAATATACTGAATACTAAATTAGCATTTAGTGGAAAGATTATTATATAGAGTAGTGTACTACATATTCTGAAAGACACATGGTAAGCAAACGGAAACTATTAAGTCATAGAAGCTATACAGCAGTAGATGCTGCTATTAAACAGAAGCCATGAGATAGAGGGAATGAGAGCAGAGAGAAAAGCCATCAGTAAGTGAAGTGAGATAAAAGGGGAGTGGAAACAGAGGGAGAAGCAAAGACTAATCAAAACTGCCACACCAGAATGGCATCCTGCTAGGGCTGCTACCAGCTTGCTGTGACAGTTTCCCAAAGGATGTTTTGGGTTTCTACAAGCCTACTGCTCAATTGCTAGAGTGAGTAGCTAGTGTTATTTTCAAGCATCTGTACAGCAAGCAACTAAGGAGACTGGGGTGTGAATCTTTATCTCCAAGAAAGGTTAACTAGCACAGCTCAACAGTGCTGGAGTACTTATTGGGAATTGAAATTTAAAAGGATAAGGAAGAGAAAAGTAGTACAGTATATTTGCTTAAAACAAGTACACATACATAACCTTTAAAGAGTTGTGTATATGATTCTTTATATGTTATACCCAAATGCGTATCTTTAGAAAGTTATAATTTCCATCTTATTTAAGAAGCCCACAAAATAAAATTGCCATTCAATAGGAGGGAGTGAAGAGAAACTTTCAAACATTGAGCTAGAGTGAGAGCCAGTTAGAAAAGAAGAAGAAAAAAGTATTGGGACAAAGGTTAAAAGGGGGGGGGGGCAAGTATCTGACTCCTAAGAATTCTATTCTTTGGGAACTTGTAAGAGTAATAATCTAAGAACAGCAAATGGGAGGAAAAAATCATAATAAACTCATATGGTTAAAGACCAAAATGTGTTAAAAGAACTTAAATTTCCAAAGGATTTCTGGTTGAGATGGAAGAGTAGGTAAACACTATGTTGCTTACTCTCATGATCACATCAAAATTACAACTAAACTACAGAACAACAATCATTGAGAATTGCCTGAAGTCCAGCTGAACAAAAGCCCTATAATTAAGGACATACAGAAGAAGCCACCTGGAGACTAGAGTGTGTGTGTGTGTTGGGGGCGGGAGTGCAAAGATGTGGATGTCCAGGTCCCAAACTCGAGTGTGAGCATTAAAAATAGGAACAGATGAGTAGTTTGCAGTAGTTTCCAACAGACTCTGCACAACTCACCCTTCTCTTACTTTAATAAATTTTCCTTCTATAAAAAAATATAAATAAATAAATAAATAAATAGGGACAGATATGTCAGCTGCAGAGGTCCCTTATGAAGAGCGAAGAGTTCCAATAGAACAACAGGCTCGCCAGCCCTGGGTTCCAGTGCCAGAGAGAGGAATCCTCATAACTTCTGGCTGTGAAAATGAGTGGAGATTTTGGCTGAGTTAGACAAGAGTGCCTGGAGTCCCAGATGCTCCTTTTAAAGGCCAATACATGGACTCACTGATAGACTCATGTTCTCTGAACTCTAGCACTGGGGCAGCAGCCCGAAAGGCACCAGGGACATATGGGGAAGAACTGAGTTGTCTTGCCTCAGGGCAAGGGCTGGAGGGGCAGCCTTCTCCCAAATGGAGGAGCTGGAAGAAGCCATTCTTTCTTTGTTGAGCATTCCCCACATCTGGCTTACAGAGGCAGGCGTCCATTCAACCTGTGTCCTCATCAACCTGGCTAACACTGTTTGTCCACCCTGATGATTCCCTGAGAACCTGCTCCACCCAACTTTTGAGCACACCCAAGCTGCTTCCAGTGGCTTTTCCATACAAATGGCCAGTTTTGGCTCATGACAAGAGACTTTCCTAAAATCTCTCAAAGGTTCACAAAACCCAAACAAGCACCATCTGGCTTCAGCATGCCCCATACCTCTGGCTGAGCAGCTCTAAGCTGCTAGCAATAGCTGGCCTTGGTTCATGACTTGGCCTCTTGGGTTACTTCCAAGACGGCATTGGTGGCAGCCATCTGCAGATTGCCTTGTGGCTCATGCCAGATGACCCCATACACAGCACAAACTGCATCTGAACTTAGCCTGTGGCAATTATTCTCCCAAGAGGCCTTTGGCAATTATTCTCCCAAGAGGCACAATTATTCTCCCAAGAGGCCTGTGGCAATTATTCTCCCAAGAGGCACATCCATTGTTTGGAACAAACCAGAGCATCACCAGACCACCTCCAAAAACAACACACCCAAAAGGGACACTGAGCAGGCATAAGAGCTCTGCTAAATCGAATCCTGCTCTGGAGGGTCAGCTCCTGCACAATAGCTCCTCCACTATAGTCAGGGCCAATCCTCACAACCAATCGGCCCAAGAGTCTCTGCTTCCCACTGATGTGCAAACAGCAACCAAGGCCCAGCATGAGGGCACACACAACCCATAAAAGGGACATGCCAGGAAACCCATCTCAGGTAACCAAGGAGACTGCCCCACTGGGCCCCACAGAACATTTATTACATAAGGCTACTCTACTAAGGCTGGGAAACAAAGCAGCCCCACCAAATACATAGAAACAAACACAGGGAAGCAGCCAAAATGGAAAAACAAAGAAACAAGTTCCAAACAAAGGAATAGAACAAAGCTCCAGAAAAAGAAATAAACAAAATGGAGACAAACAATTGACTAGACATAGAGTTCAAAACACTGGTTATAAGGATGCTTAATGACCTCAGTTCAACAAAAGAAATAGGAAACATAAAAATGGAGATAGAAAACATAAAAAGAATCAGTCAGAAGTAAAGACTAACTGAAATAAAGAATACATTAGAAAGAATAAACGGTAGATTAAATGAAGCAGAGGATCGAATCAATGATACAGAAAATAAGATAGCAGAAAATATCAAATCAGAAGAGCAAAAAAAGAAAGAAAGAAAATAATCCAAAAATATGATAGATAAGGGGCCTCTGGGACAACATCAAGTGCACCAACAGTTGCATCATAGGGATACCAGAAGGAGAAGAGAGAGCGCAAGGAATTGAAAAAGTATTTGAAGAAATAATGTTGGAAAACTTCCCTAACCTGGGAATGAAATAGAAATACAAGCCCAGGAAGCACTGAGAGTCCCAAACAAGATTAACCCAAAGACGCCTACACCAAAACACATAATAATTAAAATGCGAAAGGTTAAAGACAAAGAATCTTTTAAAAAGCAAGAGAAAAGTAGTTACCTATAACAGAGCTCTCATAAGACTGTCAGCTGATTTTTCAACAGAAACTTTACAAACCAGAAGGGATTGGCATGAAATATTCAAACTGATGAAAATTAAGAACCTCCAACCAAGATTACGCTACCCAATAAAGCTACCATCAAGATTCGAAGGACAGATAAAGAGCTTCCCAGACAAGAAAAAGCTAAAGGAGTTCATCACCATTAAACAGTATTACAAGAAATGTTAGAGGGACTTCTTCAAGAAGAGGAAGAAAAAAAATAAAAAATATGAATAATAAAATGGCAATAATTACATATCTATCAACAATTACCTTAAATGTAAATGGATTAAATGTTCCAATCAAAAGACATGAGGTGGCTGAATGGATTTGAAAACAAGACCTTTACATATGCTGCGTATAAGAGACACTGCAGATCCTCAGACACACAGTCTGAAAGTAAAGGGATGGAAAAAGAAATTTCATGAAAATATAAATAAACAAACAAAAAAAGCTAGGGTAGCAATACTGATACCAGGTGAAATAGACTTTAAAACAGGTTATAAAAAGAGACAAAGAAGTACTCAGTAATCCCACTTCTGGATATTTATTTGAATAAACCCAAAATGCTACTTCCAGGGCATGTGTGCATGCAGATGTACTTTGCAGCATCGTTTGCAATGGACAAGATGTGAAGGTAGCCTGGGTGTTCATTGATGGAAGAACGGATACGGAGGAGGTGGTACATGTATACGATGGAATATTGCTCGGTCATGGAAAGGAAAGTGTTCTTGCCATCTGTGGCAGCATGGGCGGACCTGGAGGGTATTATGCTGAGTGGAGCGTCAGACAGAGAAAGACAGATGCAATGTGATTTTGCTTATATGTGGCATCTAGAGAACAAAATAAACAAATAAAACAAAACAGAAAAAAAACTCATAGATAAAAACAACATTTTGATCATTGCCAGATAGAAGCGGGGTTAAGGGGCAGAATGAAAAAGGTGAAGCGATTAAGAAGTACAAATTCGTCGTTACAAAATGCTGATGGGGATGTAAAATAAAGCATTGGGAATATAGTCAATACCTTTGTAATAACTTTGTATAGTGCCAGGTGGGTAGTAGACTAGCTAGGGGGATCACTTCTTAAATTATATAAATGTCTAACAACTATGCTGTACACCTGAAATTAATATAAAATAATATCAAATATCAACTGTAATTTTAAAAATTTTAAAGGGGGGAAAGTGAAGGGAAATAAGAGGTTCAAATTTGCAGGTATAAAACAAATGAGTCATAGGGATGTAATGTATAGCATAGGGAATACAGTCAATAATACTGTGACAGCATGGTCTAGTGTCAGATGGCTTCCGGATTTATCATGGTGATCAGTTCTTTAGGTATATAAATGTTGAATAACCATGATATACACCTGAAATTAATATAATATTGTATGTTAGCTATATTTTAATAAAAAAAATCTTTAAAATAAATAAGTAATTTCCAAAGAACCCCCTTCGTAGTTTTTGAGTTCTTTAAAATAAATAAGTAATTTCCAAAGAACCCCCTTCGTAGTTCTTGAGATAACTTAACTTTTTAGATGTTTGGTCTGACTCCACTGCTAAAATAATTCAAGAGAATTATTAATAATTACTAATAACACATTTTTTCACCTATGTCTTCCTATATTCAATATATTTGTGCCAAGTGTCAGGTATAGAGTTGGAGCCCCACATCAATTAGGCACTCAGGAACCCTTTGGGGAGTGAAGAGAGAATTCTAGACTGCCAGGCATCATGCTGGTTACAAGAATGAAACAAACATGATCTATGCTTCAAATAGCTGACAATCTAGGATAAGAAACTAAATTCTCAAAGTACAAGGCAGGTGATCTATGCCTTGAGATAGCCACTGAGTCTTGGGGAAGAGTAGGGGTGATTCCAACTCTTATGAAGAGAAAAGTCTTCATGAGGGATATTTTGACTGAGTCTTGAAAGGTGAGTAGGTTTGTGACTGGTCAAGATTTGGAAAGAGGGCATATAAATGAACAGGGAAAGCAAGAACAAGACCACAAAAGCAAGCATACATGGGGCCTATTTGAAAGACAGCAAGTAGGCTGATGGTTACAATGTGCACAGGAGTGTAGAGGGAGATGATACTAGAAGAAACACATCAACCTCAAAGCATTAGGTTCCAGAGGCTAGGATAAATCAGTTTGATTTCTTTACAAGACAATAGGAAATTGTGGAAGCTTCAGTATAGAGAAACGACATAAAAAATTAATTACTATCATTTTTAGGGCTTACTCTGTGCTAATATAATTTTATACAACCATCACAACCACACAATAAAATAAATATTTTTATTCTCGTTTTACCTACGAGAAAACTAAGGCTCAAGTTGCTCCCAGAGCTTGCCCAAGATGACAGAGCAAGTAGGTGACCTGGATTCAAATTCATATCTAACTTCAATGCCCATGATTTTAACTTCTAAGACTGTAAACCCAAATAACGTCAGAGGCATCCAACCAATGTTGATTGAGTAAAGCAGTCTGGGTGTCGGACACAGGGAGTAGTGAAAACTATAGCAAAAATGAGATACATAAAAACATTCAAATTAAAGGGGGGAAAATGTGCTATCTGGCTGAGGCCAAATAAAACTGCACTCAGGCTAGAGTCACCTCAGTTTGTAACCTCTGCTGATGAAACTCCAGTTTTTCCCTCTCTGACATGATCATTATTGTTTTTTTAAGATAATTGATTGAAAGTTTACACCGGTTAAGGAAAAAGCAAGTGGCAGGGAGATCAGTTAATATGACCTCAATACATATTTCCAGAGAAAAGAAAATACATCTGGTGACCATGGAAAAGAAAAGGCACTTATGACATTATTTAGGGTAGCAGTCTTTAATCGTGGCAATGAGAGGAGTGGGGTAAAGCAGAAGGTAACTTACTGTTCTCTTGTTTCCAACCATTTTGCCACCAAGTGATATCTCATTTTTTTTCCATTTTATTTTTTTTATTAGTTTCAGGTGTACAAAACAATGCAATAGTTAAACATTTCACCCCTCACAAAGTGATAACCTCCCTCCCCCAATCTATTGCCCCTCTGATATCATATATATCTATTACAATTCCATTGACTCTGTTCCCTATGTTATACTCCATATCCTATGATTATATATATATATGTGTGTGTGTGTGTGTGTGTGTGTGTGTGTGTGTATATATGTGTGTGTATATATATATATATATATATATATATATATATATATATATATAATAGTTGACATACAATATTATTCAAGTTCAGCTTCAGGTGTACACTGCAGTAGTCAAGTATCTACATCCTCCACGAAGTGAAGTGGTCTCCCTAATAAGACATGTTCCCATCTGACATCCTACAAAATCTTTACAACATGATTGATTATATTCCCCAAACTGTCTTTCATATCCACGTGGCAATATTGTAGTTACCAATTTATGCTGTCTAATCCCTTCTCATTCTTCCTCATCCCCACCCCTCCCTTCTAGCAACCATCAGTTTTTCCTTTAGATCTCTGAGACTATTTCTGTTTACTTTGCTCATTTATTCAGCTCTTTAGAGTCCACATATAAGTGATCAGTAGGGAAGTATCTCAAAAAACTGAAAATGGAATTACTTTATGACCCAGCAAATCCACTCTTAGATATCTATCTAGAGAAATCCAGGACACTAATTCGAAAAAACACATGCACCCCTCTGTTTATTGCAGCGCTACTTACAATAGCCAAAACTTGGAAACAATTGAAATGCCCATCGGTAGATGACTGGATTAAGAAACTGTGGTACATTTATACAATGGCATATTACCCGGCCATAAAGAATGAAATCTAACCATTTGCAATGATATGGATGGACCTAGAAAACATTATGCTAAGTAAAATAAGTCAGTCAGAGACAGACAAATACCATATGATATCTCATTTTTAAGCCCTCTGCAACCCAATTACAGGACTTAGCATTCACTGAAAGTCTCCAAGGAGTATAGTCTCAAAAAAACCATACTGCATAATGGAGTCTTCACTGAATTTAAAAAAAAAAAACAACAAACAGAAGTAGAGATTTTCCTTACATTTGCACAATAAGGTAGTCAATAGTTTCAAAATTCCCAGATACTTATCTTCTCCCAATCCTTTCTCACCCACACCTGCCACAATATTTACATCAAATTTTACTTTGCCTTTCTCTCTCTCTTCATTCGCCCACATATTATCTAGCCTTGTTAGCATCTACCTCCAACTTCCATATTTTTCCACTGAGAATTTAAAATTTGTTAGTCCTCTATTACGCAAAGGAATGCAGTCCTGACCTGGCTATTATTCCAAATTTCGCACAGCCTGACTCCCCAAGGCCATGCCTAGAAAAGCCCAGTGCTCAGCATCTAACAGGGACTTTCCAACTCAGAGAGGAGCTCAGCTGCCATATTCTGTTATCTGTGCGGCCCTGTGAGGTGCTCACCACTTATCTCAATGAACTTTTCCAAGCACTTCTTGCAATTAGGCTCTCCCCAAGAATAATTCTAGTGAAGGAAATTTTCTTTATATAGTTACAGAAGGACCAATGCCACAAAGACAAATGGTTTCAAGACTGGATGATTGGGAAGATGATTGTGGGTTTGACAAAAATCTGAAGATAAAGAGCTAGAAACACAAATTTGGGGTGCATTCAAGATAGAGTTCAAGATGTGATGGAAATGACAGAGAGCACAGAGATAGGAGGAGAAGCCTGAGGAAACAGCAGAGGTAAAGCCTATGATAATGAGGCAGAAGCAGAGGCAGGAAAAGGAATGTGTGAAGAAGACAACAAAGTCAGAAACCAAGAAATGAAAATTGGAAAAATGTTCTCCTGGCAGTCAGAGCAGGAGAGAATTTCACGCTGCTCAGGAACAGAGGCCAAAAACACAGGAACCACCTTTGTCTCCTCTGTTTCTCTCACATCCTGCGTCCAATCCATCAGCAAATCACGTTGACTCAACCTTCTAAATCTGTTCAGAGTCCGACCACTTTTCTTCACCCTTGTCATTTCTGCCAGTCTGCTTTCAGCCATCTCCTCTTGCCTAAGATTGCTGTAATCATCTGTGCTTCTACCCTTGTTCCCCAGGTCTCAACCCAACACAGTAGTCAGAATGATGGTTTTAAAGTGTCAGGCTGATGACATCAGTTCTCTGCCCCAAAACCCTTCACTTGCCTCCCAGTCTTTTAAAGACAAAGTCCTTACAATGCCTGACAATGGCCAGTCCCCACGTGATCTCTCCCTTATCTCCCAATCTTATCTCCAACTCACCCCAGCTCACTCTCTCTGCTTTATCACTGGCGTCCTGCTCCTCCTAGAACCTAGCAGGCACACTCCTCCATCTGGGCTCTTGCCCTGGCTCTCTCCTTTTTCTAAAATGGTCAAGCAAGACATCTAATGCACAAAATTTAAAGCTGTAAGGGTAATGCAAGTGCCAACACTCAGAGTGAGTGCCACCTTAAATTTTGAGGCATCTCCCTTGGTTTACCCCAGTCCTGGTCCTATGTGTCTTACAATTGATAATATGGTTCTTATTTAGTCTATCAACTACTTTATCTTTTCATTCTTCCTTTAGAATGTAGAAATTTTTATTTTCTGTGTTTATGGATACATTTCAAGCATGTAATACAATGCCTGAAACATTACAGGGACCCAATGCATGCTTGTTGGATGAAAAAATGAGGGTGGTATGGCCCAGAAATATCAAATGCTACAAATAAGCCCTATAACCTATAGAATAAAAAAAAGGAATTAAAGGATTTAGGAATATAGTGATTGTGACTTCTTTCTTAAAGCACAGTCTAGTTCAGAAACCAAAACATACATGGTGAAAGAATGAGGGTTAAGAAGTGAAAGCAGTGAATAAAAGGTCCACTTTCCAGAAACAAGACAGCAATGTCCTAAAGAGTAAGGCAGCAAGTGTCAGTTACCCTTTATTGGAGTTTCTCAGGGAAGGAAAGTTGAGAAATAAGACCTTAGCTTACAGGGAAGGGGCAATGTGGCTAGTGGCGGGTGGGCTAGTAATCATGGTTTGTAAAAAGAGGCTGTGAGTTGTAGACAAAAGGGAGAGATCCAGGGAGCACTGACTTGCTGAAAATGCAAGAGGGAAGTGGTGAATGGTTCTGTGAGAGGTAGAGTGAAAAAGAAGAGAAGAAAACAAACAAGGAGGAAATAAAGTGACATAAAGCAGTTTTATAAAAGATCATTTCTGAAGAGATCGTCATAATGACTCAGTGAACAATGACACACTGCTCATAAGATTACATATTATCACATTACATATTCATTCTCACTCCTGTAGTGAAAGCAGGTTTATAGGAAGGAGGCATCTGAACTAACTAAATTGAACACTACTTCACAGAGAAAAGGTTCAAAAGTAGTAGGTAAAAGCAGGTGAAAGACAAAGATTAGTGAAGTCTCAAGATGAATGCAAGTAGGATGTCCAACTAGTAAAATAAATTTGACAAGCCTTTTAGATTTTTAACAAAGGACTCCCAGATTTTGTAGCTATTAAAATATCCACTAAACAATTAAACTTGAAATGTCGGATGGAAATTAGACCCGTTACCATATTCTGTAAAGGAAGGGCTCTGATCTTAAGGGAACTGGAAGAGAGAGAGAGAGAGAGAGAGAGAGAGAGAGAGAGAGAGAGAGAGAGAGAGAGAGAGAGAGAGAATTTTCATTAGTGTCTGCAGCCAGCTAGAGGGATATTCAAAATCACATTTCAGATGAAGTATGAGCACGAGCAATATATTCACCTGGTGCTCACCAATCCTGGGGAAAGTTAATTAGCCACTTGGGGATGCACTTACATTTTCTCTACCTTAGAGGAACTGTGGGAAAAGGGCAAAAAGTTGGAATCACTTCTACTAAAGAATGAGATTAGTTTATACATTGGTTTCAAGCCCTGGTTTTCCACGTAAGTGTGAAATGAAACTGGAAACATATGTGTTCTGTGGTTGCACCTGATTCACTCCTCAATTTAACAAGACATCTAGAATGACGATCAGGTCTGCTGTTTCATAGCAGGACTCACTCAATCTTTCCCCAGAGGGTTCATCAAAGTACTCATCATATTTTCCACAAGAGAACAGTGGTCCCTTTCCCCAGGATCTTAAAGGATGTGTGTGCCTTTGCCCTGCCCTCTCTATCTCTGGAATATCCATCTCCAAGTCGCATCACTTAGTTATTTCAAACCTGCCCCAATTGGGCACTCGTTCATTCTTATAGCTTCAGAAAATTCTAAGAGTGATGGATTTCATTTCTATTGTAACAAAAACATATTTCAAAAATGGGAACCCTTTAAGTAAAACAAATATTATATGTATCCAAAGTAATCCATCACTTTCCAGGCTTACTTAAAATCTTTGTCAGCTTGCACAGAAATTTTAATTGTCTGCAACTGTTTTGTCTCCTAAAGCACAACACAGCAAGCCTGTACATGAGGAACAGTAAGTGCACACCCTTTTTAGCAAATCCTATTACTATATAAAGTTTCAGTCCAATCGCCACAGGTGCAAGAGCCAGGGTGTCTGCAGTTCTCAATCACATTCTCTTTTATTATGGGCTATTTCAGCCAGCGTGAGCTATAATGAATGTCTCGGGTTTTGTGCTCCTTCAGAAGTTGCAGTGTCTACAAGCCTTTCCCTTGGTGTTCCTGAGAGCAGGAGAGCCTCAGGGAGGGGTGGACAAAATTGGAAAATATAAATAACAAATCAAAAATTACAATTGATTGGATAAACAATTTCCCTGAGTCTGTTTCTTAATAAGTGATTGATTTTATGATCAATATTCATTATGTCCCAGAACATACCAAACTGCTTATTGAACAAATGAATGGCTGAAACTACAATGACACAGAATCAAAAAGGTGAACCAATTTCTTTAATAACATGGGTTGAACGAACTGTCTCATCTTACCTGGTTGTTCCACGTCAATGCACTATTCTGCAGAGCCCTTTGGAAAAAGGCTGAAGTTCAGGGAAACAGGGGAGGCAATTCATTACTCATTAAAAGAAGTGGGTTATGGGAGCACGTGTTTACACATGTGAGGCCTGAGTTGCATTCTGTACTGGGCTGTCTTTTGTCCATTCAAAGTAAATTCTCCAAGCTGCCAAACCAGGCTGTCCCCAGAGGCATTGCCTTTTGAATCTGGTGTACTCCATGGGTGTGTATAGAATTGGAAAACCAGAGCCTATTCCCTTTCTAGAAATATTTTTTATTGAAATTCAAGAAAATGACATCCATATTTGGGGTAAAATAACTAAGGGTAAACCAACTTCTTGGTAGCGAACATTGTCATTTTATTTGCTGTTCTATGATAACTTTCAAAGCATTTGATTGAACTTAACCAACTTTGATAAACTGTTATAGACATCCAGGATATTCTACTCTGTGGTTCCCCTCATCATCATGAAATAATATGATGACCAATATGTTTCCAGATGGCTAGACTCTCCTTCCTAATTTTTAGTGACTTGCAATTGTCTTGTGGACAAAAATGAGGCTGTGGAGAAATACAATTGCATTGGCAGTTAGGATTAGCACTAACTTCACCCAACTGCTAGCACTGATGTGTGAACAAGCTCCAATATTTAGCAGAAATGGTGAGCAGGAACCCTGCCTGGCAGTGTCTGTAGCCAGGTAGAGGCCTGCCATGGAGAGGCCTCCAGCTGTGGTTGCTGCAATTCCCCTGCCCCTTTGCAGACTTTCCAGGAGTGAGGGACCAGTAGCTTGTTTAATCCCTTTAGTTCTCCTCTCTCATCTCTCATCTCATAGTCCCATCGTGCCTATAACAAATGCCTAATTACCCAGCTCTACAAAAATGCTAGGCTGATCAATTATGAAAGCAACTAATGATTAACTAGTTAAAAACACACACACACAAACCACATCACTTACTTCAAGTCAGTCATCCAAGGCTTACCCAAACTACTTAAGAAAATCTCATTAAATCAGGTTCCCCTAACTAGAAATTAGATAATTCTGACAGGAGCAAAGCTAAAGTTTACATTTGTACTGTCTGTAAAAAAAATATTTTTGCAAAGCAAAAGAATAACATAAACAAGGCTTAATGATTTTGTAAATCTCAAGTTCTAGGATATATTAAACATTCTCCTAGCAACTTCTATAGCAACTTCTCAGCCTAGAAGCTACCTTCACTCTGTATGTAAACCTCCACCTATGGAAAATATCCAAAGCTTTAATTGTAATAACATTCTTATCTATCACTAAAAAAGCCTCGGAAAGACTTCACTAGGTAACGTAATAGGAGCCTAGTTGTAATTAAAGCTATTTTAATATATGCCTAAATGTCTCATTTATACGGCATCAGCAAAAATTTATACAAGTAAAATTTTAAGACAACTGAGATTTTGACTTTAAGCAGCAATACTTATTTATTTTAATTAGGGAGGTATGACACGGTAGTTAAATGTCCAGGCTGAATCTGAGTCTACAGCTTCTACCTGGGGCAAGTTAATGTCTTTTTGACTCAGTACCTCACCTGTAAAATGGGGATGATAATGATAACTCTTAATAATGTTGTTCTGAGGATTTAATGGGGTGATACATAAACAAATATTTAAATCAGCATTTGTTCCATAGTAAATGCTCAGTAAGTTCTAATTGCTATTATTTAATCCTTTTTGAAAGGACTTTGAAAAATATATTGCAGGATTATCTGCCTGCTCAAACACAATGCACTGAGAATAATTTAACCCATTCTTATTTATTCCAAATCACCGTCATGAAAAGAATTGTTCTATGTCTTATGGGACCACTTTTTCCTTTATTGAATCATGTCAAATTATTATACTTATGCAAGCCTTTCATAGTCCTTCATCTCCGTCTTCACATTGTTGTAGATTATTGGCTATCTGTATGTCCCTGATGTTTCTAATAAAGTGTCTTATTTTATACACAATGGTCCAGATGAGGTTCTGTGAGTAATGCCATAGTCTCCTATGAAGCACATTACATGTGCTTCTTGCACTGACAATAAGAGTTTTTCCTGTTCTCCTGAATTCTACAGTTTAGTTTTGATGACTAAATGTGTTAGACATCTGGGTTCTCCATAAGAACAGCACTATTATATTTAAAAGTACTAAGTATATATTTATTTAAAGTACAATAATCCAGAAATTTCACTGATTGGCCATTTCCCAATTAATAATATTGTATAGAATTTATTTCTAAGTCTCATGGGCTCCTTCTGAGCGGTACAGGGCCACTGTAATCAGAGCTGCTTATTTGAATTCTGTAGAAAGATGACTTGCTAATGTACTGTTTTCAGTTCTCTCCATTACCCAATTTTACCTATGAGTTGCATCAATCTAAAAAGTATACAAATTTGGAGGGATTTTTTTGTTTTTTGGTAGACTTTTTTACCCAGTCTTTCATCATCTAATCTGAATTTTCTGAAATAAGACTCACATCAGAAAAACAAGATCTGGAAAGCTGTTAACAGCAAAGTCTCCAAGCATGGTGAGTGCATTCCTCTGATAGATTTTCATCCATCAGCATCAGACTCAGCACAAACAGAGTATAGACTTTACCTTACATGTGCTACACTAAGGGTTTTATTTTTCATCTCATAGAGTGTAACATATGCTGATGCGGTGCACAGGCTTTACAGAAAATAAATGCATTTTTACTCATCAATGAAGAACATGTTTTGGAAACCCAAGATGGCAGAGCAGATTAACACTGTGGCTGCTTGCTTCCATGAACACATTAAAATTGCAATTAAATTACAGAACAATCAACCTGGAGAACCATCTGAAGGCTAGCTGAATGGAAGTTTTATAACTAACAATATAAAGAAGAAGCCACGTTAAGACTGGTAGGAGGGGCAGAGATGTGAAACAGGCTGGTCCCAAACCTCCATGTGGTGGAAGAAAATAGAGAGGGATACCTCACCGCTGGAGGTTCCCTCCACAGGAACAAAGAACCCCACTCTGGCTCCCCAGCCCAGATACTGGTGCTGGAAAGAGAAGCCCCCACAACATCTGGCTGTAAAAAAGAGTGAGGATTCCAACCACTCAGGTGGAATGGAAGGCACAGGAAACCCAGATGTCCTCTTAAAGGCCCGTGCATAGACTCACTCGTATGCAGACACTCACTATGGGCAGGAAGAGTGACTCGGGGGGCATCAGAGGCATATGAGGAGCAGACTGAGGTGTGTGGCTTCAAGGCCAGGGCTGGAGGACAGTCCTGTTTTCCTTCTGGAGGTCCCTCTCCTGTGCAGTCAGCAGGAAGCTGCCATCTTTAATGAGTTGAGCCTCCCCCTACACATATTGCTAAATTTGAATGTGATTGATGAGCTCGTAGATCCTGCTTTGCTGACTCACAGGGAGGTACTTTCACCAAAAGAACCCAGCCTATACCACATTGCACTCTTTGTTGGAAAACTATTGGAGTCCATGGACCCTAGGCAGGTGTCAACTGCCACAATGTGCTCCAGGCTCAGCACTGGCACCAAACCAGAGTCTACATTAACCTGGTGAGCACAATGTTTCCCACTATAGTGACTCCCTGAGACCCTGCCTCATCCAACTTACATGCCACATGATGCTTTATAAGAAGCTGAACTTTAAGGGAGCCAGCAGGTAGCAGCAGGACTCAGGGTGTCCTGGCTTTTTGCAAAACTACCCAAGGCCTAGTACTGGTGGCAACCATTATCGGCTTGCAGTATAGCCTCTCCATGTGCCTCTTGGTTTAGCATAGGCAGCAAAAAAAAAAAAAAAAAAAAAAATGTACATTGCTTTGTAGCTCCTACCAGTTATCTCCAGCTGGTCACAGGCAGTCGGTGACCTGGGCCTACACTGGAGCCCCTCCAAAGAACCAACATACTTGGAGGTTGGCTTCCACACCAGAAAACTACCCAATTAGCCACATAAGCAGCACACACAAAGGACAGTATTAATAGCACCAGAGCCCACTGGGACAAATCCCCCCACACAGCAGCATGTAAGCTGTGGATGTGGCCAAACCCCATAGCCAGTCAACCTGAGGGTCAATCCCACCCACTAACATACCAATAGCAATCAAGGCTCAACTATAACATGTATAACATACACAACTCACACAGGGACACTCCTTGAGCACCTGGAGCAGGTAACCAAGGATACTGTGTCAGGACCCTACAGGGCACCTTCAACATAAGGCCACCTGATCAAGACTAGGAGACATAGCAGATCACCTCACATGTAGAAACAAACAAAGGGAGGCAGCCAAAATGAGGAAACAAAGAAATATATCCCAAATAAAATAATAGCAGAAAACTCCAGAAAAAGAACCAAACGAAATGGAGGCAAGCAACCTACCACAGACAGAATTCAAAACAATGGTTATAAGAATGCTCAAGGAACTCAATGAGAACTTCAATAAAGAAATATTAAGCATAAAAAAGGACATAGAAACCATAAAAAAGAACCAGTCAGAAGTGAAGAATACAACTGAAATGAAGAATGCATTAGAAGGTATCACGAGCAGACTACATGAAAGAGAGGCTCGAATCTGCCATTTGAAAGGTAAGGTAGCAGAAAACACACAATTAGAACAACAAAAACAAAAGAACCCCCCAAAATGAAGATAGTTTAAGAGACCTCTGGAACATCTCTGAACAACATCAAGCATAACAATATTCACATCATAGGGGTACCAGAAGAAGAAGAGAGAAAGCAAAGGATTGAGAACCTATTTGAAGAAATAATGACTGAAATCTTTACTAACCTGGCAAAGAAAATATACATAGAAACCCAGGAAGCACAGAGAGTCCCAAACAAGATGAACTCACACTAAGACACATTATGATTAGAATAGCAAGGGTGAAAGGCAGAGAATCCCAAAAGCAGCAAGAGAAAGGCAACTGGTAACTTACAAGGAAGCTCCCATAAGATTGTCAGCTGATTTCTCAACAGAAACTTTGCAGGCCAGAAGGGATTGGCACAAAATATTCAACATGATGAAAAGCAAGGACCTACAACCAAGGATTCTCTACACAGCAAGGCTATTTAAAATTGAAGGACAGATAGTGTTTCCCAGATAAGAAAAAGCTAAAAGAGTTCATCACCACCAAAGCAAAACTTCTTTAAGACAGAAAAAAAATATCAAATTATGAATAATAAAATGGCAATAGCTACATATCTATCAACAATTACTTTCAATTTAATGGATTAAATGCTCCAAGCAAAAGACATAGGAGGGCTGAATGGGTAACAAAACTAAACCCTTACATATGCTGCCTACAAGAGAATCACTCTAGGTTGAAAGGCACACACACACACACACACACACACACACAAAGAAAATAAAGAGATGGGTAGCCATACTAATACCAGACAAAATAGACTTTGAAACAAAGGCTATAACAAGAGACAAAGAGGACCCAGTAAATCCACTTCTGGGTATTTATCCGAAGAAACCCAAAACACTATTTCAAGCAGATGTGTGTATCCATATGTTCATTGCAGCATTGTTTACAATGGCCAAGATGTGGAGGTAGCCTGGGTGGTTGTTGATGAAAGAATGGATAAAAATAAGGTGGTAGATATGTACAATGGAATATTGCTTGGCCATGGAAGGGAACAGAGTTTTGCCATCTGCAGTTGCATGGATGGACCTGGACTATTGTGCTGAGGGGAGTATGTCAGACAGAGAAAGATAGATGCAATGTGATTTTGCTTATATGTGGAATCTAAAGAAGAAAAAAACCCATAAACAGATAAGAAAGAAACCCATAGATACAAAAAACATTTTGATAGTTGCCAGATGGGAGAGGGGTTGGGAGTGTGGGTAAAAAAGGGGAAGAGATTAAAAAGTACCACTTGGTTCTTACATAGTAGTCATGGGGATGTAGAGTATAGCATAAGAAATATAGTCAATAATATTGTAATAACTCTGTATGGTGTTAGATGGATACTAGATTTACATGGGTGATGGATGAGGTTGGGGGACAGGGTGAAAAGGTGAAGGGATTAAGAAGTACAAATTAGTAGTTACAAAATAGTTATGGGGATGTAAAATAATATAGGCAATGATACGGTAACAACTTTGTGTAGTGCGAGGTGGGTACTAGACTAGTCAGGGGGAAATCACTTCTTAAATTATATAAATGTCTAACCACTATGCTGGACACCTGAAATTAATATAAAATAATATTTAATGTCAACTGTAATTGAAAAATTAAAAAGTGGGAGTTAAAGGTAGATGGCATTAAGTGGTCCAAATTTCCAGGTATAAAACAAATAAGCCACAGGGATGTAACAGGTAGCATGGGGAATATAGTCAATAATATTGTGATAGCATCATATTGTGTCAAATGGTGATCACTTCCTTAGGTATATAAATGTTGAACTATTGTGTACCCCTGAAACTCATATAATATTGTACGTTAGCTATATTTTTAATAAAAATCTTTAAGAAAAGAACATGTTTTCTCCAGAGAACAGATAGATGTCAAAAGACTCATGTGCTCTAAAATGTCATGTTATAAAATGCTCATTTTATTCCTCTCTTTGTCAAGTATAAAGAAACCATGATTTAATTACACTATTTGATGGTGATCATTTGCGATGGTGAATACAATAAAAATGCCAACTACGGGTAGTGATTCCCTGTGTTTGGTGGTAACATTTCAGCAAAGAACGGTGTGAATGAAGGAAGAAAAAAACGGAGCAAAGAGGTAAGGTGATGGCACCACCATCCCAGAAATTAAAGTAATATAGTGGACAAAATGGTATCCTCTACTTCTGCTGCCAGTCTCAAAATAGAATAAGAGGGAGAAAGTTTCCAAACTCAATAGCTTTCCTGAGAGGATTTATAGAGTCTCTGAAAACTAACCTGCTATTGGACCTTAGTATAATAACAGCTCAAACTCCCTCAATGGAAAATGACATAGCCAAAAAAAGCTACTTGAACACTTAGTTTATAGACCACAGAACGAATGTCAGACTATATTCAAAACCCAAGGGATGGTAACCAATCATCCCTGGGAAGGTACCATCTTTGGGTTCAAATCACTTGTGCTCCGACCAAACACCTTGGCCAAGGCTCGGGCCATGTCCTGGCTCCAGGTTAAGGACTGGCTATACCTTAACTCAGCACCTTTCCTTCTGGCAGGCCAGGTATAGAGCTGCAGTCTGAACTGGAATGAGAGGACAGCTGAACTGCTTTGCCTGATCTACAGTTATGAATTCTCACAAAAGGAAGGAAAGAACCTAATTGCTGCAAACCTCATGGTTGAGTCTCCTAGCTTTCCAGTTTTGAACATGATCTTCTCCATCTCTTCTTGAATTGCAGTAACCACCCACTACCACCAAGGGCCAACTCTGTTTACTTCACTCATGTTCCTACCCTATTAAAATACGTTTTAAAAAAAAGTTTAATTAATTCATACTAAGTGATGTAATTTCTTTAAGTACTTCTGTCACTCAAAGAGATTTACATTATAACAGGATCGATGCTATAAAGGCAGTTTCTAATTTGGGGTACATACAGTGATACAATGGGGGAGAAAGGAAAACAGTTCTTCTATTCATATGTATTTTTCATGTAAAAGAATTAAAAGGTTTACTACAGTAATATTTAATATAGATTGACTCTATATTATCCTCATTCAGTCTGCCTTTCAAGTGGTAATATGTCTTAGAATTTATATAAAGTCACTTAAGGAGAAAAAGGAAATTGATGTAGTAGGGTTGACAGGGGTTCCTCGGACTGCTTACAGTTTACTGTGATATTGTGCAGTTTGCTTAGACTTCCTTAAGTAGATTTGTATGTTATATTACTGAGTTGCAACTAAAGTAAGCCTCACAAAATGTGTGAGATTTTAAATTTTATGCAAAAGTCTGAAATTTTATGCACAAGACATTTTTCATTAACATCATTCATAACCTCTCACAGCAAAAAAGTTGAAGTTAAAAGTGTCAAAGTCCTAAAGTATTAACAACAACTATGATAACCACAAAACCTTTAAAATACAGTAAAATATTTATTATTCTCTGCAAATGAAATAGAAACTGCCCATAAAAATAGTTTATACCACACAGAAGTTAGCTGATTATCTCATGACCAAGAGCTAGAAAATCTTGTGACACCTATATTTAAGTTTGCATTTTTCTTTTACAAAAAAGTCAAGGGGTATGAATTTGCTGACTTTTTAGGGAAAGAAAATATACTAAATCTGGCCTTTAATCTGGCCTTGATGTTTCAACCATGGATGAGAAACACTGTATTAAAAAGGGAAAAAAATACTAGAACTTGGACTATGGAAAGAATATTTAAAAATTGGTATTTAGAATCATTTCCATTTTAATATGATTTGACTACTGAAAATGATATGTCTGTCACTTATAAAAAGCTCCCATATTTTCATACTTCTTAACAACTTGAAAGTAGAATATTGTAACTTGATTAAAAATCCTCAAGATCAAAACTCTCAGAGGGATTTAAATCCATTTGTTAAAAATATAAGAATGTATGCCTTCTAATTACTTTGCAAAGACAACTGATTAGCATCTGAAAAGATGACTATTTGCTTGCCCAGGAGCAATAAAAATGCTTGTATAATTGTGGAGAGAACTAGAAACTGGGTATCGTAAATTCGTAAACTCAGCCACCATGCCTTTTTTCAATTTACCTACATACATTGATGAAGCATTGTTTTAGCTACAACAGACATTAAAACAAAATTTTAAAATAAGCTGAATTTAGAACCAGACCAAACTACATCACAAAGTATTAGGTTGGTGCAAAAGTAATTGTGGTTTAAAAGGTTAAAAATAATTGCAAAAACTACAATTACTTTTGCACCAAGTTAATATTAAGCCAAGATGATCAAAACGTTTGAATTATAATCAATCACAATCATAATAATAACTTTTATGAAAGAAAAGATTTTGTACTACTACTAAATCAGATATTTTATTTCACTTTTGTCTCCTCCAGTTGAAATGTTTGCATACATTCTATTATGTATGAAAATATTCACATAATAGTGCAAATATAATTTATAAATCAATACACATACATATTTGGGTTAAGTACTCAAAAAAGTTTACTGATGTGAGGTATAATTTTAGAACTTTGGAGCACTACTTTTAGGAGGTTCCTTTTTATTTCCTTCTTGTATTCCTTTAAACAAAATGCCTTAGGTGGATTTTCAGATTTTAGTGAATAAATGAAAGGTTTGGGCACAGGAAAGTCTTTCCTTTCACCTCTGAAAGCATGTTCAGAATCCACCCGTGTGAAGCAATCTTTAGAACATGCATGACCCACTTCAAAGCTGAACCAGATAAGTGCGGTAGGGCTAATAGATGTAAGTGAAAATTTGTATACCACTGAGTAAGCCTCAAGTTGGAAAATGTGACATTTCTATTAATTTTTTCCAAAAATCTTTCTTGATCTATAGTTCTACAGTTTCTTGTGTTCTCAGGTGCTGGAGAAATAGAGTCACTTTAGAACACATTCATTTCTGGAAGAAGTTGACACATTTCGTCTCCCCTTTGCCTACGGATGGCCCACCAGAACCCCAACTTAGAAATAAGGAAGCCATATAGCCACTATGCAAAACCGTTATACAAATTGCATTTGCAGTGTGTCTTTAAATTGCAGAGAGCAGAAGTGCACCTGTGATTTTAAAATATTCCTAACAGTGTCCTCTGGATATGCTCCACCTTCAGCTACCAACATTCTGCCAGCAAATGCTATTCCAGTCATTCTATTTCCTTCCTCAGCCCTTCTGTTCTTCTGCCCACACGTTTCACGGAACTACCAGAAGCCACCAGGCAGGCAGCTGCCACAGAGCACCGAGCAAAGATAATGATTTTAACTTCTTGGGGTATAGTTTCCAAATGCCAGAAAACATGGAATCAAAGAAAATTAGCCATCCTGACTATCATACAGTGCAGAAAAGAGGGCAAATTTGATTCTACCCCACAGTTACAGGAAACGACTGTTTCAAGATCTGTTTTGTGTACTTGTGGTTCAGAAACAATTTCCCTGAAAATATGCTGACAAAATCACTCCGACTTTTAATACAGTCCTAAGAAAGTACCAAAAATCTATAAAAACAAGCTTAACATTGCACGACACACTACCACAGGAGATGAGCTCTGTGGTTTCCATTTTCTCTCCAGGCTCCTTCTCTCCAACTTCTAAATAGTTTTATCAAAACATAATTAAAAGCGATGCAAAATAACAAGGCAACTTTTAAGTGTAAATATATATGTGGAGAACATATAAAGACATGCACCAACCAAATTCATCATCACAGTGACCACAGAGAGAGGAAGTAGAGCATTGCTCTACCGGCAGGTAAGTTTTCTGTCTTGAGTGGGGGGGGTCGGGTTTAGAAGGGTAGTCTTGACTGTCAAAAGTCTTTATATCATTTGAGAGTCTTAAATGTTGTTTATAATACATTTTTTTTAACCCTAATGCCTCCAATTTCCTGTGGTACCAACCTTCTCATTACCTAAACACTCAAGGTATAGAGACTGAGCCCTAGAGTCAGATAAACCAAAGTCAAAACCAGCTCTGTTACTTGCTAGACGAGAACTGGTTTTACTTACTAGAGAATTATGCAGAAATAACAGCATCTACTTCAAAGATGATAGGGTGAAATAAATTAGATCATGGCGCTAAGCAAGAACTTAGTACCATGCCTAGAACATAGAAAGTACTCAATAAACATTAGGTGTCATCAGTAATTATTTTATGCTTTCTCAATAACCTGCCATTTACTCAACTTTGGACTGTGTGCACTGAACATCCTTTTCCATCTTCCCTTTCTGAAGTAATAAGCAAAGTACAGAGTACCAAGAGATCTGAGTATCCATCAAAGGAAAACTATACCCTTTGAGCCCAATTCCACAGTATTTTAAAACAAACATCTTCTGCTTCAAAAAATGGTCAGCTTTGTTCTTTTTAGCTTCGGGAGTTAGGAATGGATTGGCTCTGGTGTTAATGCACCAGAAAGAGTTTACATTTGAAAATAATGTAAGAATAATCTCACCATGAGTTAGATATCACAGACAGATACTCAGCATGTTGGTTTTCCCACAATTCTAGATCTGAACATTATAGTAATTATATATGCACATATACGCATATAGTGTCCACAACCAGGTATTCAGTATCAGTGTCTTTAGCTGTCATAAACCAAGACACTTCTATAGCACACAAGGCTACTTCTAAAAGTCCCCCCTCAAGACAAAACTGCCCAGCATTTACCAATACTTCCTGGCACCAAACAGTATCATTGGATGTCTTTCCTGCTGACAGGTCTCCCATGGAATCATACAACCCTGACATAAAATGGGACATATTCAGTGCCTAAGTTGCCATCGCTACAGACATGCTGGCTGTTCTCCATGGATTGAGGATGGCTCTGTGTGAGACCAAAGAGGTAATTTCAGCAGCAGCATCAGTCGCTTGGCTAGTTGTTATCAGCATTGCTCAGGGAGCCATGAGGGTGGGAGGTGATCCAGGAGAGGTTTCAAAGCCTTTGCTAGTAACATAAAGACCACATCTGCTGCCTGACCACTGGCCATAGCCAATGAGCACCGCCAAGATGCATTCTGTTTTCACTTGATTTCATTCACTCAACCATGGTAGTAAATCTAGCCATATTAATTGCGGAAGGTTCATTTTACGTACATTTATCTTCAGGATTTGCGTAAATGCTACATTTTCCTTTAGAGTCACCTAATGCAGGAACCCCAAGCAGTTCTGTCTTCTGGTTCCAAGATGCGGTTTACAAATGCAGAAGGCAACTCCTTTTGTCTTTTAGGTTGATTATCCCAGATTCTTAAGATAAACTGACTCTATTATTATCATTGACTTTCAGCTCTTAGCCATAGCTTACACAAGTCAATCGCCAACTCTGTTGTGATCAGGTTCTCCTTCTTACTGGCACTTCATCTATGTAGGCTATTGTTCCGAAGAGATTTCTGGTACCAAAAGTCCAAGTCCAACCTATTTAGGACCACCACTATTTCCTACACTTGGTCAATAGCAGAATGTCCTACCTGGATAAATTTGGTATATCTGCCACATTTTTTTTTAACAAGATATGCACCTACACAGTTATCTTTAATTTATGAATCTAGCCCTTACAAGACATCTCAAGACACATCTGTTGTTCAGTCAGAGACCTTCTCTACTGGAACATTGCTGATGAATAACAGGAGGGTCCAGTGCCTCATTATGAAATGCAGCATTTCTTTCCACCAGATCCTGCCCTCGACACTTCCCTCTCCCACTCCCCCACGCCCACTCCATTTTCTCTTAACATATTTTTTCCTTCCAATCTTCAGTTCTTAGATAGAGATAAGAATGAGCTCCAAGTTCAGAAGTCATTATTACTTTTAACTTGTTTGTATCAAGCTTATGTACTGAGAGCAGGATGTCTTTTAATTAGATAAAGATGAGACCCTAGTCTCAAGGAAATTTCACACTAAAAAAAAAAAAAGAAAAAAAGAAAAAAAGGAAAAAGAAAAGAAAACAGCTTACATGCAAAGAAATGGATTTCAAACACATAAAACATAATTTAAGTATTAAAACAAAATATACAGTTTCATCTATAAACATGTCTTTTAGTCTGTTTTGATATAAAACTCCCATTGCTTTTCTGACTTGGCTTCAAAATAATCCTGTTTTCTCCAAAAGCTCTGTATAAGGAAAGATCTGTGTTGGTCTGAGCTCTTCTCTTAAACTTTTCTTGTTCAAACTTAAGAAGACTGGCATTGTGCATATCATGTATATAAATTGGTAAGTGTAACAATTCCTTGAAAATTGACCTAAAAAAAAAAAGTATATGAATGGGCCTAGTACAATGGCTGGCGAATAATAATAACAAGCACTCAATACATCTGAAAAAGGAATTCAAACCATTTTGTCATAAATTATGATTTATATTTTTTTATATGAAGGACTATACAAAAGAATGATTTTTTTCCCTTGCATTAACTATAGAAATGCTCGGAAAAAAAAAAAAAAAAAAAAAAAAAAAACTTGGAAAATAGAATGAAGAACACTTACATGTGTATTCCACAAGGAAAATAAAAAAATATAGGCAACTCTCTTATGAGAACAGCTTACCACTGGTAAATCTGTTATCAAATATTTTCTTCCAAATTTTTGTAGCATTAAGATACCTGTTTTCACGGGGTTTAAAAAAATCATAGAACTCTCCTTTAAAAAAAAATAAAACTCTCACAAGAGAAAAAAAGTAATTAAGAAATATGCAGAGGGTAAGTGGGGAGAGGGGTGGTAGATGAGGGTAAAGGGGATCAAATATATGGTGATGGAAAGAAAACTGGGTGGTGAACACACAATGTGATATATAGAAGATGTATTACAGAATTGTACACCTGAAATCTATGTAACTTTACTAACAATTGTCACCCCAATAAACTTTAATTTTTTAAAAAAGAAAGAAATATGGTTAGTCACCCAATTCTTCTTTGGCAGCCATATTGTTTCTTACTCTAGTATACAAAGTTAGTAACTCTAAAACATTAAAGATGGTATGAGTAAACCCCCTTACTAATGAAACACTTTAAATGAGCTTCCCAAATACTTTAACCAGCATTTAATTTATTTTTAATTAGGTGCTTATCATTTGTTAAATAAATCCAAAGACCCCAGGCTTCCACAGCCCTTAGATAG
Organism: Rhinolophus hipposideros; assembly: GCF_964194185.1. Taxonomy (NCBI): domain Eukaryota; kingdom Metazoa; phylum Chordata; class Mammalia; order Chiroptera; family Rhinolophidae; genus Rhinolophus; species Rhinolophus hipposideros. The sequence goes on along the minus strand of NC_138054.1, from coordinate 29,457,368 downwards.
GCTAAGCTCCCATTGGGAAGCAACACATATTAAATAGTTGCTAAACCTTGGTAAATACACTTTTAATAATTAATTCTAGAAGTATTTAACTTGCAGTAATATACCGGATATTTCAGCAATATTGTAATCCATGGGATATTGCCGAGGGATTTCTCAGATTAACACATTTGGGTCCCCAAATCCCATCTGTATACCTCTATCTGAATTAGCAGCAGGTGATTCAACACATGGCTACCACCCTCTGTTTGTTTGAGTGACCAATGATTTTATTACCACATCAGTGAGATCAAATCAGTGAAATGCATCAGATGAGGAAATGCTTAGTAAGGGATGAGACAGACTGTGGCTTACAAGTCATTCCAGGTTATCAAAACTGATAACTACGGAAAAGAAAAATTACTTTTCCTGTTGAGATGTATAAATATTATGGAGATATTCTAACTCAATCTCTATGATGGATGGTGCTCAATTTTAAACATATTTCAGTAATGCCTTAATTTAATAGAATGGAAGATACACAAGTTGTTGAAGGATCAAGGTGAGAATAAATTTTCTTACACAGATGGTTTAGTCTTGTTCTAAAAATCCACAGGATTCTTATACCTCCCACTCCATGAGAAAAGAAAATAAAAGAAGAGAAAAGAAAAAAAAAGGACTTTGCTTTTTGTTTCTTTAACCTAATATGCTGTAAATAACTACTCTACATGACCTGTTCAGTTTCGTTTATCCTTCTCTATTCTTCTCTAACATGACTATAGTTTCCCTTCTCCCTATTTGATATAAATTGCAACTCACATTCTGTATATTAAAATTAAAGTCAGGCGTGACCTTTGTCTTAAGCTGAACAGACCACTTCCCCAAGACTGACAGCAACCACAGGCTGACCAGCAGATGGTGCTACAGAGCAGGCAGCAACCCAGGGCTGAACTCCTTGGAGCTCAAGGACTGTATCCCAGACTTTCTCCAAAGGATCTGTAGTCTTCTGGCTAGTCTGTTTTTCTCATTGAGTCAGGGATTCTCCATTCCCCATCTTTCTCTCTTCCACTTTTTTTTTTTCAATTTCATAAATGTTGTCTTTGTAGTCTTACAAATAGCTTGGTCTGTCCCAACAACATTCTCCAGCCTTTGCCTTCAGGACACCATGAAATACCTGGGTAAACATGAAAGGTGCAGATAGCCCTTTCATTCAAAAAGAAGTATCCTGTTTCTGTGCTGGCTAATGAAAGCCTGTGTCATGACGATGTTTTAGTAGCGATAAAAATCAAACATTTTCTGGAGCCCTAATAGTCTAAAATGTTAATGCAGTTTACTTTTTAAAATGTGATCGATAGATGGGGGGAAAGTGCCCATAAATTACTAAAGGCAAAAAACATTCTATTAGCACACAGTGGATTTTGCAATATTTGTTGCTCTGTGTTTTACTGGGGGGAGGGGATTTTTAATTTGCTGAGAGCTTGAGTTTGTTTTTTTGCTGTTGTTTTTTAAAATACCTGTCTTTATCTTTCTCTGTTCAAGAGGGATATTTTTAACATGAGTCATTTAGGAAATGTAATTCTAATGCGGTATAGCTATAGGTTTCAATTAACGTTCTACCTTTCTGACAGTCTTTACATTATATGTTTTATGAAATCATTAACTATTGTCATGTTTCTATTATGATACTATTAGGAAATAAAGAGACTTATGTAAATGGAGATGTAAAAAAAATGTATGACAGTTACTCGGAGCAACATCTGTGCACTATCATACATGCTCACACTAATTTTCTAAAGATTGTTCCATTCATTATAGAGCATTGTTAGTTGCAGTGGCACAACCCTTATTTCCATGCATTTAGGGAATGAGGCAGAGAGTGGGTAAATGAGAGCCTAATCAATACCACTTTTCATTTTGCATCTAATGTGCTGCCTTTCCCTTTCTTTTCCTCATGCACAAATCCAAAAAAGATCCTGACGTTACAGTCATAAAATGTAATTCTTCTGCAGAAACACAGACAATAATGCTTTCTGTATTCAGGCGTATTGCATATTCTAATGGCATTTGGCTAAATTGAGTATGGATTTAACATCAAAGGCTTCATGAATTTTTCAAATGAGATATTAAAGTCAATATTTCAAGTGAAAGATATTTCAATTTAGTTGCATACACAACAATAAAAAACTTCTACAAGGTAGAGGTACTAGTGGCTATAGCAGTATTAGTTCATTCAAGAAATTATTAGTTTATAAGAAAATCAAACACAAGGTTGTGATACGGCAATGACTCTGAATAAATTAGACTAACCGATATGCACTAGTGTACTTTATCTTTTGCAGGCTGAAGCAGTACACTTGCCACAGGCATGTTCAGGGCTCCTGGCTGATTTTTTTTTCTAAACTCTGTTGATTAGCATGAAGATTTGCATTGCCATTTCATAAATCTCCTTATTTTCATTTGCACCAGTGGAAGACTTAAGATATGTGGTGGTTGTGGGGGGGGGGGGGAGGGAGCTGTTTTTCACCTTGCATTTAAGTGAATCTTACTTTAAGATGTCAATACCTAAAGTGGGTCTCCACAATGATGCTAAATGTTGCCTCTCAGGCAGGTTCAGGATGTTCAGGTTCAGCGTGTGTGTGTATGTGTGTGTGTGTGTGTGTGTGTGTGTGTGTGCAGGCAGTTTCAGACAGCCATCCATGTCATGGCAGATTACTGATATTTTCAAACAACACATACAAGCTTGGATTTCTAGAGCACCTTTTGGAGTTTTTGGAAAAGCTCCAAAGCTCATCCACACATGTCCTTCCATCCATCCAACCAAATCCCCGATGAGGAAAGGAATGGCAGAGGATGTCGTCATCCCCATTTCGCAGATGGGCAAATGTAAGGCACAAAACACAAAAGTAACTTGCTTTCCTACTTGCTTGTGGCCTTTTAAGGAATACTTTAATGGAGAGATCAGCACTAAAACTGGAACTGGAACTATGTTTCCTGATTTCCAGAGCAAAGTTCTCAATATGGAACCAAACATGTCTCCTCTTCAGCCATGATGATAGCAGGTTGATCTGTCTGGGTTTGTATTGTCTTTTTGGCTTCTCGCTATAGCCACATACAAAGGCATTAGCTTGAATTTCCTGTGTAACGGGGCCCCTCTTAGCTCTTTGACTATTGCAAACTTATGGTTCCTTTTATCCAGTATTTTCAAGCCCTTCATCAATTTAATCGTGGATTAACTCAACTTCAGATATACACCATGTATTCACAGACACTTCAGGTAATAAAGAGTAAAGCAACTCACAAACCCACCATCCTAGAAGAAATGGCCATTTCTGGATGATGACAAGCAGCCCATCCAGATGACCTGTATGCAAAAATTCTTTCCTATAATTCACAGCGAAGTCAGACACCAAATAATGCAAAAGCACTCAGCTCTGAGTTGTGCCTGTTAACCCATCTTCTACAAGCGCATTATTTAAACCAGCCTCATTGTTCGAATTCCTCACTTTATCGAGGTCTCTTAAAAGAGATGGCATTTTAAAGACCTGAGCACCCTGAAACGCATACAGATTTCACTCTGTAATTTGAAGGACGATTGCCCATCTCTGAAACAGAAAAAAAATCCTAACTTCATAAATACTCTGTAATGAGGAAGATAGGAAGATGCCATCAACAATGCTTTTTCTTTCCTTTCCTTTTTTCTTTTCTTTTCTTTTCTAACAAGAGCAAAATATTAAAACCATCACTTCTATTCAAAGGACGTGGAGTCCCCTAAGAGGATGTTTTCCTTTGGCTCATCACACACATGTACCCACAAAATACTTCACCTGTTTGGGTTACCACAAGTCACATGCAAGGCTTATTTTGCAATCGGATTGCAGAAGCTATTTTTCAATGTAGCCATACCCACCCCCAACAACAAAAAGCCTCCAGAACTGAAGATTGTTTCTTTGCTTCATTACATCTAAATGATCAGACTCATTTCAGTCTCAATTCTCAAACTTCCCTCCCTCCTTTTATCTGCCTTGCTTTTTAAGGGACCCTATTATAGGGAGGAAAAACAAACTAGAACAAAGCTACAATTCAATGCTCATTTTAAGGTTTTCAGTTATAACAGTGCTCCTGGGCATGACTATTACATATTGGCTTCTTTGGAAAACTGTTGATCTTTTGATGTTTATCATTTCTCTATTGAAACTGTAAAAGGGAGCTTTGTGGAGAACTAGACTTTGTCTCTAACTAAGGCCTGTATTAAAACTCAGCCCAGGCCATGAATGAAAATAGAGGCTGTGGACTCAAAACTATTCCCTCATCGGCCCCTGCCCACATCATAAAACCAGTAAGCTATTTGGCACAGAAGGAAAGAGATGAGAAAACACAAGAACTAAAAGCCAGGGCCAACCACTTACCTATGAGCCACGAATATAAACACAGAAGGAAGTGTTAGCTTAGCTCTAGAGGGTGGCAAGGGGGACATCAGAGGTTTATGTGATATTCAGTGTTCATATACCTAAAAGAAAGTGCACATTTTAAAATTTTCACTGCACATCTGTGCATTGCTACATTTTTAAGGGCCTGCTAGGACTGGAATTACAGGAGATTTGAAGCTCACAACTGAGTAGCTCTGGCAAAGCTGCATGGGGGAGGAAGGCTACTGAAAATCATGGGGGGAAAGGTAGAGCCTGTGCCAAAGAGGAACATTAAAAAAGGGTTCTAGCCGAGGAAACTGTCAGCTTTATATATGGGAACTTGAAATGGAAAAATTGGTAGTGCCACTGAACCTGAACAGCAGCTGTGAAATCAGAATTTACTCCCTAATCTGAATTAACTAATCAAAACCAGGTCACTCCTCCGCCTTCCCTCCACTACCCACCGCATCGCCCCTGGGTTATTTTTCATGACCGATAGCATTCATGCTGCAGCAAAATAAATAAAGAGCAACAAAAACAAAAAATACTAAAGGTCAAAGTTTCCTCATAAGACCCAATGCACTTGAGATTTATCAATGGAAGAAAACCATATAGGTGTTCCACCTTTCACCTTTTCATTTTTGTAGTACATAGGCTTACTAAAAAGAGCAAGGTTACAGCTGTATCACCGAGGCACTCAAATAGAAACCAAGAATGATTTTTAAATGACGACTTCTGGGATCTAAGCTCAAAAGAAAACTAAAAGGTAAGGGCTGCATGAAGCAAAAGGACCACTGTGCTCGTAATTTTTTTAAAAAATTCAGATTTTACCGCTAATTTCGTACCCAAGCACTTTTTGATCAAACACAAGCATTTAATAAAATTGTACTGGTAATCATCCAAAGAAATACATTAAAGGGTGTACAATAGCCAAAGCACAATTTAAAGCTCTTATTAACTGGTGATTATCTTCACTGATCCACATTACCATTCAGTTGCAGATGTTACTGACATTAAGATGTATGACGCAGAGCCTGGAGAAAAAGCCCATTTAAGACAGGTGAATACTTAATAGTAATTCAACATACAGGGCACAAAATGTCTTTCACAGGAGTTCAAGGATTTTTCCCTGTTTTTCTCCTTGCAATTGTATATGAATGTTTATAAATAAAATGAGAAATGAAACTCTATTTGGTAGCCATTTGACTCGCTCAGCTCTAATGGACATTTAAAACTGTTGCAATTTATCATTTTAGGCTTCTTTCTCATCCGGCTTTATTATTATTAACTTATTTATTTATTTATTTATTTATTTATTTATTTATTTATTTTAATCTCCGTTTCCTCTGAATCCTTATGGAAGATCCATGTTTTAACTATGCAGATAAAATTTATCTGACATAGAGGACTTGTTTACCTTTTAGTTCTAGTAATTCTGTGCTAATATTGTAATAGTTAACTGACTGCTGAGTGGATTCAGAACAGACCCCTTAGAGCCTGTAGGACAGCCCTCTTTTCTATTCAACTTCTCAGGATTGCAAAGGAATGCACTGCCTTCATCACTGCACCCCTACCCCATGCTCTGTAGGCCCAGGTAGATACAGAAATTGATCTATTCTATATATCTCTAAACACAACAAAACAGCCAACAACCTATTAGGGATGCATTTAAATTGACTTTGAAGAAAGAGAACCTAGATATCCCAGCAAGAAGGAGAGATTAAAAGAATCCCATGGTGAAGCAACTCAACACAATTGGAAAATTTCGAGACCAACTCAGACGATCACGTCCATCTCCCTCTCCTCTTTCACATACAAATGCCAACTGATGACGAATTTTATATATAGGTTGTACTCACACAGACTCTGGATAGTTAGCAAAGTGCAAAAGCCATGAAGATTTCCTCCACACCTCTTTCCTCCTTTCTGTAGTTCTGATTTTAAATGTATGACTATCTCAGATATGTGCCACACTGCAGTTGGTCAGAGTCTCTCCCTTCGAAATCTAGCCTAAATAATGTTCCCCCAAACCCAACTTCTCCTCTACATTTTCTATTCTCTTTTAATCTTTTCAGTCTTGAATTTCACACTCCCCTGATCTTGCTTTCTTCAGATTGATTGAAAATAAAGTGTTAAAGGTCAATAATGGCAAAATATATGTCATACCCTAGCTGATATTTCTTTGTCAACCACTGCTTTGCTCAGAGGAATAGGTCATAGCAGACCCAACACATGCAACAGGGCTTGTGGGAAGTGTGTTTTGTCTGAGAAAGAGTTTTTTTCTAATCACACAGCATAAGCATCTACTTATTCTGCATAAGCAGAACTCTGATCCTGTAAACATACACATATGTGTATTCATAGTTTTCTCTTCCATTTTTGGAAATATATGTGTTGCTAGTTATTGTTGATATAAACAGAAATTTTACTGTCTTTATGGGAATCTATACTATAAAATATTTAGCACATTCAAACATAGAGTTTCCAATATTCTGTCTTCTTTATTCCAACAGACAAAACAAAGTAAAGAGAGACTTCTCTTTAGGTCAAAGGAAATGAGTCTCAAATGGTCTGAGTTGTCTTGCACCACCAATTTTCAAACTATGCTCAGAGAAGCTGTACATTTCCTCTGAGATTTCCAAGGAGAGAAGTCTTGGAGAATACAAAATGTGGAGGCTGAGTTTGAATGAGGTTCTGTCCTTACGACTTCCTTCCTTAGCCAAAACGACTCACTTTAACTGATTTTTTTCCAAAGTCTATGAAAGATTTTGGCTAAAGATAGTTCTCCTACACTTAAAGACAAAGATTATTGGCCTCTTTTTAGGGGTACAAGTATTGGGGAGATGAAGACTACTCCGTGGGCCCAAAGGGAAAAAAGATTCTTTCTGCTGAACCATTTTTCTTCTATAGTTAGAGTTTCCAGCAAATTTCTCTATCCTGGCTAATGACTCTGTTAGGTACTTTTCAAATACTAGGCCTGACCCAACTTTGTTTTCTACTAGGTTCTCAAAGGCTTCCAAGAGTTCTTCCTTGGAATCTTTCTAGAGAATAGAAATGAGTATATAAATAATCAATGTCTGTTTTACTTCTCAAGGAGATAGAACTCCTAGCGGATAATATCTAATTTGTCCATTTAAGACAAAAGGAGCTTTTATATATATATATATATATATACATATATATATATATATATATATATATATATATATGTATATATATATATATATGTATATATATATATAATTCAGTGAACTAAGATGTAAGCTGATAAGCATCCTTGTAAAGATATTACTAATAGCTGGTCCTTAGCAGAGACTGTTAAACTTTGAGCTACCATGTCCTACTTCACGCATAAGTGGCCCCTCCAGCAGGGTTAGAAATGCATTTTACATTTGTGGCAGTGGGAGACCATGACATACTTTGTAGGCTCTTTTCCTACTAGTCATCATATGAGATAGAGGGTAATATAAGCATAGTTGGAATCAAGTGAACAGAAGACCCCAAATGTATGGTAAACACTTTCCGAAGGCGACTGTTATTTCATACTACATGGTCCATCTTCATTTCAAAGCACATTTTGCCTTCCTCACTGGGACGTTGTTAAACTAATTATCTCAAACTCTGAAAGTGGGGTAAAAGCGACAATAAAAATTAAGATAACAATAATGAGGATTAAATAACAATAATAAATATGCTCTTACTTTGTCAGAATCTGAGAAGTTTCCATTTTGCAAAGGATTTCACACTTCCCACATCTCTGTATACCATATGGTATGTTCAAGTAGAAGTTAATTACAGTTCATGTTTGACTGTTGATTCATCCCTATTTCAGAGCACAGTGGCAGGAAAAGGTGCTCACACAAGCTCAGACATACCTGTAGTACCAGTTAATCCTTTGGTTAAACTGATATGCAATCAATTAAGTTCCAAATTTGAAATTACATCAAAAGCACAGAATGAAAAAGCGGCCAGCGGGTTCCCAAACTGTGCATGTTCAATGAAAAGCTTCCTTTGGTTCTATATTTGAGAAAGCCTGTCATCTCCTTCCCTAACAAAGGAAGACAAAACTCTGGTAGAACATTAAAGACATACATGTTTTCCTTGTGAAGGCCATTCCGTGGTACAGGAGGGGCTCTTTGTCACCAGGCTGCTGTGTCACCACCTTGTACAGCTCTTGTAGAATAGTGTGGTGCTTAAAATACAGTAATTACTGTTACAGTGTGTGCATAGCAATGTAAGAACGGTATCTAGAGCTATACGTGGCACCGAGAGTCAAGAAACAGCTGTAATTTTGCCTTTAAATATGTTTATGAGCATTCTGAATGGTTTAAGCTTGCTGTGCAGCATATGATTTTAATTTTCTTTATGGATATAGGGGGGGCCATGAGATGCTGACTTTCGGTATAATAATCTTTCAGGTTTCGGAAGAACTGTAGGAGGCCAGTCAGTCCTCAAGCCTCCCTTTTAAATCTCCACTTATAAATTTCTCAGTGGTAGATGTAAGTTAAAAAAAAAAAAATTATACCACACATTATATAGTAAGTCTTATATCTCTCATGTGAATGAACCCTTTCAGCTGACTACCTATGCTTGAAGAAAAGAAATCAAAGAAAACCTGTAAAATGGAGGCACGTATCTTATTTACCAAATCGTGACTCCTTTATTTGAAACAGAAAAAATAGAATTGAAAAAATTAAATTTCCATTTCCATATTTACCACAGACAATGCTCAAGGAATAGTTGTTTTTATATTGAAACTCATATTTAAACACACTTCAAAGCAAGTGCTAAATTGGTCACTTCTTAGGAATTGGTAAAGCACATTTGCTTACAATTAAAAAAAGAAAAAACATTTGAATTGCCTGTAGTTATTGTAAGTTAATTGTGCTTACTTGGGTTTATTTCATTTAAAAGAACCATCCCAGACCAGTTAGCAGTTGAAATATTAGTGATGAAGAAAAAAATGGGTCCTACAAAAAAGATGCATTTAATGAAAAAGAAATGATGTCATTTCCTTCAAATGATTTCTATTGAAAGAGCCTAATACATACCCATTTGACTAAAACTAGAAAAAAATAAACCTTGATAGACAAGTATTATTTGTTAAGGTGTGGACTCAGGCATGTATTTTCATCTACTCTTTTAAAATACTTTTTTGCATTATAATTTTTTCAGTAACATATCTTATTTATGTCATCAAGGTACAAAGTTACTTCTCAGAATAAAAAAAAAATGCATTTGTCAATCAAATATTCTTACCAGCTTCTGTTCACATCAAGAGAATGCAGCAAATGACACACTAAAAGCCCAGGAATGTGTTGACAATCAAGTCTCAAGTAACCAATAGCCAATCTGTCATGATAAAAAAAAAAAAAAAGGAAAGAAAAAAGAAAAAAAATCTGAGATACATAACCCATTGTATAGCAGGGGCAGATAGATACTAAGCTTTCTTAGATGGCAGTGTGGCAGGTGCAAGGCTGGGTTAACCAAACTTCATTTTTCTCCCGGTACATAACTAGATTGCATTTCTAAACCTGCCTTCCAACTAGGTGGAGTCATTAGAGTGAGTTCTGGCCAATAAAATATGGTTAAAGTTATATGTACAGCTTCAGCCTTTCACAGTCTCCCTTATTTTCCATACACTGGAGGATGAAGTTCCAGGAGAAGGCAGAGCCACATGATAGAGCAACTCTGGTCTTGAATGATTGCCTGGAGCCAATACATGAGGAGAAATTTGCTTTTATCACGTGAAACCACTGAGATTTTAACTAATGTAAGCAGGGACATTGTTGCATCTCACACATTTGAGAATTCAACTAAAAACCTCCATAATAATAGAAAGCCCTGTTTTTTGAAAACCCCTCAGAGAAATGAGTACATTCATTCGTAAGCCTGTATTTATCACTTATTCCAGGCACCATACAGAATTAAAGATACAGCTTCTTCCCTCCTGATTCTTAAAGTCCAATCAAAGGAGGGGAAAAGTTCCTGGGATTACAATGTAGCCTGATAAAAGATATATTGTGTAGAATATTAGGTACACATATAAGAAAGGCTTCTAACACAGCTTACCAGGGTAATGAAGGCTTCATAATGGTGGTTATAATTCCAATGAAATAGTGGGTGTGGGCCGCATAAAACATGTTGCCATGAGCAACACTGCAGAGGCCTAAGGATGAACTAGGCTCTCTGCCGTGATATGAGGGCCAATCATTCAAGGCATTTACAGCTCAGTGTAAGTATAACACATTGGAGTCAGATCCTATGTTCCATCATTTGGCTTCACACAGAAATACCTATTTTGCTACATATAAACATATAAAATATTTCCAGGAAGGAAAAAAAAGCTATATCCACAAAATATAAAGTCCAAACTAAGGTCTTATTGATTCCCCTGAATGTTACAAGTTTGGCCACTTCCCTGAAAGTGATGAGGATGCGGCAGCCTCATTAGTCTTCGATTTTGGAAGAAACATTTCTATGGTTTGGCTCAATGACGTTGAATATTTTGTGTTCTCTGGATAATTTTGTGCTCTTAAAATTCAGACGAATATTTGTGCGCTATTATTACACATAGTATTGTTGAAAAAAAGTACAATTGTTTCATTTTTTGAGTCTCCTGTGTGTGAAATTCAGATACATTATCAATATAAGTGTACTGAGTATTATAATTAATGGAACTGTTTACTGTTTATTTGTTTGCTTGTTTACTAATTGTTGATTTCGGTAGGAGATGCTAGTTTTCATTTATATATCTTCTCTTGACCAGAAGATGAAAGGAAATGAAATGATACAGTTCAGTTCTGGGTTTGAAGAAAGTGATTTAGAAAAGGGATTCATTAAAAACACTGAGAACTGACATTTCTCTGAATCAGAGAAATACACAAAAAGAGGGCCCTCCCTGTATTAGGAATACCAGCAGATAAAAGTGGTCAAGGTAACATAAATAAGCAGACATTATGTTACAATACATTAGTCACTAGCTTTAGGCAGTATATTAGCTTCAGACAAAAGTAACCAATAAAATGTGCTGAAACCAATGCTATGTTGGATATGTACAGAATTTTTTATAAAACTTTGGACATCATGGAAAATAGCAGAGGAGATAATAACACCCCAGGAGACAATTGTATGCATGGTATATCATTTCCAAGCCACCTGCAGTGTTTCTCATCTAAATCTTTATTTAAAATAGAAAGGCCCAGACTATTCTGATCATGTAGTAAGGCTTAAACATTATTTTGAGTAACAGAAAGACCACATTTCTGTAAAAACATAAAAGAAAGGTGTCTTTACATGAAGGATATGTTTGAGAATCTGTCTAAATCTTGCCTACGTTGGGTTTTATGCCTCTGAAAGTAGAAGGCACTGTGGTCAAATAGTACATTGTGACATGTACTTGTCAAGTCCCCTCTTCTACAGACAATGGATAATATAAGGATAGAAAAGCAAAAAGATATGACCAGACTTAAAACAAAGGTGAGGATATTTTGGACTCCAAAAGGAACAAAAATGTGAAGCCGTGTGCCGAACTGAAGCTGTACACCTACTGGGCTTCAAGTCTTGGAGCAGCAATGGAGTTTGAAAGTCCAGCTCATGTGCAAGTGGGAATTAAAGTGGTAAATGAGACTGTGGGGTTGGAGGGAGGGTGAAAGAGAGTATGAGAAGAGAAACCAGAGTTTGTTTTACTGATTGAAGGCAGAAAATGAAACTAGATAGTCTGCCCTACAAAGATGGCTTAAAACAAAACATACCAATATAATGTAACAAGAAAAGAATATGTTGCTAGCCAACATGGTCAAGAATTGAATCGAGCTATCCACTGGCTCAGTAGATATGTCTTTGAGATCCTTATCATCACTGTAGAACATCAGACCAGCAATCTCATGAGATGACAAGGGTCTAAAAGGGATAGAGATCACAGTTGCATGGGTAGAAGGTAGCAGTCCCCCAAAAAACAGGGAGGAAGGTACATATAAGAAAAAAGAAAAATTTAAAACACAGAACCAAAAACTCTTTCTCAAAATGAGTTATTAAACTAAATTATACAGCTCATTAAGAAACATAGTGTGAAGAAACGTAGCTAACAAAATAAATATTCAGAATAGTAATCATTCTAAAGAAATTAATTTTATGGTGCAATCTGACAGAAACATTAGTATACTGAGAAGGCTCAGGGAGAGAAATGAAGAAATCACCTTGATTAAAAATGAAGAATTATTTCATTTCATAAAAAGAGATGTAAAACAAGAATGGATGGATATGAAAATAACCAATTAGAAGTCTGGGAAGCAAGAAAGTTTTTACAGAAACAAAATATTAATGGCATGAATAATCTTAGATTGAAAATAGTTGAAGAAAGAATTAGAAAATTGGAAGACAAAACTGAGAAATTTACCCAGAATAAAGCATATAGAAACAAAGGGGTTTAATATGTTTTTAAATAAAAATATCAGATACAAGACATGAATAATACATGAAAAGATCTAATTTATGTCTACTAAATGCTGCGGAAGATGGAAAGAAAATGGACTGTGAAGAAGTATTACATGAAGAATTAATAACTATCAAATTTACAGAACTGAAGAAAGACATGACTATTTAGATCTAAGTTATTTCTCTGGGTACTGAATAGGGTAAATAGAGATAAATCTAAGCCAGAAGTCATCTTAACAAAACTGTAGGATATAGAAGATTGAAAAGAAAATTAACAGAAAAAAAAGAAACAAGAGATTACCCTGGATATTACACTCATAGTACATTTTTCAGTAGTAACAATAAATGCCAGCAAAGAATGAACAACTATTTTAAATGTGCTCAAATTTAGCAGTTTTCACCTAGCTAAACTATTTGTCAGAAAGGAAGGCAAAACAGAAGCATTTACAGACATGCAAAAACGAAGGGAATTCACTACTTACATACTTTCACTAAAAGATATACTAAAGAATACACTTCAGAAAAATGACATTAACCGAGAAAGAAGTTGTATAAATTAAGCAATAATGGTGAGAGCAAAAATTGTGTAATCAATGATTATCTATGAAAGTAATATTTGTGTGTACAGACATTCAAAATAAAATAAGTTAAAAACTGCCACAATAACAAGAAGTATTCTTTATGTGTTGGGGGGAAGAGGAGAGAGGAGGTATTCATGTCTGCTAAGATCAGTGGAATGCTAGATCTAGTAGTTTACATGAGCCAGCTGTTAAATTTTCAGGAATTTTGCAAGCCAGTTATTAAATACAGCCATTATTAAAAATTAAATTAAATAAACTTACAGTTCAATTATATTAAAAGCAAATGTAATAAATACACAAAACTTGTCACTGTCTTATTATTTTGCTACATTTAACTATTTTCTATGCTCTTGAGGTAATCTATGTCCATAATATGTACAATACTTCTATTAATGTGCTATGGAGCATTTCTTCTAACTATGCATTTAGTGACATCATATTTATAAATTGAAATCAGCCGTGGGATTTCAAATGGAAATATTTACACCAGGGAAATTGGTAAACGCTACAGAGCTTTTCTTTCTTTTTTTTTTTTTCTCCTCCACATACTTGGTAGTTACACATTTACCAGTGCAACATTGGATAAGAGAAAAAAAGGAACAAAGGAAGGCATGGAGGGAGGGAGGAAAAGAGGGACGGTAAAAAGGAAGGGAAGGAGGAAACGTAAAGAGAGGTGGGTGGAATATTATTTAAAATTTGATTAATCCAAAAGTTAATAAAGGAAGGAAAACACAGAAAACACAAACAGAAATCCAAAATAAGATTATAAAAGTAAGCTCAAATATAAGTTTTTATAATACATGAAAATAGAAAAAAATGAGAATATCAGAATAGACTGAAAAAATAATAGCACTGCATTTCTTACTAGACACCTCTAAAACAAAATTACAGAATGGTTCAAAATAAAGGGACTCAAAAATATCATAAACATACAAATTAACACAGAAGGAAATCATGGAAATTAAGGAACAGTGAGACCAGAAATCAAAATAAAGCTAGTCTGCCTACACTTTTTTAGTCATAAGAATATATGGCAAAATACAAACATTTAATCAAGCTGATAGTTATATTGTTTTATTGCTCTGTAGAACTTTTTGCATAGCAAAATATTTCCCAATAAAAATATTTTTAAAAGAAAGCATATTAGATCCAGGGAGCCAGGAATTTTTCAATAAATTCCAGCTATGTCACTAATTTTGACACCTCTACAGCTGTCAGTTAGCACCTCAAGAAAATGAGAATTTTGGATTTTCAGTGGTTCATGCAGCTGTGACATCAACACTATTGTAAGATGTTAAAAAATACCTCATGGATCAGAATCTTCAGATAAGGCCAAGATTGGTATGGGGCAGGCATGTCTTCTTTTCAAAGTCCACTCACCACCCTCAAGAGGGCTAACTGGATTTGGAGACGATCTCTCCATTGATAGACGATCTCTCATTTCCAAAGAAACATTGGCTGTGATTTTTCATAATCTTGAAAACAAACTATTAGTAATCTTTACTCTTCCTTTCATCGGGGGAAGATCCAAAAAGTAAACCAAATTAAAAGCTAGAAGAAATGAGATTTACATGTATTAGCACACTAAGGAGAGCAAAATAATTATTTGTGGTAAATAAATCTTTAAAAGCTTTCTAACACTTACCACAGAGGTCCCTAACCCAGAGTTGACAGGAGTTCAGAGATTCTATAGAACCCCTTAAAATGTGTACATGTGTGTATGCATATTTTCAGAAGGAAAGGGTCATTAGCTTGCGTTTAGACTGTTACAAAAGTGTGTAATTCTAAATAGATTAGAAACCACTAATTGAAGGAAATGACCAAAAGAAACTAGAAACACTAGAATCTTCCCCAAACCTTGTAGCATTTCAGTGTTCTGTTGAAGTCATGACTACTCTCTATGTGTAGGATTGAGGTCAGTATTAACTCAATAGGAGGTGGTGACTGAGGATTCAGGAGAAGTAATTCATAATGAGATGCCCTGAGGCCTCAGAAGCACTATGAATGGAGAAGGGCATTCTATAAGCAGTTACTGTGCAGAAAAGGACAGCCAACTAGGGAATAGTTGTAGAAGACTGGAAACTGGGTTCTAGTCCTGTCTTGTCCCATAATGAGAAGTGTCCCTGGAGAAGTTACCTGTCCTCTCCTCATCAGAAAAATGTAAAGCCAGTGGCACGTTCCTTAAAAATTCCTTCTCGTTCTAGAGTCCATACTTCTATCCAAAACACGGTTTTCTCCTCTAACACAGAAAACCAACATCACACTCCAAATACAGATTTAAACAGAATCCAGAAAGTCCTATGGTGAATCAAGGATAGAGAAATCCAATTTGGGGGAAAAAAAGAGAGTGGGGGATTAACTTTGCTAATCCAAACATTAATTGCGTGAAAAACTAGCACAATATTTTATACCCCTTTGAATATATAACTGAGTTTCAGCAAGCAGATAAAGGGCATTAGAATGACTAAAAGTAAGGGCTGTGATCCTCCATTCAAGGTGTTTCATGTCTTTTGTAAGTTCAGAATCAACAAATAAGCTTGTGCCGGCTTCGATTTGCTGGCAGTCAGCCCAAACCACCATTTATCCTGGGAGTCCTCAAGTCCAAGCATAATCATACGTAATTTATGCCTACTAGATCCCTTGACTTGTGACTGCATTAGTCTTTTTAGCTGACCCCAGCTTTAGTATTTAATATTTCTAAAAGTTCCACTCTTTACTCCAATGTTTCCCAAACTGTGCCTTGGTACTGCACAGTAGCACAGCAAATTCACGAGACACAGGGATATTTAGAAATTTTAAGGGACACACAGTCATATT
This sequence comes from Rhinolophus hipposideros, assembly GCF_964194185.1. Classification (NCBI taxonomy): domain Eukaryota; kingdom Metazoa; phylum Chordata; class Mammalia; order Chiroptera; family Rhinolophidae; genus Rhinolophus; species Rhinolophus hipposideros. The sequence continues at coordinate 29,441,152 of NC_138054.1, read as the reverse complement.
TCTCAGATATTCCATGAGAGAGGTATTCATGGTTTCAACATAGGTCTTGCTATATTCCTTTCAGTGACACTGTATCTTTGCAAAGGTAGATTTTTGATGACTGCTATGATAAAAACTAAGTAACACATAGAATTCACTGTGGAATAAAAAATGAGGGAGGCAGTGTCCAGTCTGATGGCGTGTAACAAGTTGTGAGGTATTCAACAGGTACATATATCCCATTAAGTAATTGTGATTATTTAATAATAATAAAAAAGTCTGATTTTGTCTTTCAATTTCTGTGTATTTTTTTTTTCAAATGTTATGTTAGAATATAAACACTAAGTTATTTCAACCTACCTACTTAAAAAATAGAAGAGTTTATTTCTTTGGGGCTTAAAAAAAAAAATCACTGAGATACCAAGAGACTTGAGAAAGTTTGGGGACCACTGGTTTAGTCTGAAGAGTGGTCCAAAGCTTGGATCAAAAACAAACTTGACATTCTTAGTTGTAGGGTACATATTTGTTCTTGAATTATACAATATAACAGGAGGGGTGAGGAAGGAAGAGGAGGAGGAGGAAGAGAAAAAGGAGGAGCAGGAAGAGGTGGTGGATGAGGAAAGGAAGAAGGAGGAAGAAAAAGAAATAGTAGTCAAGGTAATATTAATAATAACGGTCATTAACTAAGAGTTTACTAGGTACCCAGCTGTGTATTAAGCATTTTATCTAAAGTTCTTTCAGTCCCGTGACTGTTCATCCAGCCTCTTTGCTCTCAGATGTGTTGAATTTCTTCTGTTCTGGTTAGCAAACAGCTGTTATTCCAATAATCCAAGGGCTCCCCAACTGCTCTGGCAGTCCCCACCACTCCCCCTGCACCCCCTGCACTACCCTACAATATGGTAACTAAAGCAGCCCAGCCAGGAGCCACCAGAGCCCTGCACCAACCAGCATTTTTTATGACTGATCACTGTCCGGCCTTCCTCATTGTTAAATGTTTAATATTCATCTGGGTTGACTCCTCACAGCAACACTGCGAGGAAGGCACTTTTACTCCCAGAGTTAGCTGTCGATCTTGATTCTAGTTCTATGTGACTCCCAAGTCCTCGTTCTTCACCACCAAGTATCGGTAGCTAAGCACAGTCTAGTTAGAACTGCCCCACATTGCTAATGCATGCTTGACCCAATGGATTCCAGTGCCTGGAATGCCTCGGACCTGCAGCCATATCACATTCCTCCCGATTATGGAAGTAATCTTACTATAATAACGCTTTGTTGGCAGAAGCGGCTCCCATTGTTGGCAGTATTCTTTCCCAAGTGCTGCTGGTGGAGTGGACTTTCTCTGGTCCCAGGCCCCCCACACACTTTCAGGGCTCTTCTTGTGACTATAAGGAGCCTGGGAGTTTACCCTCTGATTTGATGTAGGATTATGGCTTCTCCAGAAGACCGCACAGCTACTGATAGCAAAGCACATCAAAAAGAGCCTCCTTTCCTTGCAGAATGTCTGGATCCCCACCCCAGTGGGACAGTGGAAGAAGGAGCTGTCGAGAGCAATCACTCTATTTTTACATAAAGAGAGGGTGAAACAACTCCACCCCAACCATAGAGTCCTTTGTCTTTCAGCTATAGGACAGGGTTTCCTCTCTTCCTTATTTTCTGAGTTCATCAGAATAGCCCTACAATGGACTCTTATTGAGTTATCCCCTGAGATTTTTAATGACACAAAAGCAGACCCTTCTCTCTCCTTGCAAGAGGAAGGTCTTCACTCCTCTCTTTGTATCTGTTCTCATTTATCCTTCCATTCCTCTAACACAGATCCAAATTATTCAGTAAAACTGCAGTGATTATAAAATGATCACAGTAAAACAACCAGCATCAGGCTTGATTTTGTATGGACAAGCAACTTTCTGGAAACAAAAAGCCCTTCACTTTTCCAGGCACTATTAAGTACACTTGCCTCAGAAGGGTAAATTCATCTCCTATGGGTAATAATTTGCTCCCACCGAATAGTTTAATTACTCCAGCTTACCAAAGGTTCAGGTCCACTGTAATTAGAATACTATAAACTTCAACTGGGTATAGCAAGGACAGTCATTTGTGTCTTTACTTTGTCCTATTTTTACAAGTTCTTAAAGTAAGTTTTCCAAACTCCAGATATTCAGAGACAGATATTCAGACAGAGGGAATCGCACTCAGAGAAGCCTCCCTGGGCTGAGATATAAAATTTAGTGTCCAAAGGTAGGAAATGAATTGATACCTTTATTTAGGTAACCAACACAAGTAAAAATTAGACCTAGAATAAAATAATCAAATGATTATATTTTACAGCTGACAGGCACTTAGTTCCTACTTTCTCAGTTTAAAGTTAAAACAAATTAAGGATAGTGGAGGTTATTAACCAAATTCACTTAGCGAGTTAATGGTAGAGCCAAATTAGAACCCAAGTCGCCTACATCTCAGGTTCCCATTATTTCTCATACACCATTTGTCCCCACCGATCATCTAGAAAGAAGAATTATGCTCTTTTTTTTTCTGTAATTTTACTCTTTGTATATTGTTTGAATATAAAGAACCAAGTCCAAACTTCCAATTTCACTCCAAACCAACTTACTAAAAACCTTTTCTATGTGCAAGATCCTACGTAAAATACTAAAAAGGGGCTGAAAAGTTGACCAAATTATGCCCTCTGCCCTCAAGGAACATACAATCTAACAATAACCTAATAGTATTGTCCCATTTTACTTGAGCAAAATAGACATCCAAGCTTATTCTAGGTTAGTCTCTAAATGTTTATCAAGTTTTTCAAACAGGAATTAATTTTTCTCTGAAATTTGACAGCCGTCAACAGACGATAATTCTTCCTAATATGTAACATTATTTTTGGACAGATCCTGTCCTTAGAACTAAGCATTCCTCTTTTCCCTTGGAAACTCGGAAGTCAGTTTACAGGACCCACACCTGAATGAATTCCTAATGACCTATTTTAACTATTGTGAATTTGCCTTAAGTAGTGTGATTAACCTCTCCTGTAAAGGATCATTTTCTAAATATAGAGCAGAGTTACTTTAATGTGAAGAAGCCCCTTTGGATGCCAGACTTCTCCCTCAGCCAGGGAGGATCAAGTGGGAAGACACACAGAAGTCACCTAGAGAAACTGCCGAAATCAACTCCACTATTTTAATGGGTTCTGAAATAATCCCATATACTCCCTGCAAAGAAACAAATGGGGTTTCTAAGCGGAGATGGAAAATAAATAGCTTCCATTGATGATAAAGCTCCCACACTCCTTTTTTTTTTTTCTTTGCTTATTTCTAAATTTCATAAATAGAAACTGTATTGGAGGGAAGACAGGCAAAACCATTGGAAGTCACACAAGGAGTATGTGTATTTTTAACTCTGTCATTAACTTACCCAAATTAATCGGGAACAAGAGCTCAACGCTTCCACGTGTTCTATAATCCATTATATGTCCTATGACTACTAAGAATCAAAGAATAACAGAAGTAATCAAGGACAATAATATTTATGCTGGGCCCTTTGCAGGAGAGTATTTAGTGTTTGAAGTTTAAGAAGGTGAAAATCAAGAGCATACAATGTCAGCCGCACTTATAAAAAAATCAAATGGACTGAGACTATGAGCAAGTTCAGGACACAGCTGCGACTTCTTACTCATGACCACCAAACGATGTGTGGAGACATATTTGTGCCATTTGGGACTTATAGTCCAACAACTCTCAGACTCCATGTGTGGCCTAAAAATATCTGACATGAAATAGCAACTGCTCTGGACCAGAGTGTCTCATGTTGAGTCACACAGTCAGTGTCTCAAATTAGGCCAGGACGGATGTCACAATTGTGCTTTATCTTCAACTCAGTGAAGCTGGTTTCCCTTCCACCACCATGAGATTTCTCATGTCAGCACTATCACTGGCAAAATCAGTCCTATTTTGCTCATATAAAGTAGAAGCCTGGGAGTCATGTGTTCAATCATGTAGTACACATTTATTGAGCACCTGTAATTGGCATGTGCAATGCAGGGCACTGAGGAAGCAGGATAAATGAGACCCATCACAGCAATTCCGCCACTCACAATAGGTCATAATGACCCCATATGCAGGATTCTAGGACAGATCTTTTCCCCAATGTTCTGTTTCATTTTCTGACAACATGTCCTACATCTTAATTCATAAAACAGAGTCATTGCAAAATTCTTAAAGAGCCAGCAAAGTTGGAGCTGTTGAGATTTCAGCATGTTGCAGTTAGAGATTGAAGTAGGGGAAGTATCTTGTACTTTTAAAGGCAAGATGTCATGGAATTTAAACGGCCTTGGTGATAAAAGGCAACCAAAAATCATGAAGTTTAGATGACATTAAATAAACTTCTTTACCCACACCTTGGACTAAATAAATTAAAAACCATGAAATAGGGCCAACTTATTGCATACTTTTAAGGATGCCATTTACACCATAGTTTAAATTAATGATACCATGAAGTTGTATGATATACAAAGGTCTGCATGGATGTAAAAAATACATTATGGACTACCACTCATCAAACCTGCACCCTTTGCCAGGTACATCTAATGGTCTCAAGCTTCTTTCTCAATATCTATCCCAGGGCCAGACCAAATAGATGTAGGATATGAAGATCTTCTTATTGCCTCATATCACAGGACCAAGATGCTTTTCATAAGAAAGTCTAGCCCTGTTGGAGCCTTGCTATGTGCCAGATACTTTATGAAATACCTTACTTTTATTATTTAATCCTAAAAAAATAAGGTAATTATTATTGATATTTGCATTTTAAAAAAAGGAAATGTGTCCAAGGTGACATAACTGGTAAGCAAATACTGAACTCAAAACAAAGTCAGCCTGATCTAAATTTTTTTATCATTATTAAACATTAATTGTGTATCTACTTTGTACCAGGCACTGTTCTACAGTGAACAAGACAGAAGTTCTGATCCTTGGGGATTTTACATTGTAATGGATTAAACAAACATTAAGCCAGTAAACAAGCATTGTCTTTAAAAAAAAAATGATCTTGAATAGTGGAAGTCCTATGAACAGAATAAAATAGGGTAACAAAATACAAAGTGACTTGGCAAGGGTAGCAGAGCCTACATAACAAAGGTGGTCAGCCAAAGGTGATGGTTAAATGAGAGCTAAGTGAAAAGAAAGAGCCAGTCATGCACAAATCTGGGGGGAAATAGAAAAGTTCAAAAGCCATGAGGTGAGAACAATGCTAGCATGTTTTAGACCAAAAAAAAGGCCATATATTCAGAATATGTGAGAGCGACCGAAAGGATGGAACAAGACAAGGTCAGGGAAGTAGGCAGGGACAAATTGTGAGGGCCTCTTAAGTCCTGAAAAAGGTGTGTGGATTTTTTTCTAAATACACTGGCATGTTACTGGAATGTTTAAGTAGGAAATTTATATGATCTGACTTATGAAAATACAAAAAAGCATTATCTTGGTCTCAGTGTGGAAAGAATTATGTAAGTGGGCAAGAGTGATAAAAGGGAACCAATTACGAGAATATTGCCATCCCAAAGTAAGAAATAATGGGGATTTAACCAAGGACATAATGGTGAGGGTGATAAGAAATAGTCTGATTCCAATGGCACAATCGTCAAAAGGTGGGGCTGACTTGGATGTAGAAGGTGAAAGTAAAAAAAGAAATCAAGGATGGCTCCTAGGTCTTGCTCTGAGCAATTAGGTAAAGGTAGTGCCTTTTGGTGTGTCAAGGAAGAGCAGGGAATATTGGTTTGTACAGATGTTTGGAAACACAGTAACGTGTTCTTGCTCGTGTTAAGTTTGAGATACCTTTAAGACATTCAAGTGGAGATGCTGAACAGACATCTGGAATTCAGAGGGAGTCAGCAATGTAGAGATTCAGAAGTTATCAATTTGAAAGTCATAACAGTACTGATTTAAATAAGTCATTAATGTCATCAATTCATTCAGTAACATGGGACCAGATGAATTCCCTTGGGGAGATACAAAGGACAAAGTTGAAATAGAGAAGAGGGTTGGCGATAGGCCTCCAACATTGAGAGGAAGAGCCAGTGGACAAGAAAGAGAAATAACCAACAGACAGGAGAATACTAGCCTTGACTAGCACCCAGGAGAGTAAGAAAGGTTAAATGAGACACTATATGTTAAAGAAAGTGATTGTAACTTAACAAAAGGTAAAGAAACCAACAACATAATTGGAGAATTTCTTTAATTATCTCATCTTTACCATGTACTAAATTTATAAATTTGAGCAAGTCAATTTTCCTTTCATTCTCAGTTTACGAATCTGTAAAATGATTCTGTCCTCAGAGTATTTTTGTATTTTTTTATAGATTAAATGAAATAATATATGTTAAGCACTTAGGCTGACTCGCTTATAGTACCCTGTTTCCCCGAAAATAAGACCTAGCCAGACAATCAGCTCTGATGCGTCTTTTGGAGCAAAAATTAATATGAGACCCGGTATATATTATATTATTATTATATTATATTATATTATATTATATTATATTATATTATATTATATTATATTATATTATATTATATTACATTACATTACATTATATTATACCCAGTCTTATGTTATAGCAAAATAAGACCAGGTCTTAGATTAATTTTTGCTCCAAAAGACGTATTAGAGCTGATTGTCTGGCTAAGTCTTATTTTCAGAGAAACACGGTAGGTACTTAAAACATGGTGAGTTGGAGATGCCTCACTGGCTTCATGATATACTGGAAAGAGCCTGGACTGTAGCCTCATACAGACCTTATTTCAAATCCCAAATCTGCCAATGTACTGGTAGTGTGACCTTTAGAAAGTTATTGAACCACTGAGTCTACTTCTTCATCTATAATATAGGGAAAATCATAGCTCCCACCTTGGTGCCACAATGAGGATTAGAGTGACAGGTAAAAAGTACCTGGCAAGTAGAAACCACTTAATAACACATGTTGTCCATTCCATTTATAATCATTATCATTGACTAAGTCACATGGCTAGCAATAGCACAGCTCAGAGGGCAAGTTCCAAATTCCAGCCTTTGGACTCTAAGTTCAGTGCTCTTCACACAGGAATCTGTCATTTGATAAGCACTTTCCAACAAGTGTGTTTTTCATCTGTAATGAGAAGAATAACACTTTCCCTACAATTCTAGCACTACCCCACCCCCAACCATAAGTCCACTATCACTAACATCTATGATCTAATGGTTTTGCAATGCCCTGGTGCTGAAAATAGCCTCCCTTGGAGAAAAATAACAACCTCCTGACTTTTCTACTGGGATTGTAAAGGTGAATAACAAAACTCTTTTCTTTGACTGTACTGAGCTGATGGGAATGGAGAGAGAGTGAATTTCCATATTTACCCATAAAGGTTGTGCTTTCACATGCTCCCAACTTATATTTTAGGGTTAAAAAAAATGGAGTCCTCAGATACAAACTTAATTGCCTATTTGACCCATCTCAGTTCTAACATTACAAATTGGTGAGAAAAGAATGATTATTATAAATAAATGTTATAAATATGTTCAGTAAAAATTCTTTGAGTTCTTCAGATAAAAGATGTTTATATGGAGTACAGAGGATGATTCTTCTATGATTAGCTATATTCCATCCAAATAGCACTTAGTAAAATGTGTGAATAATATCACTAACCATGGATATTGTATTTTATATTTACATTTTCAAGGTTTTATTACTATATGAACATTATTCAAATAGTCATCTCTAGCCAAGTTCTATGTGTTTACTTTGAATAATAGATCTTCACTTGAAACAAATGCTATTAAAATGGCTCCCACACAAGGAAATAAAAAGAAGTGAGATGAAGTTGACTGGTTATACATATATACACGGAGCATGAAATGAAAAATGCAGAAAAAATAGAAAGCTTTTGAAGGAGATAAACTAGAGTTTCAGTGGTAGAAGTAATAAAGCGAGGAATCAGAAACAAATTCTCTATGAATTAAAACTAGGTTACATTTATGCTTTTACTGGAGTCCAAATCCATCTGATAGGCACTATAAATGAGTTCAAAAGATGAAATTTTACCCTCAAGGAGTTTATAGGCTAGCCAAAAAAGCAGTGCGTGCACACACACACATACACACACACACGCACAAGCACCTACGCATACACACTTAAAATACTTACAAAGCAATATAGGAAAATGTAGAAAACATATAGGAAAAATAAAACTTTATGATTAGCTCTGTAATAAAACCTGTAAAGCAGTCTATGTATATAAAATGGCACACAAATACCTAATTTGAGGGTCACCACATTTGATTTATTTATTCTTTTGAACTATCTTATAGTTCTTTGGAACAGTCATAACTATGTTTGTGTAGAACATTCAAATCAATGAAAGGACATCATTCTACCTACTAGGAGACTCTCTGTCCTGTTTTCCTGATGTGATACACTAGATAGTGGAGAAGATTTCAAGATCCCTGCTGCCCAGTCAAGCTCAGTCTAAACCACAGGAGATGAGCTGCAGGAAATGCTTGAGCCTCTTTAAGTTTATGTACATATCACCAAACAGCCTAAGAGAAAGATTTTTTTTGGAAATCCCAATATCGTAATGTAAATATTAGAATTTTAGAATCAATAGTTTAATAGTTAAGACAACTACTAAGCGCTCCTGCAGGGGAGTGATGGGGCAACCTCCCCATCACTTTTTTGTCCATTTATCAGATGAACAATCTGATAAAGCGACCGAGATGGGGAAGGAAGAGCTCTGGCTCTGTGCATGAAAAGCTGGGTGAACTTGTGAAGGCTGCTTCTTGTTGGATTCTCCGATCACACCAACAGTAGGACTGCAAATGACAAGTCTCTTTCTAATCTTCAATGGAAAGTCTCACACAGGTGATTCCATTGACCTTGGACTATTTCTAGCGTACTAGAGTTCCTCCACAGAGGAAAGGCCAGTTCCCCACACCGAGGCCTGTGGAGATCGTCTACACCCCTCTAACAATACACCACCCTTTCACTCCATTCAAGTGCCGTGTCCTCATCAATGCCCAGAACAAACCCTAACTCTTCTAGGTCTCTTCCCCTCCCTCTAGTTTCCAGTAACACTCCCTGTGCCACATGATTTGTTATTCCTACTTAATATTGAATATTCTAAATTAAATGCATCCTCAAATTTGCTTTATTCCTTTCCCTGTAATGATAGGGTTTTCTAAAACATGGACTGTTTTTCATACTTTTGCTTATAACCAAGGAAACCTAACATGGTTCTTTGCATTGTGTCCTTTTGATTTCTTCATGGTACCTGTTAAGTGAATCATGAATAGTTACTGAATTGAGGCTGTCACATGTTGAGTCTTTTATAAGTAACCAAGGATAACATCAGACCCAAGACTGTGGATAGTTGTGAGTATCAAGCGTCTCAAACAACAGCAACCATGATAGAAGGCAACACAAAAACCACAGTGGGGAAAAGTAAAATAAACAAACAAACAGTGGGAGACAATGACCAACTGTTCAACAAACATCACTGTCTTCTGGCACTTCTAGGCACTAGGGATAAGATGTGCTTTCAGCTCATCACTGTAAAGCACGAGGTTGCTGCAGGTGCTCTGGTTCTGATATCTAAAGTCAGTGAATTCTGAGTCACACATAGTCTGAAATGTGTTGAAATTTGTAATTACAAAGCAACCATAAATATACAGACTAAACTACTCTGGACCCATCTATGAAACTAGGACAAAATTGTCTAGCCCCTCAAATCTATAAAATGTTTCAGATCATTCTTTAATTGAGTAGATACTCCCACACCTAAGACCTTCGTTATTTCAAAGGAACAAATGACAACTGATAGTCACCAAGGATGACGCAGATGATTCTGTGCTGGCCCTCTTTTTGAAGTGCTACAATGGAGACTCATATTTGGCTTTTGAACTTTCTTTAAACACGTTATCTAAGACCAGAAATCATGTATAATTCATAAAATTCCACAACTGCATTTTCATACATCAAGCAAAATTTGTCCGTTTAGCATTTTGTTTAAAAGCAGTCTACTTCTATTGACCAAACTCTACGTACCTTTAGAAAAATCTGAGTCAAGTTTTGGATAACCTTGAATGAATTTGTCTCCTCATGACAAGGAATTTGCAAGAGATGTATACCTTCATCAACAAACCATTCAACACCTGATGATTTCTTTTGATTTGGCTAACCAGGAAAACAAAATTCTCTTGAACAACTTGATATGTTCAAGCTGAGACACAAAGAAACACATGGGTTGCAAATGCATTCTGTCTGAGCCCAACAAAAGATTTCCTGAACTCCTTGCAAACCGGGTTCCATGCACATGCTTCTGATATCTCCTGCTATCTCTATGATAAGCCCATGGCAATGAATCAAGTGCATCACCTATATGAAATGGCTCATAAAAGATAGTGGAAAATATCATATAACTTCATGAATAATTGTGTTTATAAATTTAGTCCTACTAGTTTACAGAAAATATAAAAGACACTGCATTTCGAGGGAGAAGCAGCTGTATAATAGAAGGTAGATTATACATTCTTCTGCTGAAATAATTTATTGTCTACAAGCTAGTATTCCACTGGACCTAGGTAGCCATATTCCATAGAATCGCCCCTGATGTGCTCATATATTCTCATGCTACTCTGGGGATCATTTCTTTACCTGAGAGTCTCATATTACACAAAATTGAAGTTGGAGCTATGTGTCAGAGAGCAGGGCTGAGCGATTAAACGAAGTTTCTTTTTAAGGCTTAAATGAGGACTGCCAGATTTCCAGCTCCACCTTTCTCATAAAGTATACAACATAGCTTCATATATTATATTTTTTCTATTTGGTTTCATTCTATAATTATTTATATATTGCACCAGGTCCTGTGCTAGGTACAGGAGAACAGAGATGACTAAGACAGGAACTCATCTTGAGATAAAGGTAAAACTGGCCACATATGCACAATAGAGCTCACACAGCAAGCCTCATTCTATTTCCCATGCTCAGAAGCATTCCATACAGTTCGAATTTTGAACCCACATCCACGTTCAAACCTATCTACTACTATCGCCAGGGTCATTTTGTTGTTGTTGTTCTCAGGGTCAATTCTGACCATATATAAAAGTGACTCAACATTCAGCAACTGACTTTCATTCTTCCTGGGCTCAAGCCACAACTTGCCTTCCAATACTAATAAAGGTCAGGGACCAGACTCAGCCTTTTCCAAACATTGTTTGCTCATATCCTCACAATACTCCAACAAAGTATTGTTCAACACATTTTACAGAAACAAAAACTGAGAGTCTAAGAAGTGGCATATCTTTCAACAAATTACAATGTCAAGTAAATGATGGAGCAAGGATTTGGGCCTAGACTCATAGGACCTCAAAATCTAGTCTCCAAGAAGTTCAAAGTCTGACCACAAAGCTTAGCAACGGGGTCTATGGCTACTTTTCAGTTCTCATGAATGCTGACCCCTCCATCTTTACCACTTGCCCTCCCAAAAATAAAACTTCCAGATTTCCCGTGACTGCCAACCATCTCCTCCGCCTCCCCCAGCTAACATAAAAGACTATTTGCCTGACAGAGCCATACCCCCGGAAGGCATCTGGACTTCCAGAAAGCAACTCCCATAGTTCATGTCCCTGTCACTAAAGAAATCCCATGCCAAGTCTCAGCCTCACCCCAACTGGCTGACTGGCCGTGATTGACCAACCATGATCTTACAGTTTTGAGAGGGCACAGCTTTTAAGATAAAATCTCTCTCCTCCTTTCTTCATTGCTGTGTAAGAATCAAGAGTACTGATGTAGGTTTTCTGGTCAAGATAGCTGAGTAGGTAAATGCTGTGCTCACCTCCTCTCAGGACCACATCAATTACAACTAAACCACAGAACAACCATCATTGAGAATCACCTGAAGTCTAGTTGAACCAAAGCCCTAAAATTATGGACATACAGAAGAAGCCACCTCAAGATTGGTAGAAGGGGCAGAGACACGGAACAGGCTGGTCCCACACCAACATTTAACCATTAAAAATCGGGAGGGATATTTCAGCTGTGGAGCTACCCCCAATAGGAATGAAGGGACCCAGCCCCTCCCCAGCCCAGGGTTTCAGTGCTGGGGAGAGAACACCCCATAATTTCTGGCTGTGAAATCCAGCAGAGATTGTAGCTGAATGAGACAGAGGACAGCTGCACTCCCAGGTGCTCCTCTTAAAGGGTCTGTGCGTGGACTTACTCTCTGACAGACTCACTCACTCTGAGCTCCAGCTCTGGGGCAGCAGCTCAAAAGGTACCAGGGACACATAGGTAGGAGCTGAGTTGTTTGGCTTCAGGGTGTGGGTTGGAGGGGCAGCTTTCTCCCGGACAGAAGAGCTGGCAGAAGCCACTGTTTCTTTGTTGAACCCTCCCCTTCCCTGCATGCAGATGCAGGTAGACACCACATCTGAGTGTTCACCAAACTGGCTATCACCTTTCATCTGCCCTGCCTTAGTGATTCCCTAAGGCCAAGCCCCAACTTTTTGGCACACTCTAGTTGCTTCCGTTGGCTTTTCCATATAAACAGCCTGCCTTAGCTCATGCTGTGGACTTTCCTAAAATCTCTCAAAGGTTCACAAAACCCAAACAAGAAGCATCTAGTTCCACATGTCTTATAACTCTGGCTGAGCAGCTGTAAGACTGACACTAGTGACAGCCGGCTTTGGGTGGCGGGTTGGCCTCTCAAGACACCTCCAAGCACAGCTTAAGTGATGGCCATCAATGGATTCCTTTGTAATTCCTGCCAGGTGGCCCTGGGCAGAACACAGACTGCAGCAGGCTCCCTTCCCCAGAGGCCCTGGGACTGCCAGGCCCAGTAGCCAGTTTTGGACTGGGCCAGTGTATCACAAGGCCACCTCCAAAGATAGCATACCCAAAAGGCAGATGGGGCAATCACCAGAGCCCCATTAGTGTGAAGTCAGCCCCTGCACAATAGGTCCTCTGCTGTAGTCACAGCTAGTCTTCACAATAAATCAACCTGAGGATCAATCCTTCCTACTGATGTGCAAACAGCAATCAAGTCTCAACTACAACAGGAGGGCACACTCAACCCACACAAGGGACACACCTGGAGTACCAGACTTTCATTACCAGGGAGACTGCACCACTGGGTCCCACAGGACACCTACTACATAAGGCCATTCTACTTGGGAAGCATAGCAGCCCTATATAGAAATAAAAATGAGACAAAGAAACATTTCCCAAATAAAAGAACAGAACAAACTCCAGAAAAAGAACTAAACAAAATGGAGACAAGTAAATTACCAGATGCAGAGTTCCAAACACTGGTTATAAGGAAGCTCAGTGATCTCAGGGAAAACTTCAAAAAAGACATAGGAAACATAAAAATGGAGAAAGAAAACATAAAAAATAACCAGTCAGAAATAAAGACTACAATAACTGAACTGAAGAATACATTAGAGGGAATCAACAGTACATTAGAGGAAGCAGAGTATTGAATCAGCAGTTTAGAAGATAAGGTAGCAGAAAATAACAAATCAGAACAAAAAGAAAAAAAAAAATCCAAAAAAAAATGAGGAGAGTTTAAGGGGCTTCTGGGACAACATCAAGCATACTAACATTCACATCATAGGAGTACCAGAGGAGAAGAGAGAGAGAGCAAGGAATTGAAAACCTATTTGAAGAAATAATGACCAAAAACTTCCCTAACCTAGTGAAGAAAATAGACATACAAGCCCAAGAAGCACAGAGTCCCCAAGCAAGATGAACCCAAAGAGGCCCACACCAAGACTCATCATAATTAAAATGACAAAGATTAAAAACAAAGAGAGACTCTTAAAAGCAGAAAGAGAAAAGCAATTTGTCATCTACAAGGGAGCTCCCACAAGACTAGAAGCTGATTTCTCAACGGAAACTTTGCAGGCCAAATGGGATTGGCAGGGAATATTCAAAGTGATGAAAAGTAAGGACCTACAATCAAGATTACTCTACTCAGCAAAGCTATCCCTTAGAACTGAAGGACAGATAAAGAGCTTCCCAGCCACAAAAAGCTAAAGTAGTTCCTAGCCACCAAACCAGTATTACAAGGAATATTAGAGGGACTTCTTTAAGACAAAAAAAAAAAAAAAAAAGATATCTGAATTATAAAATGACAATAACTACATATCTATCAACAATTACTTTACAGTAAATGGATTAAATGCTCCAATTAAAAGATAGGGTGACTGAATGGATAAGAAAACAAAACCCTTAAATATGCTGCTTACAAGAGCCTCATTTTAGATCAAAAGCCATACACAGACAGAAAGTGAAGAGATTGGAAAAAAATATTTCATGAAAATGGAAATGTGAGGGGAAAAAAACTGTGGTAGCAATGCTTATACCAGACAAAACAGACTTTAAAACAAAGACTATGACAAGAGACAAAGAGGACCCCCTTCTGGGTCCCACTTCTGGGTATTTATCTGAGGAAACCCAAAATGCTCCTTCAAGGGACGTGTGCATCCATATGTTCGTTGTGCATTGTTTACAATGGCCAAGATGTGGGGGCAGCCTGGGTGTCTGTCAATGGAAGAATGGGTAAACAGGAGGTGATACATATGTACAATGGAATATTGCTTGGGAATGGAAAAGAATAGGTTCTCGCCATCTGCGGTGGCCTGGATGGACCTGGACGGTGTTGTGCCGAGTGAGGTACGTCAGACAGAAAGACAGATGCAATGTGGTTTAGCTTACATGTGGAATCTAAGAACAAAATAAACAAACAAACAAAACAGAAACAAACTCATAGGTACAGAGAACACTTTGATGGTTGCCAGACAGGAGCAGGTTTAGGAATGGGTAGAAAAGGGGAAGGGATGAAGTGGTACAACTTGGTTGTTATAAAGTAGTCGTGGGGATGTAGGGTATAGCATAAGGAATATAGTCAATAATATTGTAATAACTATGCATGGTGTCAGATGGGTACTAGGTTTATTGGGGTGATATATGATAGGGGAGTTGTGGGGCACAGTGAAAACGGTGAAGGCATTAAGAAGTACAAATTGGTCATTATAAAATAGTCAAGAGGATGTGAAGTAAAGCATAAGGAATATAGTCAATAATATGGTAATAACTATGTATAGTGTCAGGAGGGTAGTAGACCAAGCAGGGGGATCACTTCTTAAATTATATAAATGTCTAACCACCATGCTGTACACCTGAAATTAATATAAAATAATTTTAAATGCTAGCTGTAATTGAAAAATTAAAAAGGGGGGAGGTGAAGAGAAATAAGATATTCAAATTTCCAGGTATAAAACAAACAAGTCATGGGGATGTGATTTACAGAATAGGGAATATAGTCAATAATACTGTGATAGCATAGTATGGTGGCTGGACTTATGGTGATCAGTTCTTTAGGTATATAAATGTTGAATAACTATTGTGTACACATGAAACTAATATAATATTGCATGTTAGTTATATTTTAAATAAAAATCCTTTTAAAAAAAGAGAGTACAGATGTAGCGTGCCCTATGTCTACAAAGTGCCAAAAAGAGAACACAAGGTAGTAACTATAATCTCCCTCCATTTTTTTTTCCTAAGCATAAAGCCAGGCCTGAGATTTTGTGAAGATTCTGGACCTCTCATAGCATATCATGTAGGGTAGCGCATGCATTCTAATTATTGTTTTAATTAAAATGCAATCCGACATTTAGAAGCAAAATTAATTATTTCAATATATTCAGTTCTTTCTTCTTCCTTTCCTCCCTCATGTCTGTTACCAAATATCAATCAAAATAACAATATCACAAATATAAGATGAAGAAATTAATCCATAATCTAAAATAATTCTGACTTGGATTAGTAGTCTCACAAATGAAATCTGCTAAATGTCCCTTGTAGATTTTAGATAGGTCCACCATGATTTCCTATATCATTTACATGTAAAAAGCTCCCCTTTTTTAAGGATCCCTGAGAGCTTTGTAGATACCAGTATTTTATTATTTCCATTTTCTAAAAGAAAAACCAAATGCCCAGAGAGGTTAAGGCATCAGTAAAGAGTCACAGAGTGACGCATTGGAAGTCTTGCAAGGAGGCCTCCAGAAGCCTAATTTCTAAAGCAGTGTTCTATCCACTCAACCATGCTGCAGCTCATTAAGATGACACTTCTCATTAAGATGAAGCATAATCATTAAAAATCCTTTAGCTTTTTAACATTAACTACCTTTATGCATCTCAGGATTAATGTTTCACAAAAGCTCAGAAGTGAATTAGGCATTTTATTTAAATGCTACTTAACTAAAAGTTAAAAAGCATAATTTTCTATTGCAGAATAAGAACCGTAGAGACTAATTTGGTGAAGTTGTTAAATTTTACAAAGCCTGAGTCTCAATTTTCTCAAAAATATTGTACATTTATTTATTGAAGTGAGTGAAACATTTGCTATAAAACTATTCAACGGAAAGTTTTTTAACAAAGCATAATTTACTTTTCATTTACAGAACAATGGAAAGTAGAACGAAATCTCCTCCAAGGTATTAGAATCATGTACAGTTTCATATTTGACTAAAAAATTATTTCCCAGCCTGTTTTTTCAACACTAAAGATATGCAGAAAAGTATCGCTTGCATTCATCGTGAAAATTACAGAAAAAAAGACTGAAATTACTGAGAATATATTAAATAAAAAATATACTTATTATCTGTCATTTTGTCTCTGTCTTTTATTCTATAGTTTACAGAACATTGGCTCTTCCTTACTAGTCCTCCAACTCAGAAATTAAATTTCACTCTACTCCCAAATGTGGGGAGTCAAAGAACTCCCACATAACTTCAATGGGGGCATCTGAGGGTGAAATCCACACCCGAGCGGTGGATCCAAGCTCTCGGCCGCCTGCCTGGAATGCACCTTTCAATTTAAGTGCAGCAAATGGCGCAGTGAGAGGCTTTCTCTTCTTCCAGCAGATGGTAAGCAGAATCAGAGGTTCTTTGTTCCAGGTGCATTGAGTTTCAAAATGAGGATGGGGCCCACATCTCCTTATCTGATTATTCATGTGCACAGCATTTCAACCCAGGAGGCTAAGGCAATGAATATGTACCCTGATACATTCAATGTGATAATACAGAATTAGGACAAAAAGAAAAAAAATTGTGTCCTTGTTACCACCTACTATTCATATTCAGATATAGATCCAGTGAACTGAGCTTGGCACTTTAGGCACTTGCCATCACATATTTCAGAAAATCCTATCAGAGTTCCTAGTCACCGAGTCCATGCAAATGTACATATTTGGGGGCATGTAACAGCACGTCTTAGCATCAAAGAGGTAACTGACTTAATTAGAATCCTTTGTTCTGGTGGAGTATAATAGAGCAAGCATTATAAAAGTGTGTGTGTGTGTGTGTGTGTGTGTGTGTGTGCACGCGCACACGTGCATATGTGTTTGTGGGAAACCCGTCAGTTACATGAGGTCTGATGATGCCCTATAGGGTCAGAGTAGCTCTGGAAGCATACTGTTGACTTCAGTCAGCACAGGCTTTTCAAGTAGCCTCACAGGGGTCAGGTGCAGGACCTAAGCAGAAGCAGTGTGGCGGGAGTGAGAGGAAACACAATGAAGCCAAGACCAGAAAACAGACAGCAGGAGAGAGGTGAATGCTTAAGGGAGGTCCCAGCTGCAGACAAAAGATGAAGGCTTTCATAGGAGGCTGGAGTTCCCTTAGACTCATACATCCTGAGCAAGAACCAGTATTTTATTCATTGTTGTTTTCTCAACAACAGAGTAAACATACTGCAAATGTTTGCCCTATAATGAATGAACAAATGAATGAATGAATGAATGAGTGAGTGAATGAATGAATGAAATATGAGGCAATAAGCAGAGGCTTTGGTAGTTAGCACTTGGGAGATCCTACTATAGGCAACAGGGGCCCAGGCCAAGAATACTCCCGATCAGAATTTGCTGGGGTGAGGAAATGGCAGGACAGACACAGGGTGAGAAGCAGAAGACAGAAATCAGTTATTGCAAATGAAATAAGTGGACTCAGCCACTCAGAGCAACAGGAGAGTTCATGTCCTACAATCAGCATCCACTGTCAGAGGAAACCAACAGCCAGGTTGACATGATGCTAAGACCCTGAGCTCATGAGGGGAAGAAATAGTACATGGCTTTGGTGTGTGATTGGATCCTCCTAGGTAGGTGTGTATGTGTGGGGAGTGTGTGTGAAAGAGACAGAGAGAGAGAGAGAGAGAGAGAGAGAGAGAGAGAGAGAGAGAGAGAGAGAGAAAAAGGAACTATTTTTTGAATGTTTACTTTATGTTAGCCACTGTGCTGGGCATTAGAAAGACAAAAAAAAAAATATTTCATTTGGAGATTCACAAGGAAAACACGGACAAACATTAGTATATGTTCCTTCCAAAGCCTGAGAAAGAGGCGCAGGCATGATGGCGGCAGTCATCAGCTGTTCATTGGGTGGGGGTGGGGTAGCCAGAAAAGTATCATCTCAGATAGTGTGCAGGTCACTACAAACTAACGTTTCCTCTGCCATACATATATTGTATCTACTCCTTCAGAAATCAGAAATGTCTCTCTTGATCAATCATTGCTCCGGGTCCAGAAGAGCATCCAAATAAAGAAGCAGAGAATGATGATGCAAAGAAAATTCATCATACTCTGAAGTTCCTATAGAACTTCTCACAGAAGTCCTGACTCTTAAAGGTGTGGGCATTTTTTTTAAGACAAGGAAAACATTGTTTCTTCAGGTGATCAGATAAACAAGTTTTACCACTTTGTATTAAATAAATAAATAAAATTATAGATGTATCCTGAAAAGATAATACAAATTTTTTTTAAAAAAGGCTCGGTGAAGACATGAGGTCTATCTTCAGCTACTTGAAGACATGAGTTCTGCCATGTAGGAGAGAAATAATTGTCATTTTATGATACTCTCAAGCAGCAGATTTAGGACCATTGGAATTTAAGTTCTACTTCAATATCATAAATAAATTGGCAAACTGAGAGCTATCCAGAGAAGAAATGACCTATTATAAAATGGGTTGGTTCAAACACACAAAGCATTCCTAGACTGCTCCAAGCAGAGAAATACATGGGTACCTGCTTGGTCAAGGACCTGCTTGGTCAAGGTCTGGAGAAACTGTCCAGTAGCCTTTAAGACTGAGAATTAAAGAATCCAACATGCCTGAGCATGGCAGCAGTAATGTAACATAGGCAACTCTCTTAATTCCAGTGGGTTCACAACTGTATACCCTCAAGGGATTAGTCACTGGGAGCAGGACTCCAGCCAACAGCTGGTTACCAGAAAGTGAGGTGGGCTCACTCCTTACATAATCTAAGAGGGTAATTGTCTGCTATGCTCAACAGGCCTTTGGAGGGGTCTCCTACAATGTTCATCAGAATGGGAAGGTAGAAGTCCAGACCTATGTGTGAGCCACCATGTCTTACACCTAATTCAGTGGTTTTCAGCTGTATCGTGTGAAGCCCCTGTGGTCTAAGAAACTGCCTCATAGAAGGAGCCCTAAGTAGAAGACTGAGAAATCAAGAACTTAGAATCCCTATTTCCCATTTCAAGGAGAGCTTCATAGTTGTTTTACTTCTGTAAGATTTCTTTGAAGATATGTCAGTCTCCTTGACTCAGTTAAAATTTGAAAACCATACGAGTACATGCAGAAGATTTTAAGCCCTTCATATCTCATTCCAATGCTGGGAGAAGGAAAATCCAGTTACATACTGAAGTGTTCTAGGCGCGCGGTTGGGCTATGATAACTAGGGGAGGAGCTTCGGGTATGAGCAGCCAAAACATGAAGAGCTCTCCCTGCTTCACTGTCATGCCTCAAAGTCCCTACTGGGATGGATTTACATTACTTTGCTCTTATATACCTTCTTTCAATGCTACTCCTTCCTTGATTCTAACAGCAGGGCCCAAAAGGACTAGGGAGGCGAAAGGAAATAGAAACATTGTTTTAGTCAGCTCTGCTTCAAACCCCAGAAGGGCTGCCTTCTTCATCCTCCCCTCACTCTGAAAGTTATAAGTTCCTGAAGACCATGACTATCCCATGGGTCTTCCAGTTAAAAAGGTAAAAGTAGTTCTCAAAGACTATGTGTAGTCTAGTCCAGTTCTAGTGCAGGACAAAACAGGCACTAGTGCTAAGGATTAAAACTCGTTTGCTCAAAGTGACGCTGTGTTTTGAATTGCACGCAGGTACTGGGGTTACAGTCCATGCCTGGGCTGGATTTCGAATCTTGGTTACCTCTCCGTGGAGATCTAAGTAGACAACTGGCAGAGTAATATGAAAGGCTTCTATCCATTAGAGATGTGTTTACTTATGACTTATAATTGGGAAACCAGACACCAGGCCTATGGCAGCAAAATTAATTCCTGATTTTGCCTGCTGGTGAGGCTGAACCCATGCTAGAATGGGATTTCAATTGCCCAGGGATATTACTGCAAATCAAAAGTAAAAATGCCTGAGGAAGACAGAGACAGTTTTCCTTAGATGAATTCAAACTTGAGCTGGAAGTCTGTTTGTTGTGGAACTTAAGAAAGAATTTAGGTTTTGGAACTCATCCACTTTTTCCAAGCCCCACTGTTTCCACTACCATCTCCAACTTGAATTGCCAGAGGAGACCTCTTTGATCCAATGCAATCCAATAAGTACTGGGAGTGACAGTGTGTGTGTGTGTGTGTGTGTGTGTGTGTGTGTGTGTGTGTGTACACAAAAAAAATTTTATTTCTCATCAATGTACAGTCCACTGAGGGTGTTCTGGTTAATCAGTAGATTTCTGGTTTCAGGAAAACATTTTTCCCATTCCCGACTGTAACTTATCACAGTTTACTAAGTCTCAATGGTTTATCATTTTGAGTGATGTATAGAAATCTTATTTCCATTTAGATCACTTTATCTTTAGCTTCCCTATTTAAAAAATATAATATTCATAAGTATTTCTTCTACATACATTAAGTACCACAAGAGAAGATGTATTACTTTTTGCATCAAATATCAAATGTTATTTAAGAAATTAATGGGAAGAATAGTCTATTATATCTATCCTTATTTTTACTCATTCTGATGTTCTTTCCTTTCTTAAGTTCCAAACCTTCTGCTTTCATATCCTTTCTGTTTAGAGAACCTCCTTAGCCATTTTCTAAGGGTAAAATTTTAAGTGACAAATTCTTTGTTTTCTTTTGTCTGAGAATATCTTAAATTTGTCTACATTCTAGAAGAATATTTTTGTTAGATACAAAATTATGAAGTGACTATTCTTTTCTTTCCGCTCTTGAAAAATTCTGTATCATTTCCATCTGGCTTCCTGGGTTTCACTATCATTTGCTTATTCAAATTGATGTTCACTACAATTGATAATGAATGTGTCATTTTTTTCTGGCTGCTTTAGAGAGTTTTTCTTTATATTTAGTTTTCAAAATTTAATTTAAGTGTATCTTGACATACATTTCTTTGGGTTTATACAACTTAGGGTTTGCTCAGATTCTTAAATGCATAGGTCATGTCTTCTATCAAATTTAAGAATTTTGAGACATATCTTCAAAATTTTTTCCATCCCACTTTCTCTTTCTCCTCTCCTTTTTTTTCAGTCTACTTTCTTTGTTGTTCAGTCTGTGTGAATTTATCTGTCTTCAAGTATACTGATTCTATTCCCTGTCATCTGTATTGTACTACTGAGCCCATCCAGTGAGTATTTTATTTTGCTTCTAATGATTTTTAGTTCTACAATTTCCATTTGGTTCTTTTTTTATAACTTCAATTTCTTTACTAAGATTTTCATTTTTTCACTTGTTTTAAGAGAATTTGTCATTGCTGTTGAAGTGTTTTATAATGGCTCCTTTGCAATTCTTATCAGATTAATTCCAACATATGATTCATGTTGGTTTTTAGTGTCCGTTGATTATCATTTCTTTTTCAAGTTGTGATTTTTCTGATTGTTATAATAAGTGATTTTTTTTTAATGTATCTGGACATTTTGGATATTGTATTAGTGGCCTCTGGGTCCTATTTCATCTTCTTTTCTATAGACAGTTCCCTTGTTAAGGTATAGTATTAAGGCTAGGTAAGTATACATGTCCAGCTTCGCTTTGGGCCCCGCTGAAATCACCCAGGCAAAAGTGGAGCTCTAACTTACGGTGCCTCATTGCAGATGAGTAGAGGGGAAGGAAGTTCAGCTCCCCTTTCAGCCGGTAAGACACCTTCCTGTTTAAAGTAGGGCACTGACTCATATCACCTCATTAACTTCAAATTGGAGCATTAGCTCCATTTAGTTCCCCACTGTGCACCACTGGTACTAAAGAAGTCAGAAACTTAGGGCCAACTAGCATCAATTCACTCCATCTTATTCAGTCTCATTCATTCCAGGTGGGGGTCAAGCCTCAGCTTCTTACTGGGCCCCACTATCACTGGTGAAGGGGGGAAATAAAGACTAAGCACACCTCTCACTATCTCTCTGACTCTCACTGCTGCTGGGTGACAGAGCAGGCTCAGCTCACAGCAGGATCCCACTTATTTTTTGTTTCCTATAGTGGAATGTGAGCTCCATGAAGACAGGGATAAGTTTGGTTCATCTTTATATTCCTAGAACCTCACATAGCATGATTCAATTATTTTTGATGGTTAAATGAATAAATAAAATAATGAATCCAAGAGATGATGGGATTAGATGACCTTTTAAGAGCTCAGAGTTCCTGAGATTCTATGGTCTATGATTCTTAGTAAAGCATCACTAAGGGCTAAGTTGTGTGGGTCAGTGAAACAGAAATTCAGGAGAATTTCCCCTACCAGTGGTGGGGAACAAAGAGCCAAAATAACCTTTTCTATAACTGATTTAATATTTTAAACACAAAATTTAGACTTGTCATGAAAATAAAGGGATTCCCCCACTTTCCCAAAAGAGCATCTGATTTGAATTCTCATAAATTCTACTGAGTAAGGTCTATACTGCTTCTTCTGAGAAGCAATTTGAGTTTTTCAGAACTACATATGCCCCTTCCCCTTTCCCTGTCTAGATCAAGCAGGAAGCCAGAAATCCACAAGTGACAGCTTTGCTGGCTATTTCCCAGTGACTTGCTTTCAAATTTAAAGAAGCATTATCTGGAGTCATTAAATTAACACTCTCCAGTATACTCACTCTGTCATCCATCTGTTTAAGATTCTTGTCAGATGATACCCTCCTGTATCTGTAGTTTTCACCTGGTATTCAAAGCTATTGAACCTGGTTCCAAGGTAGTTTGCCTTCTGTCCCAAGCGACAAAACTGACTCTCATCTTTCAGTTCTGATGACTATGTTATGACTAAATCCTCCTCCCACAATCCCCCACTAAAGGTATGGGGTCTTTGGAATACATTTATACCTGGAGGATGGTCAATGGAAAACATGTTAGGGATCAGCATATGTAGAAAGTTTCTTTTAAGAAACTCAGAGTGTCGCCCTCAATCTCCTTTAACCAGAGTCTGAAACCTGGGTCATCTTATCCTTTCCCAAATGCCAGCTCATTTCTTTCAACTTCAAGACCTCCTTCCTTCCTCATCCTCATAAATAAAAATAATAAGAATGTTTGGCTATCATTAGAATCCAACCAAGTCATTGACTTCCCTGAAAGCGAATCAAAATATAACCCACAACTGCAGAGAAATTCAGTGAGTAAATGAGGTAAAGGGAATAAGATCACATTGCTTTTTAAACAGAATTATTCTTAAAAACTTTCTGTATCTTCCCTTTATTTCAACTCTTCGAATTGGCAATCAAGGTCCTACATAATATAATCCCAACCCTACAAATCACAACCTTTCCTCCTCAAATGCCAATTATTCACCTCCACTCCAACCAGATTTAATTTAATTGTACTCTGAAAGCCCAATTATATGTTCTGCCTTATTTAAATCTCTGCTCATGACGTCTACCCTGCCTAGAAAGCTTACACTGTTCCTTTCTCCATGGACATCCCTGAAACCACTGACCATCTTCAGTCTTCAGATGAAACCATCTTCAGTCTTCAGTGGTCCTTCATTCAGAACTCTTCTAACAGTTGTTTTCTACATCACTCACCTGACATGTAACATTCACTGCTTTTCTTATTATCCTCTAAGCCAGTAGTTTTCAAAGTTTATTTTTATCGGTACCACTGGGAGTGTTGTTAAAAAGATAGATTTTATTGGCTCCCTTGAAGAGACAACAATTTAGTAGGTATGATAGGCAGAATTCTAAAGATAGGCCCCTAAGATCCCTGCACCCTGTTTATTCAATCAAACACTAATCAAGGTACTGCTGTGAAGGGATTTTGCAGATGTGATTTAAGTCTCAAGCCAGAGCACCTTAAAATATGGAGATTATCTGGCTGGGTCTATTCTAATCATGTGAACCCCTTAGAAGCAGAGAGTTTTCTCTGACGTTAACAACAGAGAAGTCAGAGTGATTCCAAGCATGAGAAGGACTCCACATGCCTGTGCTGGTTTGACAACGGAAAGGGCCATGTGAGAAGGAATATGGGTGGCCTTGCAGAACTGAGAGACACCCATGGCTGACATCTAGCAAGGAAATGAATTTTTCTAACAAGCTGAGTGATCTTGTAACTGGCTTTTCCCCCAGAGCCTTCAAATAAGAACCTTGCCTCATGAGACCCTAATTTCAGCCTTATGACACCTTAAAGAGAGAACCCAGCCCAGCCAACATGTACTTGTGACCTTCAGAAATGCAAAATAATAAATTGATATTCTTTTTATCCTGCTAAATCTGTGGTAATTTGTTACACAGCTATAAAAAACTAGTATAAAACGTTTGGAGCCAGACCCAGGAATCTGTATGTCAACAAGTAGGTGGTCCCTGACCACAATTTTAAAACCTTATTCAAAAGTTTCATAATTTTTACTCTCAAATAAACTATGTTCACAACTAGTTTATATTGAACTAGTTCAAATAAACTATGTTCATAATTTTTACTCTCAAATAAACTATGTTCACAACTAATTTCCTACTTGGGAAGATAATATATTTGCCCCTTTAATTTATAAATAATTTCACCTCACACTGACACACTCTTAAATATGTTTTAACCTTGTAAAATTCTCCCAAGTGGATAAACTATTGATATCCAAAATATGATCCCCACAGCCTGTGTTTGGACAAGTCCTCATTCATGGAGAAGACAAGGAGATACTGCGAAAGCCAAGAATGACTTCTAGATGAGGCATGAACTTCCTTGTAGCTGTGATTGGCTACACAGCAGTACACAGGAGTCCCTCAGTCTCCTCATCAGGGTTCTGTATGAAATCTTGACAAGGTACCCTAACACTATAGTTATAAGTGCATTATACTGTTCTCTTAGTGTGACCAGCCACCCCAGGTATTACAGAACTTTGCCAGGTAATGTGTGGGACCAGGTAGCTAGCTGTGTGGGCTTCAGAAAATATGAAGCAAAGAACAAGAATTTTGAAATTCTATCATCATGGGCATTCTCCCAGTTTGCTTGATGGGGGCCGTTGAGCACAGCTTTTCCAAAAAAACAGAATCATCACTATTAATGATGTAAAGGAACTTGGAACTCACATAGTCCGAGCTCCAACCCCAAACTCTGTTTTACGCTTCCAGTGATGGGGAGCTGACCACCTCACAAGCCAGCCTATTGCATGTCTGGACAGCTCTGTGAGAGGGTGTTTCCTCAGGCCAAGCTATAATCTGCCACCTTGTATCTTTCCCCTGCTTGCTTCAGAGTGGCTTTTGCAGCCACACAATGGTGCAGATCTGACCTTGAGCATCATGTAGCCATTGGAAGGCTATCATACCTCACCCCTTTGCTGTCTATGTTTTTTAGTGAAAATCTTTGTTTCCAAATGAAGAAGAAAGGGTATTATTGATACCATTATCTCCAATATTATTTTGTTAAGATATTTTCCTATACCATTCCACATGATTGGCCTCTCAGAAAATCAGCCCCATCAGGAATAGTGGGAGAAAGGTCTGGGAAGGTAGTGCTTACAAAAGCAAGAGATACTAGTGAAGTAATGGGAACAGACAGACAAAAAAGAAAACCCAACACACTTCGGGTCCAGTTAGTATCCAGTCCTTCATAACTCTAAAGTTCCAAAAGAATAGACAAGATTTGAAGTAGCATATTTAAGTGCACTACTACCTTAAAAAAAATAATTTCCTATCGTTGTGCCACTATTTTATAGACCTTACCACGTTCACATTCCTATTTCTGCCAGAATCATAAAGCAGCTGCAGTCACAAGCCTTAATGGAGTCTCTAACCTGAGCTAGAGAACAAAGAAGATTTTAAAGACAAAATGAATAGATTGCAGAAGAAAAGCAGCCCTCACTCCCCTTTCATCCAGATAATATAACATAGACTTTGTCTTATCTGTCAATATCTGTAAGTTTGAAAAGCTAAATATGTGCAGTGCTTATGTGTCTAGACAGACAGACAGTTCTAGACAAACCATGGAGCTGAATTTTTATGCTTTGGAAATATTTTAAACAAAGATACTGCTGTGGTGGTTTTATATCCCACATGCCCATAGCTCGAACGCTGCAGGATTTCAAGCAAGCATTTTCAGATTATGATGGAAGGCGAAAGATCTGACATTACCAAAAAGTTTCTTTCCAGTTTCCCTCTCCCCTCCCAGCATCCCGGTGCAACACCTGTCTCATCAGCAGGGGCACTCAGAAGGGATGGGCCTCAAGGCACCTCAGTCCCAAGATTCTCCATGCCTCATTCTTCATCCACGCTGCTCGTAATGTTCCATCACTGGCACAGTTACACCTGAACACTCTGGTGCTGCCAAACACCTGGCTTGATTTTCCACTGTCCAAATGAAAAATAAGCATAATCTGCTTTTTGAGGATACAGCAAATGAGGGAGTTCATGACAAATTGTGTTGGTTTATGCAGAATAGTGATAATAAGATACAAATGAGAATTTTTTGCTTAATGAATAATACTAATCACGTTTCAACAAATGCTGTGCCCTTCTAATTAGAGAGACTGCATAAAATCAGCTTAATTTATTTGTGACTAGTTATACAGAGTTTAAATATTTACTAGAGATTTACTCAAATGTTTGAGAGGATTTTAAACATTTCATACAGTTGAAGTGGCCTGCCTAGTTCTGTGGGGCGCAGTAACAGCTCTAACTTGTGGGATTTTGCAGTGTGACATAAAAATCCTGGTTTCAGGATGAAGAAAGGGCATTATTGATTTACACATGAATTCTCCAACTGTTACTCATTTTCTTGATTCTAGTTTCCAAAGTCGTTCTCCCAACATTCATCACTGTAGTACACTAGAGGGGATGAGCATCTTTTTCAATAAATTATAGGAACTATGACTAATTACAGTGATATTAACAATGCAAAGGAATGTGTAACTTAAAATGGATACGTTCATCATTTCAAATTATGCCTTTGACTTTTGATGGTCTAATACAGGCATGCTCTTTATGTACTGAATGTGTACTATATTTTCCAAGAATCTCTTTGCAATTCTAGGTTCTGCTTGTGAGCATACTGGCCTACTAAAATTAACCTCCTAGACCTTTTCCATGACCCAGAGCAATGAAAGAGAAGACAAGCAGATAACCATGAGTGAAAAGGAACAGTGAGACATATATATGCCATGCCTCCTTAGCATGGAATTAGTTATAAGAGGTCTGGTCATGAGAAGCTTTGCTGAAATGCCTTATTATTTATATTTTTCAAAAGCATTTTGACTATGACCTATTTTTACTCAATCCTAACAGCAACCTTGGGGGTTTTAGATATCGGTATCCTTATCTTTTGGATGAAGACACTGAGGCACCAATAGGTTAATTGATCTGTCCAAGGCCACAGGGCTAATTAGTGACAGTCTGGGACTCTACTTGAGACTTTGTGCTGTCCAGTCCATGTTATATTCTCTACACCAACGGAACGGATATATAATTGAGTTTATTGAAGAAACTTAGAGAAAATGTCCAAAATTCTCCCTTTACTTGAATATAATTTGTTTTGTTATTCAGTTATCCATTCATTCCTCAATCTACATCATTTTTTAAACAGCTTGTCTCTATCGGACACTGTGTTAGATACTGTAGATAAGAGGGTGAAGACACAATCGTTACCTTATAGAATCCTCCCTCTGGTGAGGAAGACTGACCCATAGTCAAAGAATCATAAACCATCAAAGGAGGAGGTTTGTATAATAAAGGTTTGGATTAAGTGTTATGGGAACACAGAGGTGAGAGAATTATTTCTGACTAAGGGACAAGTAAGGAGGTGGTCAAAGGAGGATTCTCCAATGAGGTGATGATTAAATTTAGTCTGAAGGAATTTCTCCCAGCAGACAATAGCAGAAAAGGCATTTCACAATGCTTGAAAGATCAGAGCATGAAGGGTGCAGTATATCAGGGAAGAAGAGGCTGGAAAACTAGGCAGAGGATTTTGTGGATGGCCTTAGATGTCATCTGGGGACGTTGAGGTGGTGAAGACTCAGGAAAGTGTTCCCAGAAGAACAGCAATGGAGTCAGCTTTCTGTTTTAGCAAGGTTACCTAGAGAGTGTGTATAAAATGGAAAGAGAGGAGAAAACCTTGGAGGAAAAGACCAAGTAGGAGGCTATTACAATGCTAGAGGAGCAAGTAACAGGGGTCTGAGTCATTACTGGGGAAGTAAAGGGCAGGAGCTGGGTAGAGGAAATGGATTTGAAAGATATTTAGGAATAAAATGATTTATTAGATTATATGCATGGCATACATAGGCATGATGTCCCCAATATTCTGTTTGCTTCTTTGATGTTTAAGTGACATGACTTATTAGCTTCTAGAAGACATGAATGAATGTTTGTCAAAGAGAAGTTCTTGTTATTCTCTTGAAATTGTACCTGTACAGTGTTCACAATATAACAGGCATATACACAGATAAGAGTTTTTGACTTATGATTGGCTGACATGTTGCAATACGATGGACTTTTCTCCAACTTACAAAAAAAAAAAAAACTCAGCTATATCACAATAAAAAATACTGTGCCTTAATGGAAGAATATATTAAATTCCTAACTATATCTTTCTCTAGATACTGATTGCCAACAATACTACAAACATCAAGGAGAATACTTGTTCTGAACTATAATATGCAGCCTGGATTTTAGGTATGTAAGACGGCATCTCATGTTTCAAGATAGCTTGTGACATACTTAACTCAAATTTTAAAAAATGATTGTATAATTAGTGGGTTTAGTATGGACTATGGAGCCAACCACCTTTCTTCAAATTCTGCCTCTACCACTAAGCTGTGTGACCTTGGATAAGTCAATTTCTTCATTTGTTAAAGGAAGACAAGAAACAGTAACTACTACAAGGGTTGCTATGAGTACTAATGAGTTATTACACGTACTTAGAATAGCTTTGACATTACTATTATCACTGCTATTATAATTGTCAGATTAAAGAAAGACAGGCTTAGGCCTGAACATGATGTGGTTCTACTCAATAATACTCTTAATTATGATAATAATAGTCCAACTATCTTCAAAATCCAAAGTAAGATAGCATCATCATTATTAATTACAAAGAAATTGTCTTTCAATCACAGCCAATTTCCTGACTCTGATATAAAGACACGGTTGACTATGAGAACAGCAATCTCAAGAGATTAGGTCTGTTTCAAATTATTCTTTTCTAGTTATCCTTTAAAGCCTGCTAAATATAGAACATCCCTTAATTTATATAAAAACTTCTAACTTAGTGATATTCCCAGTCTTGTCCTACGTCTGTTTTTTTTATTCTTCAGAAGATGTTAAACCCATTTATCCTCCTGAGATTTGATAGCTAAATCGGTGCTTTAAAATAAAGGAAAGGGAAACATTGCTTGAAAACAGAGTAGATGTTCAATAAATGTTTGTCAGGCTAGACTAGTAATATGAGCAGTCAGGATGCTTACTATGTCTACCGTGTTTCCCCAAAAATAAGACCTAGCTAGACAATCAACTTCCGGAGCAAAAATTAATATAAGACACGGTCTTATTTTACTATAATATAAGACTGAGTATATAATGTAACATAACATAACATAACAATATAATACCAGGAATATAATATAATATATAATATTGTGTCTTATAAAATATAAGACCGGGCCTTATATTAATTTTTACTCCAAAAGACGCATTAGAGCTGATTGTCCGGCTAGGTCTTATATTCGGGGAAACACAGTATATAATCAGACAATTAAGTTAGCAAACTTTCCACCATGTGCTTACACATATATGCACCCTTATTTAGTCCTTACAACATTAAGAAAGGTAACAATTATTTTCTCTGCTGTGCAGGTAAGAAAGCTGGGAGATGCAGGGTCTTGCTCAGGGTCACACCATTAACAGGTGGCCCAGAAGGGATTTGTCCTGAGTCACTTGACTCAGTCCCTGTGGCCAGCCCCAGCAATCAAGATGATTCTTGGCCTTCAGTTCTTCATGATGAAGAATCTTAACTCTCTTAGACAAAGTTGGCCACTCCAATATGTTAAGTATTTTGTCAGGCTATTCTCAAAATATTCAACTCCATTATGTCTTTTTCTTCTAAGGTCATCTCAGCAGCCTGAACAACATAAAGAAATTCACATGCAAATACATCATGGTGCAGTGGAATATTTTAAAAACCCCTCTAATTATATGATATCCTCATCTAAAACTCAATATACCGAGTGTAGGTGGAAATTCAGAAACTAACATGATTTTAGACATTGGTCATCTCAAGTACCTTTCAGTGACTGCATGGGCTCACATTTTATTACTGTTATAAAATAAAAATTAGTTGATTAAATGAGATTTAAAAGATCACTAAACATTTTTTAAAAGTTTAATGAAATGAACCTTTAAAAACAACCTATTTGCTGTCAAATGCCTTTCAAAAATATGTAATGTATTCTAATTAGAACAAAACAAACAAACACTTGAGGACTTTAGGGTCCCCAAAATCATAAAACTTTAGGCCTCTTTTCTGACATCAACAGCTTTAGGGCCTCACTTCACCCCTGGACAGTTGGCACCTGAGGCTGCAGCCTTGAAAGGCAATGGGCAGCAGCTCGGACTGAAGTTGTTCTGGCAGCAGAAGAAGGCCCCAAAACCATCTGATTATTTTAAAATGTACTTTCATTGTGCGGCTTGCAGCTGTGAGTTAATTTTGTTTAAAACAACAACAACAACAACAACAACAAATAAAACATTTGCTTCTTTAAAATCCAGGGTTTTTTTCCCCT
Source organism: Rhinolophus hipposideros (assembly GCF_964194185.1). Classification (NCBI taxonomy): domain Eukaryota; kingdom Metazoa; phylum Chordata; class Mammalia; order Chiroptera; family Rhinolophidae; genus Rhinolophus; species Rhinolophus hipposideros. The sequence continues at coordinate 29,409,951 of NC_138054.1, read as the reverse complement.
CTACAGAATAGCTGCAAGGAGAGCAGCGCTGACTTGAAAAGCCCCCTGCTTCCCTGAGAGTGTCACCTTAGGAGGATGCCTTCCTCACCAGCAGGGAAATAGCACTTGGCTTCAGAGTGCACGGGTATCTAGGGCTGACCTCATTGGCTGATTTGTGCAGACAGGCAGATGGATGGACCAATTGTAGAACTGTAGAATTTCAAAGCAGGAGCAGTCCTTAAAAGTACTCCAGTCGGGCTCAGCCCTTTTACAGATGAGAAAACTCAAGGACAGAGAGGTTAAGTGGCTGGCCTAAGATTTCACATCAGTTAATGGCAGCCCAGTCGTGCACATAATCTGGAACCAGGGGCAATGGGTTGTGGGGAAATAGAGATCGGCTGCCATCAACAAGCATTCTTCTTCCCCAAGGCAATATTTATTATAGCTGTCCACTTGATATCTTAAAGATGCTTGGCCACTGCTCCCCTGTTCCTCTCCTGTTCCATTTCTAAATCATCTTCTCAATAGAATTCTGAACTACTTCTCTCTACATTCACCATTTGCTTCCAGCTCACCTCCCTCAAAAAGTATCATTTCTCCAATGCATCATACCTTTCGTTCTAATCAATTTGATGTGGCAGTAACTCATTAAATGTGAAAATGTACCTAGTTTAAGTTTACTTCTAACTTGCAATCCACATTGCTCATGGGGTTTCTTCCTTTGACCACACCACAGAATGAGGCAAGGGAGTTCTAGATCCTGGCTTTGGAGCTCCTTCAGTCAGCATAAGATAACCAGTATCTCTGTGAATCCCCCCAGGTTTCTATATGTTCAGAACAAGCCACGTGATGATAAACAGTACTGCTCAATCCTGTCTCTGCCAGTGCTCCGTTAGCAAGAGCGTAGCTCTGCCAGTCCCTTGCCAATCCATTTCAGAGAATGTAGGTTGTGCCTCACCCAATTCACAGCTCCTAATTAATAGAGTGACAAGATTTTGACATTCTGGTGATTCCTCTATCTCTTCTGGGAATTTGGGAAAGAGACTTGAAGGAAGTTCAGAAGAAGGTGGAGAGGTGTAAGAAGATAAGAATAAACACTGATTTAATGGGTCTTCGCCAGTTTTTAGCTAGTAGCATTTTTTTCAAATAAATAATCTTTTCTAATTATAAAAGCAACATGTGTTCAGTGCAGAAAATCTTTACAAAATACTGGAAAACATAAAGAATGTAATGAAAACCACTTTTCTTAAGTTTGGTCTGTCTTATTTTCATGTAATGAAAACCTCAATGCCGTATATCCTAAATGATTAGGAATATGTTAGCTCATACTCTAATTAGGGCAGACTTTAGTGCTGTTTTGACTGAGAGATGTGACAATGCCACCAGTTACAAGGTCTCTGCTCTGTCTTCTGTGTGTCACTACCTTAATGGTTTCGCCTACACTCATAAAATCTCCTCCAGGACTCCATGTTTCCTCTTCATGGTCAGGGAGAGAGGATGGGTATCCCCAACTAAATAAAAGTCTTTCAACTCTCTCTGATTGGATCAAATGAAATTATATGCCTATCTCTGAACCAGACAATAATACCAAGTTAATGCCTTGCACTAAATGGCTCAGGCCTGAATTATGTGTCCACCTCTAACCTAATAAACATAACAAGAGGAATGGGCTCATTCTGATTGACCTCACTCAGTGATGGACCAACTGTGGAACTGAAGGTGAAGGTCAGTCTCACCAAATTGCATGGCTGCTGCACATGATGTGCAGGTAGGGGGGATAATGGGATGGATGCAGAGGAGTCAATCACAATGCCTTCCATACACTAGTAATCCCATTGTCTAGGGGAGAACCATTGTTGGTATTTGCTATATAGCTCTGAACACACACACGTATTCTATGTGTTTGTGTGTGTGCATATTGCAAATCAGAATTATATTGTAATACTCTTTTATGGCTTCTTTGTTTTTCACTGAAAAAAATATAGCATCGGAGTTTTCTCATGTCATCAAATTATTCCAAAAGTTATTTAAACGGCTGCATGGAATTTAAATAACCTCTAAGATTTGGACATTCATTAAATTGTTTCATGTTTCATCCTTAAAAATTAAGCTACAATAAATAAATTTGTACATATATCATTGTTCATATCCAGGCTTGTTTTCATAGGATAGAGTAGTAGAAGTGGAATTGATGAGTAAAAGTGTCTAAACCAAACTTGTGTATACTTATTACAAAATCACCACCTAGAAATATGGTGCCAATTTTATACTCTGGCAATAGTATGTATCAGCATATTTAAGTAGTCACACCTGTTATAATTTTAAAGCCCCAAAGTATAAAATATATTACTTGAATTAGTAATATAGTCTGTGGGAAAAAGTAAGAGAGGTCACTAATTTCTTAAAAACCTGGAGTTCAGAATATAGAAACTTTTTATTTTTTTCAACCCTTGATGCCTGCACCTATCCTAAGAAGAAACAAAATAAGACCCTATTTGTGTGAAGAAGAGAACTAAAGTCCCCTCAGGATCTACAGTATGCCACTCTTATTATTCTTGACTCTTTGATATGTAAATTACAGGCAAGCAATTTAAGCTGCCTTAGGCCAAAAGATAAATGTATTGACTCATATGACAAGGAAGAGTAAGAGTGTAATTGGGAATGACTAGAATCAAAGATTTGATGATATCAGGATGCGTCTTCTCCACTCATTACCTTGCCTCTATCCATGTCTTCTACTCCAAATAAAGATTCTCTGAAAAGCTAAGACCCCAACTGTGGAAGCTTCTGAGTCTGCATTTTCTTACCTTCACCCCCAGAAAGCCTCATCCTAGCCTGTTTTAAAGATCAAGAGCTATACCCTGGTTGATCAGGCTCAGTTCATCTGCAAATCCCTTGCTTTGAGGAGAGTTGGGGTGGGGTTCTGTAGAGTTGCTGCTTGATTGGCAGCCCCTTAAATCATAGACATAATCTGTACAGTGGGGAGCGATCCTCTAGAGGAGAATGGTATTATTGGAAGAAGTGAAAGGCAGCTAAATTGACATAAATAACTCATAAATATTATCTTTTAAAATCTTTAAACAACTCCATGACATAGTTACTACCATAAGTGTGTAGAAGAGGAAACAGACTCATAGAAATCAAATGAATTGCCTTGGATCTCTCTCTCTCTCTCTCTCTCTCTCTCTCTCTCTCTCTCTCTCTCTCTCTCACACACACACACACACACACACACACACACACCAACACACACACACACACACACACACACACCAACAAACACACGCGCGCACACACACACACATAACCTTCATCATGTGACCATACACAATCCTGGCTAGCCACTCATCCACGTGAGAAAATGTTTCATGTGGGTCCACCATCAGCTCTCACTGAGCCACAAGTGCCCAGCTCTGCTATAAATCACAGGGGAATAGAGAGAAGAATGGCACATGTTAGACAAAACAGACAGCCTTTCCTTAGCCCTCTCCAGGTCAAAATCTAACATTCACTCTAGGAAGATATGCTGAATTTCCATTTGATCACCTTTCAATCATTTTCTCTTCTGTTCTCCAATATAGTGGGCTAACTCTTCCCTAAAGTGCACAAAATGTCTTCTTAGATCATAGAGGAGCCCATAGATTCAGTTTAGTCTGTACAACTAATTTTGTGGCCTAAGGGAATAATAATCAGAAAGATTAAATTATTTGCCCAGAGTTAAAAGTCCAACGAATGTCATAGGCGAGTTCAAACTTCAGCCTCTCATCTCCCAACACAGCGATCTTCCATTCACACATGGATGTTTCCATCACTCCAAAGAGAAATAAGCTCTGAAGGTGAAAATTTGCATCAGGAAACAGCTCCAGAAAAGATGGATAAAGGACAGTGAACATCGGCAGTATACTCAAAAGAAGAGTATCCATCTCTGTGGAAAGAGATGACAACAGTGGGAAAAGAGTAACTGAGGACAGTAATGGAATTAGAACTAAAGTCAAATCAACAAACATTTCTTACATACCTATTCGGTGCCAAATACCTTTATTAGCAAGGTGCGGGGAATTTAGCAATAAACAACACAGACATAAGTCAGTGGCCTCACAAAGTTAGCAATCTAGTGGGGAAGATAGATGTTAAACAGTTACCGGTGTGGTTTTGAAAGGTCAAGTGCAGGATCCTGTGGGAATAGAGAGCCCATGTATGGCCACAGGAATAGCTGCTCAGAAGAGGGGAGTTTAAGCCGAGACTTGAAGGATGAGCATGTGGAATAGAACAGAGGTCCAGGCATAGGGAAGAGCATGTATAAAGGTCTGGAGGAGCAAGAAAGTGATGATTTGGGGATCGGAAAGCAGGTCCCTGTGGTTAGAACATAGCGAGAGGGAGAGGGTGGCAAGTAGAGAACAGAATACATAGCGCTCCATGAGCTATGTTCAAAAATTTGGTCTTTATTCTAAGAACACTAAGAAGGATTTTAAGCAGGGAGAGACAGAAGCATCTCTGCGTTTTTAAAAGATCATTCTAACAGCAGCATTGAGAAATTAGAAGGGAGTGAAGCTAAACATAGTGGAAAAGCTTTTAGGAGGCTCTTCCACTGGTCTGTTCAAACCACGGCACAGCTTTAGGTATGAGTGTTGGCAGTGAGGGAGGGAAGAGAACTCCAGATTTGCTTCCATTGTTCCCTGAACCATGCATAACAGGAAAAGCAAACTCAAACCTAAAGTCTGTACATGAGCGGGGTCTCTGAGAATTAGGATAGAAAAGAATCCAAATTGCCTCCATTTGCTAGGAAAAGATTAGAGAAATGAGTACACAGAAGAAAAATAAAATTAGGTGTTGTAATTCTGATTCACAGAGAGTATTTCCTGCACAGATGCTGCTGTGGAAATTTCTGAAACACACACTAAAATCATAAATGAAAAACACATATTTGTAACATTTAATGAGAATACAGGTTGAATTTACAGGCACTAGATGTGCAATATGGAGGAAGATGTTGATTTACCCATAGAACACGGAAATATATATGATAGAAGAAAACAATACCCAGAAATGTGATCAACATTTGCATGAAAATGAGTCACAGGAAAAACTCACAACTTCCACAATACTTTATACACCAAATTATCTTCTGAGCAGTCAAAAAGAAATTATAATAAATAATAATAGTGCATTTTCCTGCCATTAATTTTTTACAAAACATCTGTTGACTTCAGTGAAAGTTCTGCATCTAGAATGTGGCCCAGGAAATTTATAGTCTGTAACTCAGAGACCAAAGACCTTGAACATCAAGAAAATCTCTTACCCTTATTTATATACACTGTTCTTTATCACAAAGGAAGAGCTGGTACCCATTCCAAGTAACCAATCATTATGCAAGGAATATTCTGACTCACCCAGCATCCCTAATCAGTAAATGCTGTGCCAATGGAAAGAGAGTGGGAAGAAGTCACAGCATCCATTAATAAAAAATGACTGGGGCTTTCTATCAACAGAAGCATCATTAGGAAACGTATGGTAGGAAAATAGCGGGCTATAGATTTGTGGTGGCAGGAATGGCAATAGAATACTAACATTTATACCCGCTTAACCACTTTGTTTTAAAATGATACCAGATTTCAGGTAACTACACATGTGCTTAATACAGCATTTTGCATTTTCAACTTCTTGTGATATTTTTGACTACAGTCTCAAAAGATGGGACTGCCTTACCTGACACTCCTTCCAGCCTCCAAACACAAATATTTCTCTTTTTGCCAGTTTTATTGAGATATAAGTGACTCATAACATTATATTAGTTTAAGTTATACAATTTAATGATTTGACATACGCATATATTACAAAATGATTACCACAATGAGTTTAGCTTAAAAATATGGAATAATTCATGAATTTGCATGTTATCTTTGCACAGGGGCCATGCTAATCTTCTCTGTATCATTCCAATTTTTTACCATAAGTGCTATCGAGATGAGCACCACAGATATTTCTAAAAGGTAATTGATTGTCATTGTCTGAGTATATCTTCCATAAAGGCATTGGTCAATTGTTGGCAAAATATTAATCAGATATGAAGGGAAGGATCTCAAATTAATCCAATACTTTCTTGCATAATCTCCTCTCTTTGCTGACTTTTTACTCATGAACCCTTAGGTAAATAAAGAAAACATGATTCACATTTCCAATAAAATATGAAGTCTGTTTTTCAACTAAGGATCCTGCTTGGTCACACAGTAGACTTATAATTCCAAAGTAACTATATTGCATTTCGAAAGGAAACAAGGCAGTCATGTTTCATTGATAGAAAGCCCTCTTGAGCATGTCTCCTGGTAGGTAAAAGGAATCTGAGTCATTTACTGACAGTGAATCATAAGTTCATATAAAACACCTACAAAACTTAATAGAGGAATGAGCTAAAACTACAAAAGTCACCCATTACTGTATAACTTTTCAAGTATCACTAATGCACAGCACCAAAGGATTAACTAATAGTATTCTGTTTTAATAGCATCTCTGCCATATCATTAACCCAAGCATGGTCCATAAAGTTACTCGAATATCCATAAATAAGCTTACTAAAGTTTATGTATTTTCTAGTTCTATCACCTCAATAAGAAAAACAGCATCAAATTCCTCATCCAGCCTCAACTGTGTGGATCTGAAGGCTAGGGATAGGATAATAATATCAATAGTTATTATAAATGAATTAAAATTCCCACTGTGTCAGTTTTCCATGCCTTGTTTTCAAAAGATTATGGTTTTGATCCTAATTCTGCAAAGTAAAATGATATTGCTTCTAATGATATTCCACTATTAATCTATAATCTACCTTCAGACAGAACCTGGATACATGATGTTTTCAAATCACTACCCAGTATATACTGGAAATTATACTGGTTTTGATAAGAATTAGTTGGAATATACCACCCACAAAAAAAAAAAAAAAAGTCCTATTTAATCCAATCTTCTATTGGAAATTCCAGGATTTATGTCACTATTATAGAAAAACTCATTTTGGTTATAGCACCAACATGGCCAAATAAATGACTTCAAGATGCTGGAAGAAAGTATTTGGCCAAGATAAAGAGGTATTCAAACAGGCCTCCCCAGCTTACTCATTTTGCTATATGGAAAATGAACTAACTGAGTTTAATGTATACCAAATGAGATTTGGAAGCACGTTCTAATTCACTTCATTCTGTACCAGGAATGAGCAGTTTTTGATTTCCCTGCTTCCACCTTTAACCCCTACTGTGTATTCTCAACAAAATGGGCAAAGCGATCCTTTTAAAATATACATCAGATTATGTCACTCCTCTGCTCAAAATCTTTCCATGTCTCCCGTGCTATGAACAGTACAAACCAGATCCCTGGCACTGGTCGACGGGCCTTAAACACTCTGGCCTCTCTGATCTATCTCTTATTCTCCCCCTCACTCACTTTCCTCCAGTTTCATGAGACACAGTGTTTTTCAAACATGTCCAATATATTCACACCTCAGGACTTTTGCATGACTTGTCCCCTCTGACTGGAACACTCTTGTCCCTGACATGCCCATGACTCATTCTTTCACTTCCGTCAGCTCTTTGCTCAAGTCACCATCTCAACAGGCAATGCTCTCCCACCTATTTAAAATGACATTTCACCTCCTCTCCCCACACTCTCAAGTACCTCTTGTCCTATTCTATGTTTCCTCCACAGCATTCATCATCTCCCAACATTCTACTTATCGTATTTATGAAGTTTATTGCCTCTGTTCCTCACTAGAATTTAAATTCCACAAGGACAGAAATGTTAGTCCGTTTTGTTCACTGCTCTGTACACAGAACTTGAAACAATACACAGTACATGGTAGGTGCTTAATTATATCAGTTGAATGAAAGAATGAATTCCAAAGTTGCTGAAAGTGGCAGAGATCTAAACCATTGAAAATGTGCAAATATTGTTAAAACCCATGACTTAAACTCTGTAAGCCTCAGTTTTCTCATCTGTGAAACGGGGTAATTATAGTATCTAACACTTAGGGCTGTTGTAAAGATTAACGGAGAAAATAATGAAAGCATTTAAGACGATGCTTTGCTTATTGATGAATTTGTCTGAAAGTAGTAAAAGCAAGAATGATAGAAACAATACCTAATCTCTGCATAGAGTTGTACACTTCATGAAGGACACAATATTTTCATTAGATCCTCTCAGGATCCTCCCAGAGTCATTCCAAGAAAATGTTAATACCTGGGTTTTTGGTGTCTGTGTCTCGGCAACGTCAGGGATGTAGCCAAACACAAGTCTATGTATGAAAGATGAAGGCAGTATTCAAACCCAAGTCTTCTGGGCCCAAGCCCTATGCTGTCTCGTTAGTATCAGAGAAAGGAAACATCACTTCTAACTCAAGGAATTAACAAAATGAAAGGTCTTTGAAGTGTTTGGTTCAACTGTTGAACTGTTTGGTTTTTCATTTATTGAATCTAGATGTTGGCATAAAATGTGGCTTAGATGAGGCAGTAGTCATCATCACCCAGTACTCCGTGCAAACCCTAACAAGTCAAGACTCAACCACTAGAAGACATTTTCTCACCATTGATTATTGATTCAGTCACCTATGTGCACTTGAGAATACTTTTATTATCTAAGTGTGTCCCAACAAGCTTATAAACACCTCAAGACAAAGATCATGAGTTTTAGAGGAGCTCCCCAACTCCTGATTCAGTCTTGGTTACAGGATTAATGTTTAGTGAATTTTTAATGAATAAATAAACTAGTTCCTAAAAATGGGTGAGTTTACTGATGCTACTGACTTATCTTACAGCACAGCATTGTCTCCCTTCTTTTCTACTAAAGTAATCAGTACATCATCATGCCCCATCCTATCCTCTTCAATTGTACTAATTGGAAAACTAGCTTCCCAGAATGCTGTGCAAAAAAAGAATTAGATCTTTAGGAAATGCTGAGTTAAACAAGTTCAAACAAGTGTTTTAACTACAGGACTTCTCAGAGCCTTTACTCCACTAATGCACATTGCAAATCTTCAAAATTTAGATAGCATTTTGCAAATTTCTTAAACCATGCATCCCACCAGAAACAAAGCTTTTGTATGGAGTTTCTCACAAGGCCATTTTTGTAGAGAACATGTTTATCTATAACAAATACACTCAGGGTCTTCAAAATTCATAAATAATTCAAATAAAACGCCAGGGACATGAAGAAGTCAAGCAGTGTTCATATTTTTGTAACGCTGGATACCTTACGGGGTAATCTGGGATGGGGGGGGCTTACACAATTTCACGCACTTTAAGTAGAAGGTCAAAGCTGCTTGTAGGCAAAGTAGTTAAAATGATGATAGGGAGGGAAGCAAAGGATGTTCCTCTCTTACTGGTCTGACCACAAGGTCTCTGGGCCCATGTAAAGAAACACTTCTATAAAAAGGCAAATGTCATCCAAAGAACTTTATCACTTAATAGCATCTTGATTTTATTTACCAGGTAAGATTAAATAAACCTAATTAGCTACTGAGGGCATAGACCACAGGACTTAAATATTTAAACGAGGCCAAAAAGAGGATGGTTGACAGGTGAGATATGTCAGGGGAGAAGAGCAGTATTTGGGTTCCCTAAGGAAGGTGTGGGGACAAAGCCCCAAAAAGCAGTTTCCAGGCTCTCGGCCTCACATAGAAAGGTGCTGGCTCGGGTAGTAAATGGCCATCGACTGTGATCAGACGGCCAGCAGCTATGGCTAGTTGGCCGTCAGCTGTAACCCGTAAGCCATTGGCCACTAATATAACGGCTGTGGCTACGCTAGCAGAAAAAAATGGAGGCTAGCAAGAAGATGGTGGCTGGCAAGCGCGGACTGCTGTTAGGCAGATTATGTAGATCCTGCTTCCTGTGTCTCCAGCCCAGCCGCCAGAGAGAATATATTGGTTTGACTCCCCTACTTATGTCTCCATGGGTGTTCCTTTATGGCCTCACCATGTCCTGCGTTCTTATGTGGGGAGCGGGAGCTGAGACCCTGCCGGCGCCCCGCCTGACAAATGGCGCAGCGAGCAGGGTCCCCTGCACAACACAAGGTGATGGGAAGGTCTTATCAGAAAGACGGATCCAGTAAACTGAGAATGAAAGAACCTTGAATTCCACTTTGTCCACTTTGTACATTGGCCTCATGGTGGCTGTGATAACAGATCTTGAGTACTGCAGTTTCCATAGGAAACAGTAAGCAGAAAGCCAGCAGACCTAACCCAGTTTTGTATATTCTATTGTTTACAGATACAAAGACACATAGGGAAGGAAGTAGTGTCCAGAAAGGGCACTGACTTTAGCAAATACAAGAAGTATGAGGTCCCCAGAACCTATCATAAGCATTAAAGTCAAAATAAAACAGTCTTTTATCTGGTTCATCCAAAACTATCCCATTCTCCCCTCTTTCTCCACTCCACCCCAAGGCTCCATCCTTAGCCTTGGCCCCTGAATGAAGAGGGAATAGAAATTAGCCCTATTGTCTCTGTTGTGTGACAGATTTCCATATGTATATTAACACACACCCTATTCACTATAATTGCCCTGGGTCCTACATTTTATTTTTTCAAGTTATAAAACTCTATGGATGATTTGAATAATACACAAATCCCCTCCCCTCTTTCTGAAGGTAGAGATGGCTTGTGAATCATTAATGAAATCATTTGACTCCAAAATTTCATCTCCTAGATTCCTAGACTCTTCCCTAAACTCTAAATCAGCAATTCCACACCTGAGTCCAGTTCCTTTTTTTCTCACATTTCCACTGTGCTGTTTCTTCCAGGTTTTTGTGAATGTCCCGTGGAGACCTTCTTTCCAGGCAATCCTCATGCTAAACACAGCTATCTGAGGCAAAGATTGTCCTAGGGCACCTCATTTTGGAAAATTTTAATGGGAGGGTTTTAAATGGGTTAATCCTGATTTCTAAATGAGTCACCATGCCGCTGAGGGAGGATACACTGTCCCCAGATGAGCAGAGCTTACCACTGACCAACAGGGCAAGTCTTCACTCCACTCAGTCTCGCCCACAGTTCCCTCTTCAGAACTGCTGAAATCTGTTCTTCCTTTGTCTTCTTAAGAAGATCTAATTTCCCCCTGGATCCTTTCCAGAATAAAACCCACTCATTTCCTTGACTTGCAATGTCCTCTTGAAAACTAAGTAATGAAAGCAGATGCTCTAACTCAGACACATATTTTCTCACTCAAATGTTCATCACAGCTTCCCACCCAAAGCTGAGGCATTATCTGTTGGGAAATTCACAATCTTTAAAGCCCACAGGAAGGTTGGTCAGGGTGTTTTTATGGGTTCCATAACTATAACTTCCAATTAATCCAAAATTTTGTTTTATAAAGCCTCCGTGTCCTTTTATGACTCCTATAGGATATCCACAGAAAAACAGATAGGCTTTTCTTTCTGAGAATCCTGTACTCTCTCTGGTATTCATACCATTTAAAAACAACAACTACTACAACAACAAAGACATTCGTTTTCTTGGGAAGAAAAGAAACCTGCTACCTGGAGATTACTTTCTTTGGCCAGTCATGAATAAACTAATAGGCTTTCAATTGGACCCCCAAATGACACCCATAAAAGCAAAATCTGAACAATTATCCTTGCATATTCCATGATGTTTCTTTATCCCCCAGGATGTGGGGGGAGAAGGAGAGCATATAATTGACAAGTCATTTCTAATTGTTTCCATAAACCAATAGGCCCTATACCTTGAACGTGACCCCGCTTATAATTGCATCATCTGCTACAGTCTAAATTTTCCAATATTAAAGGATCCAAAAAGCAGATTGTTACAATAACCTTGTGTGTGTAATTGAATGGCTGACTCAAATAAATAAATAAATAAAATTAATTAATTAAAAAGACTCACATCCAGTATTTCATGTGACTGCAGTTGATCCTCCATGGCGTGCACAAACTATTTTTCAGAAATTGCGGGAAGTGTCAAGACCCTTACTTGTTACAATTTAATTTTCTGCTGCTCAGGCAATTACAGTTCAATGAATGATGATTCAAACACATCGAAGTTTTCATTACTCTTTGCTTAATTTGTCAGTTAATGCCTTTGAGTTCTACGATTTCCCCGACAGTCTTAACTTGCCATTAAAAAACCTGTCAAGGAAACAACCTTCTTATTCCAGAGGGTTTAAAGAGTATATATTCTTTCATTGTTAAGAAAGTTAAAACTCGCTCCTCAGCCAAAATATTCAAACTCTAGGAATCCTCAGTTAGGAAGGTTGCAATAATTCTGGATTAGTGTTTTTTAATACAACAGCACTGCAATAAATACCAGAAATAAGAATTCATGCTTAAGATGCTATATATCATAAGAATGTTACTTTCTATCAATGTTTCTTAGTGGTTTATGGTTACCTGATAAATGTTGGACTTTTACATTCCTCTCCATGTCACAAGCATCTATTACATTTACACATTTTATACTTCTCTAATATTTTTGCAATACATTTTCCTGAATCGGCTGATGACATTTAATAGAATGTTTAAGACACCATATAAAACCTTAAATGCTTTTGCTTATTCTGAGGAAAAAATGTGCACATAGATTGGATTTCAAATTAAAAACTATGATGATGTACCCAACATTTTTGCTTCTGCTATACATATTAAAATATAACTAAATGCTTCTTATGTAATACTGTGGTGTGGCATCAGTACAAATAACAAGCTCTCGTACTTACGGGCAAGCTAGATGATTAAGGAGCTATTAATGAAGGGAAACAAAACCACAGTGCTAGGATGTAATAGTCCATGAAATTCTTAATGGTAGAAAGAGAATCTGCAGTAAATAAATATTAACCTAAATGCTATAGAAAACATAAAGTAAGCAGGGGAAAATGTATTCTTTAAGCTAAAATATAGGTTAAAAATTGCTGACAATGTAAGGAAAGTTATTTGCATACCACATGGCTCCATCTGCTGTGGAAAATATAAGCTGCAAGAATGATTTAATATTTAATAGAAGTAGTAGCCACTGTTAATTATAATTTGCACATTTACAAATCAGCACTGATAGCAATACAAATTATGAAATATAAGGGTGTTCTGCTGGATACTAGGGAAAATAAGATGACAGACAAAGTTAATGGAGTATCCCTAACCACAGCTCTGTCAGAACACATCAGAGAACTAATCCAGTTACAAAGATCCTGCAATGGAAAATCTATTTAAAATATTAAAATGCTGTTTGGTAAAAGCTTTTTCATAGTGCATTTTACTTAAACAGTTGCTTATTGCTCATGGGTCATTAACTGTACACCCAGATGCATTCTGAAAACTGCCATTTAAAAGAATAGTAGAAATTAAATAAGAAATATATTTCTGCAGCATTTTTTTCCCTGATATATAAAAAGAGTTTGCTGAATATCTAGTCTGGATATGGAAAAAATAGTGTGTGGTCACACCATAATTGTAAAGTTGTGGAATTAAGCAGTATGCTTTGCCTATATTGAGCCATAAAATTCAACACAACTTTTCCCTGTAGACCTGATCTTAGTCCCATTTACACTTAGATGCTAATAGTGATGATACAAATTGACTCTTATTTAGTAAGAAGAACAGAAATTACCATTGATTATTTCATTAATCTTCTATTTCACCTCATTTCTCTCATCATCATATAATATGGATTAGTGGTAGAAGCATTTTATGCACAATGTTTTAATAGAACTTTTGTTCTCTAAATCATGAATACTGTTAATTTTAGTTTCTAGTATCCCTAATTTATGGAACTGATCCTTTATCTAAATTCCCTCAATTTGCTATGACTAGGAAATCTTTGCTCCATGACAATTATTTTTAATGTATGTTAAAGATATTTCTGCATCTTGGGGGGAAAATATAGAACAAAGGTTATGCCAAGCATAGGGTTTTAAATCCATAAGCCTAAGCAAGTCAAACTGTTATGGATGACATATAAATGTGAAATTGAATGTTGTCACAGTACATCAGGAAATATTAGAACATATTTAAGTCTACTTAAAGTATATATATATATATAAAATCAAGGTATTTTTTTGGGTGTAGGCAGAGGTCAAACCTGGCAATCTCCGGCTCAAGTACTTCAGAAGAGGTTTTGTTGGCCATCTCCTTTTTGAAATTTGAATTTGAATCTGTTAGATATTGTGCTCATCACCTCTTATTGCCTCATTATTAGCAGCTTCAGACCTTTACATTACCTTCCTGACCTCTGTAAGTATTGTTCCTGGCTTAAAGAATTATTTTACAGCTCTATCAATACACTATTTTATCTATTCTTGAATGTGTTAGATGTATTTTTCATCACCCAACACATCCAGGACACGTAGTCACAGCTACAACCCAGTAAAGGACCCCTGAGTAATGGACTTCATTAATTTGGGAACTCAAAGGTGCTACAGCACTAGTAAAAAGATGTTGAAAACACCTGCATACTAACAATAGAAACCCATTAGGAATCAGTCTGTCTTTATCAGGATGCTAGGTGGAAAACACACACACACACACACACACACACACACACACACACACACTATAATAGTTATAATAGTTCTTCTTGAAAATTGGCCCAATAGACCTGCTATCATTCAGGTCCCAATTTCAAATGTATACCATCCATTCAGCCAAAGAACCTGAAGCTGAAATATTAAAGTGGTATCAACTTAGTAGTATCCAATAGTACCCATCAGGAGCAAGTACAAGTTCTTTTTGGAGCAATGTACCCCCAAGTTAGGCCCTCAAGCTTTCCACAGAAGAAGTTCAACAAAATATGAGTTCATAACAACAACAAAATTACTAAGAAAATTACATGAAGAAATACTGCACTATTTATGAAAATGAGCAGAAACAAATCACACTGTTAAACCCTTAAGCCTTTAGAGTTCTGAATGTAATAGTTATAGAATGTAAAATAATTATAAATAAAAGGTTTTTAAAGAGACAGAGAGAAAGAGAGAATCAAGATATGTGAGCAAGGAATAAGACACTACCAAAAATGACCTGTCAGATTTGGAAAATAAATAAAATATTTTGAAATGAAACACATATATATATATATATATATATATATATATATTGAATTGAAGTAGAAGGGAGTTCTACTTCCAATAGTGATAGACTAGACATTTCAGAACAATTCTCCAGCTTAAAACAACTATTAATTGTTGGAAAAATGTTTTAAATTATATATTTGAATTCATTAAAAATATAACAAGAAAGTAAAGAATTATGAACTCAAAATTCAGAAGAAGATAAACACCCAGAGAAATCCACCTACATTTGACACTTTCCCTCTATGTGTCTTTGAACAGAGCTAAGAGGCTTAGAAGCTGAGCAGGGCTTTTAACAGAGATATGAGTCTAGATGGAAAGAAATTCAAGTTCATAACCTGCCAAGTAAGAAGGGACTGATAACTCTCCTAAGCTTTGTAATAAGGATGAACAAAGCAAACCACTCTCAAATGATTTAAAACCCTATTTGAATTAAAGCAAACCTTGATTACTAATGCCTTTAGTCATCTATGAGAAATAAACATAAGTTTTCTCTGGTAGACGTTAACATCACCCTAAGCCTCAAGTTATCTCCATATTTTTTGATATGCAGTGATTAGAATTTAGCCACAAAAAATAATAATAACCAGGCATATAATGAAACAAGATGTAATCAAAACCTAAGAGAAATAATAGAACATAGAATCAGACCCACAGAGAATCTGAATAATAAAGTTGTCAACAAGGAACTTAAAAATAACTATGCTTAACATGTTCAAAGGAATTTTTTAAAAATTGTCAATTTTTTAAAACTATAAAAATGGAAATTCTAAAACTGAAATATATAATGAGATTTTAAGAACTCCGTGGTTAAAATTAACTGCAGAAACAGAACTAAAGGGACTGTTAGTGATTTAGAATATAAAAGTACATCCAGGATCTATTAGAAAATATATCAATATGTTGATAGGCATATCAATGTCAATAAACAAAAATATGTTTAAAAAATATCCACAACAGAGCACAGAGAGGAAAAAGATAGGGTGAAAAACAAAAAAGAATATAAGAAATATGGTCAACGCAATTAAAAGATTTAATCTATTTCTAAAGTCCCAGAAGAGCTGAGAGAATGAAGTTGAAGTATTATCTGAGAAGATAATAACTGAGAATGTCTTAAAATTGTTAAGAGATATTAAGCCATATTTTCAGAAAGCACTACAAACCTCAAGCAAGATAAATATTTTTAGAATATCACACTCAAGAGGAGATCCAACATGGCAGAATAGATAAACACTGTGCCTGCATCCTTCTTTGAACATGTTAATTACAAATAAATTATAAAACAATCAACCTGGAGAACCATCTGAAGTCTAGCCAAACAGAACTCCTACGACTCAAAATATAAAAAAGAAGCCACGTTGAGACTGGTAGGAGGGGCAGAGATGTAGAACTTGCCCCAAACCTCTGTGTGATAGTTGAGAATCAGGAGGAATACCTCCACTGCAGAGGTTCTCCCCGCAAGCTCCCATACCAGGCTCCCAGCCCAGAGTACTGTGCCAGGAAGAGGAGCCCCCACAAAATCTGCTGTGAAAAACAGTGGGGATTCTGACTGGCCTGGTAGGCTGGAAGGCTGCAAGGAAACACAGACATCCTTTTAAACGGCCCTAGCACACACTTGATCCCAGGCACTCACCTTGGGTTCCAGCAGAGGGATGGTGACTCAGAATATGTTGGAGATATGAGGGGGGCACAGACTGAGGTGCTTGGGGGAGGAATGGAGGACAGTCAGCATTTTCCCTGTGTGAGGTCCTTCTCCCGAGTAGCTGGCAGGCAGATGCCATCTTTCCTGTGTTGAGCCCACCCCCTCTGGCGAAATCTGAATCTGATTGGCCTGGTGAGCTCTGCTCACTCCATCCTGCTGACTCGCTGAGACACTACCTCACCCAACTACCCCAACACTGAAGGTACTTTCTCCATGAGCAGCGAGATTTGCCCACATTGCACTATTTCTTTGAAAACTATTAGAGTCTGGTAGGGCCCCAGTGGGCAGCAACTGGCCTCCATGTGCTCTGAAACTTTTGCTGAGTAGCTCCAGACTCAGCCCTGGCACCAAAACAGAATTTACATTAACGTGGTAACCACACTCTTCCCACTTGAGTGACTCCCTGATATCCTGACTCAACCAATTTGCATACCACAGGAGGCTTTATCAATGGCGGAACCTTAATGGAGCCAGCAGGTGGCAGCAGGCCTTGGGGTGTTCTGGCTTTTTGCAGAGATACCCTAGGCCCAGTACTGGTGGCAGCCATCCTCAGTTCATAGTGTGGTCTCTCCCTCATGCCTCCACGTTTAGCATGGGCAGCAAATAACCACAGATTGCTTTGTAGATCCTACAGGTAGTCCCTGAACAGTCACAGACAGTGGGTGACCTGAACTTGCACTGGAGTCCATCCCAAGAGGCCCCAGGATGATCATATTTCGGTTGGCTTCAGACCACAGCAGAATACGGCTCTATTAGCCCCACAAGAGGCAAACATAGAAGGTGGTCTCAACAGGCACTGGAGCCCACTGGGGCAAGTCACTCAGTGGCGTAAGCCCCCCTCATCACAGCCCATAAGCTGTGAATGTGGTGAAACCCCACAGCCAGTCAGCCTAAGGGTCAAACCCACCCATTAACATGCCAATATCAATCAAGGCTCAACTATAACAGGAGGGCACACACAAACCACAAAAGAAACACTCCTGGATTACCCAGTATAGGGGACCAGGGAGAATGTGCCAATGAACTCCACAAGACACTTACTAAATAAGGCCACCCAGCCAAGATTGGAAGACACAGCTGATCTACCTAATACATAGAAACAAACAGAGAGAGAGGCAGCCAAAATGAGGAAACAAAGAAATGTGTCCCAAATGAAAGAACAGGAAAAAAAAATCCAGAAAAAGAACTAAACAAAATGGAGTAAGCAACCTACCAGAGAAAGAGTTTTAAACAATGGTTACAAGAATGATCAAGGAACCTAGTGTGAACTTCAACAAAGAGATAGGAATCATAAAAAGGAATATAGAAACCATAAAAAAGAACCAGTCAGAAGTGAAGACTACAGTAACTAAAATGAAGAATACACTAGAAGAAATCACTAGCAGACTAAGAGTATCCAATCAGAGATTTGGAAGACAAAGCTGCAGAAAATAGCCAATTGGAACAGAAAAAAGAAAAAGATAATATTTTCATTATTTAATATTTAATATTTATATTAAAAAATGAGAATATTTTAAGAGACATCTGGGACAACATCAAGTGTAACAACATTTGCATCACAGGGGTATCAGAAGAAGAGAGAAAGCAAGAGATTGAGAACCTATTTGAAAAATTAAATGACTGAGAAGTTTCCTAACCTGGCAATGAAAACAGACATACAAATCCACGAGGCGCAGAGAGTCCCAAACAAGATGAACCCAGACAGGCGCACACCTAGGTACATTATAATTAAAATGGCAAAGATTAAAGACAAAGAGAGAATCCTAAAAGCAGCAAGAGAAAGGCAACTACTAACTTATAAGGGAGCTTCTATAAGATTGTCAGCTGATTTCTCAAAAGATACTTTGCAGACCTGAAGGGATTGGCAGGAAGTATTCAAAGTGATGAAAATCAAGGACCTACAACCAAGAGTATTTTACCCAGCAAGGCTACCATTTAAAATCAAAACACAGATAAAGAGTTCCCCAGAAAAGGAATAGCTAAAGGAGTTCATCACCGCCAAACCAGTATTACAAGGAATGTTTGAGGGACTTCTTTAAGATGGAAAAAAAAACATTATGAATGATAATATGACAATAGCTACATATTTTATCAACTATTACTTTCAATGTAAATGGACTAAATCCTCCAATGAAAGACATAGGAAGGCTGAATGGATAAAAAAACAAAACCTTTATATATGCTGTCTACAAGAGACTCACTTCAGCTTGAAAGACATAGGCAGACAGAAAGTAAAGGGACAGAAAAAGATATTTCATGAAAATGGGAAAAACAAACAAACAAAAATACAAAATAAGCTGGAGTAGCAATACTCATAGCAGTCAAAATAAACTTTAAAACAAAGGCCTGAACAAGAGATAAGAAAGGACCCGGTAATCCCACTTCAGGGTATTTATCTGAAGAAACCCAAAATGCTACTTCAAGGGGTCATGTGCATCCATATGTTTATTGCAGCATTGTTTACAATGGCCAAGATGTGGAGGCAGCCTGGCTGTCAATCAATGGATGAGTTGATAAAGAAGAGGTGGTGGTACATATATACAATGAAATATTGCTCAGCTATGGAAGGGAATGGGTTCTTGCCATCTGCGACGGCATGGATGGATCTAGAGGGTATTGTGCTGAGTGGAGTGTCAGACAGAGAATGATAGATGCAGTGTGATTTTGCTTGTGCGTGGAATCTAAAGAACAAAATAAACAAACAAACAAATCAGAAACAAACATAGATATAGTGAACATTTTGAAGGTTGCCAAATGGGAGAACGTTTGGGAGTGTGGGTGAAAAAACGGGAAGGAATTAAGAAGTACAACTTATTTGTTACAAACAAGTTATGGGGGTGTCGTGTATAGCTTAAGAAATATAGTCAATGATATTGTAATAACTATGTATGGTATCAGATGGGTGCTGAATCTATCAGGGTGATAGATGGGAGGAATTTAGGGGGCAGGGTGAAAAAGGTGAAGGGATTAAGAACAAACTGGTAGTTACAAACTAGTCATGGGGATGTAAAGTAAAGCATAGGGAATATAATTAATGATATGGCAATAACTATGTATAGAACCAGGTGGGTACTAGATTAATCAGAGGGATCACTTCTTAAATTAACATAATCATTATGTTGTACACCTGAAATCAATATAAAATAATATTGAACGTCAACTGTAATTGAAAAATTGTAAAAAGGGGGGGAATGGGAAGAGGTTCAAATTTCCATGTATAAACAAATAAGTCTTGGGGATGTAATATACAGCTAATTTCCTCAAATCAAGATGTCCTATGATTATGAGAGTTCTTACACTATTACTACTAATAATAGATATTCCTTGATGTTCTGCTTTCTCTATGAGGCCTTCCCTGTTACATCCAGATTTTAGCCCTGTGTCATATAATTTGCCACTTAATTATCGATTGTTTTGTAACCAGAAACCTTAATATCTTATTTTTTGTTGCATTCTCACTGCCTTCACAATATTTAATATTAAATTTAATTTAATTGAGGAAGGAGGAAGAAAGACAGGAGAGAAGGAAGGAGGGAGAGGAAAAAGGACGAAGGAAGATAGAAAAAGAAGAGAGAAGCAATAAAGAGTCTCATCTCTTCATGTAAATTGCAGGCTCTGAAAAGAAACCACCCCTTATACACTGTTTCTCTATCCACATACTCATTTCAATATTGAATCCATAGTCAGAAATCTACATCTTACATGAAGACTAAAAACAAATCTTAGAGGCCATTGAGGATAGAATTAATATCATTTGTGGACTGATAGATACAGGAGATAATAAGAAAAAGTTGAATGAATTAAAAAACTGCAGAAGCTTGTTAGAAGATATGCAAACCTACAAGGCAATGAAATAGCTCTCTCAGTATCCTGAAACAGTTTTGACAGAATTGAGCATATCGAATCAATCTGTAAGATACTTAGCTGCTGACACAAAGGAAAAGGAAAAGTTACTCATGCAGATTGATTGGTAACAGGTTTTATACTGGTGAATGAAAAGAGGTATTAATGAGCCCAAAGTAGAAGGAAACCTCTGTCCTGGACTTAAAGTTGGGGAGAAAAGTCAATGAAGGAAATGAGGTGAACCAGGAGGGCCAATCAATTGCAGGTCACACTGGATCAATTATAGCCCCATCTACAAGACTCTCAACCAGAAACTCAGAGTCAGCTTTATCTCCTCTTATTCCCTCACTCCTCTGCAGGTCCAAAGACCCATTAATTCTAATTCTTAAATCAGTCATTTCCTCCCTCTTCATACTGTCACTGCTTTGATTTAGGCCTCATTTCTTGCTTGAAAATTGTAATCATCTTTCAACAAATCTTCAGGCTTTTAGGGTTACTCTCTCATCTTAACTGATGCAAGAATTACTTTTTAAATCACACATGTGATCATGCCATATTCCCAAATAAAATCTTTTGATGGTTCCTCAATTACCTATTGGTAAGTTCTTGATATGACGTTGGAGGTCCTTTAGTATATCAGACTTCAGTATATTTTTCCAATATCAATTTCTTGCACTCTCTAACACACTCAATTCTTTAGTCATCATAGATAACTTCCTCAGCTTCTATAACTCTTGACTTTGCTTAAGATTTTCCCTCTGCCTAGAAATCCCATTCTCTTCTCTCTACTTGACAACCTTTTATTATCATTTAGGATCAAGTTGAAATATCAAGTCTTTTCAAAGATTTTCCCACTTCGTTAATCCCTCGTCCAAATACAGATTATTTCTTCCACCTTGGCACTTCCATGGTACTTTTGCCATGCATCCTATTTTGCACCTATTGAATTGTGAATTTCTTCATCTTTATATGCCCAGAAGTTCTCAGGAAGTAAGTAAGTAAGTAAGTAAGTAAATAAGTAAGTAAGTAAGTAAGTAAGTAAGTAAGTAAGTAAGTAATGAATGAATGAATGAATGAATGAATGATGCAGAAAACAGGTTCAGTAGTGAAAAGTGCAATATAACAATAAAGGAGATAATGATAATATCTACCCTCTCAGCTGTTATTTTAAGTCACTGAAAATTGAGTCCTATAAATCTCTGTAAAACAATGCAACATACACAATCAGAATATGTATACTTATAAATTCTATGACAATATACGAGTTTTTCGATGAATTTTTCATTCATAATCTTTATTGTTCAGAAACATTCACATATGTGACAAGCATACACCCACTTACTTATCCCCAAAATATTTATACCAAGAGCTGCTTTCGGCACTGGTATTACACTGAGAAATTAGACAGCCAAGGTGCTCTTGTAAATTTTACTTTGTAGAGGCAGTGGCAGTGACAGACAATAAGTAAACAAACAATCTTAGGTTGTGATACATGCTAAATACAACACAATAAAGTGATAGAATGACTGGGCAGAGAGATGGTTAGGAAAGAGCATTCCAAAGAGTTGAAATTTGAACTGAGGCCTAAATGATGAGAAGGAGTCAGCCAGAAGAAGATTTGGCTAAAGAGAAGTTTAGGTTAAGGGAACAGAAAGTGCAAAGTCTATGAGGAGACAATGCCTTGTGTTTGAGGATAGCAGGTCACAAGTTGGTGCTCTGTAGAACAGGAATGCTGAGGAATAGGTAGGGGTCATATAATGCGGGACTTTACAAGCTATGAAAAGAATATTGAATTTTATTTTTAGTGGGATGGAACACCCAAGAGATTCCATGATAGGTCATTAAATTTGTGACTAACCAAACCATAACAAATATCTCTTTAACATATCCACTCCACTGCCTTAATTCAAACCTTCATTATATCTTGCCTGAACTATTGCAATAGGCTCCATTGGTATCTGTGACACCAGGCTATCCCTACATTAGCCTATATTATTGTCAGAATTTCTTTTTCAAAAGAAAAATGAGATCAAATTACCCACTTCTTGCAAATCTGTGAATTGTCCACATGTTCACCCAATTCTTAATCTTTTACTTTTTTCCACCTAATTGACAGGATAGATGTCATTCAAAGACAACGCACATTCTCCTGTGTATAGATAGACTTTCATGACACCACAAAAATGTCAGTGTGATAAAGAGCATTTATTAAACTTTATATATAATAGTAATGTTAAACACCTTCCCATTGTAGGTAAGTATTTATTTTAAAGAGGATTACAGCCTAAAGTTTAAAATCATCTTTCTTGCCAAAGTCAAAACCAAGATTTATATAAATGTCTTGGTATTTATAAAACTGTTATGCTATGGCTGTGCCCTGATCACCATAATTTTGTCATTAGTCACAAAAACATCTCTAGCAGTGCTCTTGCTTATAATTACAATGTACATGTAGATGCACCATAATGTCTTCAGTTGAATTTGTCTAAATCATTAGACATTCTAAGTTTACAGTTTGATGCATTTTGACAAATATATACACTTGTGCAACCATCAGTCCAATCAAAGTATACAGCATACCTATCATCCCAGAAAGTTCTTCTGTACCCTTTCCCAGTCAACTCTTTCAAACCACCACCAGAGGTAACCAACACTTTTGTCTCTACAGAGTAGATTTATTTCTAGATTTTTTTATAAGTAGACTTACACAGTGTATGTATATGCATGTGGTGTATGTGTATGTGCATGAATTCCTTGGCTCGGCATGATTTTGAACTTCATCCCTATCACTGCATGTGTCAATCATTTATTCCTTTTCATTTCTGAATAGTATGGTTAATTGGTTTAACCATTGGAAATTTGCATGTTTCTAGGTTAGAGCTAATCATCATCATCACCATCATCATCACCATTATCATCGTCACCATCATCTTCATCAACTACTATAAGCATTTGCATACAAATCTTTGTGTAGGTATATTTCCATTTCCATTGGATAAATACCTAAGAGGTGAATTTCTCTGTTAAATAAATGTATTTTATAAGAATGAGCAAATTGTATTCCAAAGTACTTCCACCATTTTATATTCCCATCAGTAATGACAATTCTGGTTGTTCCATATTCTTGCCATTCAAATGTGTATATAAAGGTACTTCCTGTGAATTTAATTTGCATTTCCCTGATGACTAAGACTGTTGAACATTATTTCATATGTTCATTGGCATTTTGTATATCTTCCTTTATTTAAAGTATCTTCAAATGTTTTCCTCATTTTAAACTGGATTATTTAACTTCTTAATATTATTTTAAAAGGTTTTTATGTATTCTACATATAATCCTTTAACAACTATATGTATTACAAATATATATATATATATATATATATATATATATATATATATATATATTCTCACAGTCAGTACTTTGTCTTTTCATTTTTGAATGGTTTCTTTTTAAAAGCATATATTTTTAGTTTTGATAAAGTCCAATTCATCGATTGTTTTTAGTTTATGATTTTTGTGTCCTATATAAGAAATTTTTGCTGATTGCAGGATGGTGACATTTTCTCTTATGCTTTCTTCTAGAAGGTTTACAGTTTTAGCTTTTATGTTTATGTCTAAATCTGCTTCAAGTTAGTTTATTATTGCTCCTATCTAATGTGGACTTAACATTATTTTTTACTTCTAGCTTTTTAGATGGAATTTTAGATCATTGATTTTAAACTTTTCTATTTCTCATATATATATATAGAGAGAGAGAGCTACAAATTCCCCTTGAAGCATGGTTTTCATCTACTATAAATTTCCTTCTAAGTACTGTTTTAGGTAAAAATTAGTATTGTGCATGTTCGTAATCATCTAGCTCAAGATATTGTCTAACTACCCTTTTAACTGTTTGCTTGACCAGCCAGTTAGTTAGACGTATGTAATTTAATTTCCAAGTTTTGGGGGATTTTCCAGATATTTTTTTTTGTTATTAATATCTAATTTAATTTCATTTTGGTAAGAAACATAAACTATATGATTTAATTCCTTTTAAATACATGAAGACTTGCCCTATAGCCCAGAATGTATACCACAATGACACTTGAAAAGGATTTTCATGGTGTTCGGTGCAATATTCTACCTATGTCAATTAGGTCAAGTAGGTTGATTATTTTTTTCAGAATTTCTACATTATTGATTTTCTGTCTATTTGTTCTATCAATTGCCAAGAGAAGAATATTGAGATCACCAATTATTATTGAGGATTTTTAAAAATTTTCAGTTCTATCAGGATAGCTCCATATTTTCTGAAACTGCTACGTGCATACACATATAAATTGTTACATCTTAATAAATGATCCTTTTAATATTACTCTAAAGCTCTGCTAACAGTTCTTGTCCCAAAGTCTAAATTGTTTGATATGAATAAAGTCGCTTCAGATTTACTATGCTATTTGCATGGCATATGTTTTTCACTTTTACTTTTACTTTTAAGCTACCTGTGCATTTTTTATGAATGGCATTTAGTCATGCCTTGGTTTATATTCAATCTAACAACCTTTGCCTTTTAATAGATATATTCAAGCTATTTATATTCATTCATGTTTGATATGGTTGGACTTAAGTCTATTAGTATCTTGCTTTTTGTTGTGTGTTCTTCCTTCTTTTTGAAAATTGATTTTTCTTTTCACTATTCCATTTTATCTCTTCTTTTAATTCATTATGTACACCTGTCTCTATTATTTTTTCAGTTGTTGCTCTAAGGTTTACAATATCACCAACTTATCACAACCTATCTTCAAGTAGTATTATTTGTATTTCACGAATAATTTAATAATTTAATTATTCGTATTTCACGAATAACTTAAGAATCAAGTAACTGTAGTTTTTTATTTCCTCTAAAATAAATACATTTTACTTCTTGTAAAATGTATTCTTATTGTCATACATTTTACTTCTATATTTTTTGTTGTCATACATGTTACTTCTATATTTCTTGTCATACATTTTACTTCTATATTTCTGTTGTCATACGTTTTACTTCTATATTTTTTAGACTACACAATACATTGGTTTAAAAAAATTAAAGTAGTTTTTATTTTAGTTATATATTTACTGTTTTCAATAATCTTTATTCTTTTATGTAAATTTGAGTTTCCATCTTGTATCATTTTCCTTCAACTTGAGAAATTACATTTTTTATAAAGATGTATTCTAGCAATAAATTACTTGTTTTTTATTGCCTCAAAATGTCTATTTCGTCTTCATTTTAGAAAGCTATTTTTGCTCGACATAGAATTCTATGGTCAGTTCTTTTGCTTTGATTTGTTCTATTTTTGATTTTTTTTTGGATATTTTGTTGTTTTGATGTTTTGTCCTATGTTGTTGTTTTCTCCCAGCACTTAAAAGATGCTGTCCCTTTGTCTTCTGATTTGCATTGTTTCTGATCATTCATATCTTTGCCTATAAAGGATGTGTTTTCTTTTATTCATCTGGCTGCTCATAAATTTTCTCTTTATCCTTGATTTTCAGCAATTTTATTATAATGTGCTTTGATGGAAATTTCTTTGTGTTTATTTTTGCTTATATATTGTTAAGCTTCTTAGATCTGTGTGTTGATAATTTTTCAAATCTGAAAATTTTTCAGCCATTATTTCCTTAAATATTATTTCTGCCGCACTCTTCACCTTTTCTGGGACTCCAATTAAATATATGCTAAATTATTTGATATTGCCCTCAGGTCTGTAAGGCTCTATTAATATTTTTTTCCAGGCTTTTCTTCCTTTTGTGCTTAGTTTGGATAGTTTCTATTGCCCCATCTTCAAATTCACTGATGTTTTCTTCATGAACGAATCTGTTTTAAGTCTATCAAGTGAATTTCCCATTTAGATGTTGTAATTTTTATGTCTAGAAGATTGATTTGTTTTTCTTTTTTGGGGGGAGGGTTTCCATTTCTCTTATTGTGTTAATGTTTCCTTTGAATTCTTGACATAGTTATAATAACTAATTTGATTTCCTTTTCTGATAATTCCATCATTTCTCTAATTTCTGGATTTCTACTGTTATAGTTCACAGCTTTTTGTCATATACCATGTCATGTATTTTTTTGTTGAAAGTTGAACATTGTGAATGTTATGGTGTCCTGTGTCTGGGTTTTGCTGCTTTCCTTTGAAAAAATGTTAGTCTTTGACCTAGTTAGCAGCTAGTTTACGTGTAGATCAAATTGATTCTTCTGAGGCTTATTGTTGTCGTCCTTGTTGTTGTTGTTGTTGTTGTTGTTGTTAAGGAAGGTCTAGAATAGTCTTTATTCGAGGATTAATTTGTCTTATTCCTAAGGCTTGGGCTTTCTGGGATCTTTATCAAACACCCTGTATGTCCCATGCTGGCTCTCTATGCTGGCTGGTTGGATATCAAATGGCTCCCCACCCTGTTGAGGTCTGGTAGTTGTTAAGTTTATAGTTCCCTGGTAGTTGTTCTTCCCCAGTAATTGTTCTTTGCCAAACCTTACGGAATCTTACCCTACATATGGCTTTATGCAGAGATTTTTTGGAGCTCTTTCTCTGCATAGCTCCCTAATTATCAGTACTTTGTCTTGCAAATTCTGGCACCCTCAGCTTCCTCAAACTAATGTGTGTCTCAGCTCTGAAAGACCACTGGGTTCTGCTTGGTTTCATCTCTGCTGGGGTCTTATAAATGTTTCCAGGGAGAAAAGAGGGTGATCATAGGGCTTGCCTTGATTGTTTTCCAACTTTTCTGAATTGTATGTACCACTTTTTGTCTAATGTCTGAAAACAGTCATTTTATATATGTGCCCACCTTTCTAGTTGTTTACTTATTGTATATTGCTGGAGGTCAGTCTAGTACCAGTTGTTCCATCATGGACTGAAGCAGCAGTTTATCCATGAATAAAGATAATAAGTATAGCTCTGAAATCACATCTCACAACATAAAGATAGGAGTAATGCTCAATCCCCACAACTAGTAATGTTCCATCAGTAAATATGGCCTGTCACTAAAATAAGCTGGATTGTAGGTTATGAATAATTTCCAGCACATGTGTTGCATTGAGAATTGTACCTTATTCTCTCATATTCAAGGAAAGATATCAAAATACCAGTGAATAAGGGCAACGTTACCATATGAATAAATGTGAGTCTAGTTTTTACTTTACCTTTAACATAACTCATAATGAATTGAAAACATCACTGTGTCCAAATACCAGTGTCAACAACCGCCATTAATTTAAAGGTAAAAATCCTGTTCTGAAATTGAGAATATATAACTCTTCAGATCTGGCTTCCCTCATATCTTCAGCCTCATCTCTCTAGTCTGTCTTAGCCATACCATATTCCATCATTAATGAATTCACATTATTCCCACAATGCATCATGCTTTTGCTCAACGCAACACCTTTACATCTGTTGCTTCCTCTCTCTGAAGTGTCTGATCCTCCTTTTGCAAGTCAATTCTTATCCTGCTTTCAAAACCCCAACTTGAATTAATAATTAATCTAGTGTTAAAACATTGATTGAGGGCTTTCTATGTGTCTGTTACTCTTAAAACTCTTTATATGTATTAAGCCATTTAAAACTTACAGTAGCATATTATGCTAAATTTAAAGATAAGAAAATTAAGGCTTAGAGAATTTAAATACTTGCTCAAGGTTACACAACTAGTAAGAAGGAAACAGGGATATAAATCCAGATCTGTATGATTTTAGAGCTTGTGCTTTTAACCACTACACTTGTCATTCTTAAAATTTTATAATATGTTAGAATCACTTGGGGAATTTTCAAAAATCTCCATACCAATTAAATCAGACTTTCTGGGAGTATGACTCAGACATTAGCCTCTTAAAATCCTGCAGGTAATACCAATGTAGCCAAATTTGGGGATCAGTGTACTACCCTGCACTTTTTCTTCAAAGGAATTTGGCATTGGTCAATGAGGGCTCAAGGATGTGGCCCAAACCAAGTTTATAATACTGGAATGTAGCATTTACCAAATGATTACTGCTTATACCATGTGGAGGGAGGTGAAGGAGCAGAAATCAATTGCTCAACACAGTCACAAACCCAAGTACTAGGTAATTGTTGAGTAATTGAATATCAAAAGTCTACCATTAAAGCAATAATAAAATATGCCTGGCTTGTTATTGTGGTTGGCTGATTCTGTCTAAGTTACTGTTCCCTAGGCATTGCAGGATACCATAAAGTAAATAAGAGACATTACAAAATTGCTTTGTAAGAGTAAGTACAGAATATAATACTGTTATATTGTTAAGTACACAAACTGAGCACTGCATACTATGAATAACCTTTGAGGGAAAGTATGGAATCTGGGCTCAAGTTCATGTCAGAAATTTAAATTCACTCATCCATAATTACTGAGGAACACACTATTATATATCAGATGAGAACATGATTTAAAAAAATAAAAATCTAGTGTCCTGGC
Organism: Rhinolophus hipposideros; assembly: GCF_964194185.1. Taxonomy (NCBI): domain Eukaryota; kingdom Metazoa; phylum Chordata; class Mammalia; order Chiroptera; family Rhinolophidae; genus Rhinolophus; species Rhinolophus hipposideros. The sequence goes on along the minus strand of NC_138054.1, from coordinate 29,380,932 downwards.
TGCTTCCAAGAATAGCTTATGCCCAGTGATTCAGTAGAACTCAATCCTCACCCACACTTCCCCACTCCCCGTCTCCCATGCAGACATTCTGTTTCTAGAGACTTGCTTAGAATAGCATTCTTCCTGGTCCAGTAGGAAATCAGTTTCACGATTAGAAATATGAAATTCTATTAACTCCCTAAACTGGTTTGTACATTTATAAATTATAATGTGTCTAAACTCTGCCTGTATTGATTCCCTGATAATTCCAAATTACACAGGTTTACTTAACATTACTAGTGCTCACCAAGATGACGCTTTATAATATCGCAGGAAATGAGAACTTTTTCTATACAGTATAAAATTGCTTTTGAAGAACTTAAGTATTTTTTATTATTGTTTTGCATATATATGTATATATATGTGTGTGTGTGTATATATATATATATATATATATGTATATATATATATATATATATATGACTGTTCAATAATAGAATAGAATATTTTAAATGTATGCAGTTTGTCAATTTAATATTCCCATTTTCCATTGGGGGGGTGTATCCATCAGGATAGAGCATACTATGTTGCAGCAACAAACAATCATCAAAATAATGGTGGTTTAAAACAACAATGGTTTACTTCTCAAACACACTACCATCTTCAGTTCAGCACTGCGGGCTTTAGATTCATTATAGTCCACGAGGATTTAAGTAGATGGAGGGACCCTTGAAAGGTGTTGGTAGTCATACCAAAAGAAAACAGAGAACATAGTTAACCACTGCCTGGCTCACTAAGATTTAAACCAGAAGTGATTTCTGTTTACATGTCTTTGGACAAAAGGAACAACAACAACAAAAAATTACCTACCACATGTCCAAGACGAAATCCAGAAAAGATTGCTAAACAGAACTGATGACTGACACAGTCTAGCCTTCCACTTATCAAACACTTGGTTCACTCTCATTCTTGCATGCAAAACATATACATCCTACCCAGGAGAAACAACTCAAAACTTGAGTATGATCACAGCACCAAACTCAAAGCCCAGGAACTCAGGATAATGCACAGTGGTCACTGCATCATTTATTATCAATCCATTCAGGAAAGGGAAAGCAAAGAACACTGATTCTTGACAAGTCTAAAATCCTGGACAGATGTTTTGAAAGTCCCTATCCTGGAGATGAGGAAGACTCCTTGAGAAGGCCCTGATTACTTCCTTGTTCACAGCTCACTGTGGTCCTTTGGTTTGTTTCCTGGATTTTTTTTTTTTTCCTTTTCATTGTGTGCTTTGGCAACATATAAAATGAATAGCGGGGAGTATGCCCTCTCTGAGGGCTGGCCAGCTTTTTTCAACCTACTTCCTGACCTGAGACAGTTATAACTCCAAGAGTCATTTTAAATCTGGGGCTTTTGTAGGATTGTGATTTCTTTGGCAGTACAAGACTCTTAAAAACTTAGTAGGCCTATTATCAATTTTATCCGTTATTTTCATATGCAGATAATTATACCTATAACTCTTTCCTAGACAGTGTTCTTAGAGTTCCTATATTCCTTTGCTCTATTGCCACCCCCACCTCTCTCGTTTTAATTGCTGGTACTTTGGGAATATCAGCTTTCTCTGGGAGGTCCACAACTTCAATCTCTTTTTTCTTAGCCCTTATGTCCAACTGAAAGTATTTGTTGGGTATAAACTTAATCCATCCAGAGGTTTTAATAATAGGTGTCCCTTGCAACAACTGTAAGAACTTCTCATTTTTATCTTTTACTGTTTGGATTGAGGAACAATCATGCAAATCCCTGAGTTTCTGGACTCTCTATTCCTTTTAATTCTTGCTTGCAAATATACCAAATCTTTCAGAAAAAACTAAAATAAAATAAAATGGTCTTTCTTTTAATGCCTTGCCAAGCACCCTCAATAGCAGCAAGCCCATGCTAGCCAGTCCCACATATTTTAAGTTATTTATTCAAGCAGCACCCAAAATTCTAGGTACCAGTTCTTAAGTCACTCAGGGCAGACTAGTTCATGCTGAAGTTGCAAAGAACTCCCAATATCAGTGACGGAAAAAAGGGGGGCGTAGGGCTTTTTCCTATTCATGCTGCAAAGCCATTGCAGATCATCAGAGATACCTGTTTATTACTGTCAGGGTACCAACCACTATCTCAAAAGTTTCTGGCTACCACACGAGGCTCAAAAAAAGAACTTGCTGAATCACGGACTGGCTCTTCTACATCCACCCAGAAGTGACTAACTCCAAGGGGGTTGAAAATGCAACCTTGCCATATGCTGAAAAGGGGAACTGGGTATACTTGAAAAACAACACTGAATATCACAGAGGAGGACTTAAAGCAAAAGATTTAGTGACTTAATAAGTGATAAAATAATTCAGCAAATCAAAGGAAGAAATTTCCTCCCCATCATCAGTTTATACTTAGAGAGTTCCTAGATTATAGACACTACACAAAACCAATAAAATTTAAAGAGACAGTCCTCTAACAGCTTCCACTCAAAAGAGAAACATCAAATCACTATTACATTTTAGCAAAAAATATTTTTTTCATTCCCATATCTGCTATTTACCAGAGGACAGGACTTAATCTAGAAAAATTTCTTGGATGAAATGAGTTAGAGCTAAGAATTTTTTGTTTTGTTATGTCTTATATTACTTCTGGATGTTCTATCTCAGCAGGCTTGATAGCCTCCTGAGATAATGTGGGCTGCAAAAGAGAAAAAAGAAAATCTGAGATGGGCTTAGCACGGAAGAGAAATTAGTGCTTTACTTAGGCAGAACCTTGGGCGAGTCATTTGTTATTACTTGCTAAGGCTTCCTATTCATAGACGTTTGACACCCACAGACACCGCAGGGATGCTGGAAGGGTTAGTGATATAATGTTGAGAAGGGCCTCGAACCACTAAACACCAAGGTGCTAGAGCCAATTTAAGAGATAATTTTTTTGAATAAGACTTAATAAACTCATTTTTTGTTCCTCTACGGAAAATATTAACAGGAGCTCCAAAATACCACAGGTTAGCAGAATTAGCAGATTGTTCTTTAACATACCTCAACTGCATAATCAGTACAATTATATCCCATTATCCTGCCTTTCTTCAAGCTGTTCAGTACCTAAAAGCTCTTTAAGCTTTACTATTCAAAAGCTGAATATGGGCCATCAATTTTTCCTTCTGTGCTGCTTCCAGTTACCAGAGACTGAAGAGAGCTTCAAAGAAGGATTGATTCAGGTGGCACTCGTTCTCATCAATATCTCATTATCGTCCATAGTCCACAAAGCCAACTGGACTATGTTTACAAGACTCAAACACAGGTGGAGCAGAGAAGCGGGAGGAGGCAGGCAGGGGGGCCACAAAACTTCCTAAGTAGTATTAATGCTCATCTGGCTTGACCTTAACTTTCCATCTCTCAATTTGATTGCCCACTCACTGTACCCTCCTTGGCCCCTTTTTAATGACTCATTCCACTATAGTAGCTCTAGTGCCTGAGTAACTAATTAAGACCTTATTCATTAGTCGCATACCAATGTATTCATAAATGTGATACTTCTTTTGTTTTAAAAGTAACTTCTCAGCCTGTTAAGATTAAATTAGGGAAAAATGCATAATTCCATGTGATTACCCAAACCAATACCAAGTATAATAGAAATTCTTAGTATATGATTTGATTATGAAAATGGTATGTGGTTAACCAAATATTCATCATCATATCAATGCATAATATTTTTCAGTGGGTTAGCAATTTATAAAGAATTAGAATACGATCAAATATTTTTTCACATCAAAATTAAAAATATATTTTTATTGAAAATATACTTCAAGATCATGATAAATCTCAAAGTTATTTTTATAAAACTATTATTACACCATTGGCAGAAGTTGCAGATTTGTTTTGTTAGTGGAGCCAATTAACAACTTTCTTGTATCAATACCTCTGTCCTGTCATTTTGTAGGCTCCTCCTACTCTTACTCTGAGTTCAGACGTGTGATTTGCCTTGATCAATTGAACAGGAACAAACTTGACACTAGCAAAAGCTTGAAAAGATATTTGCACATTTTTTGTTTCCTCTCTTGCTCTTCTGCCTTCGCAAGTAACCATTCCAGGCTAGCCCACTGACAGATAGGATGTACGAGGCAGAACCGAGTCAACCCAATTTTCCCAGCCAAAGCCTCAGACATGTCACAAAACATAGCTGATAATAAACATAGCTTAGCAGACCTGATGCTGGCCATAGATAGCCTCATCAATCTCATTTCAGATCATCCAAACCATCAGTCAACCCAGAGACTCATAAATAAAAATAAATATTTACTATTGTATGTCACTTAGGTTTTAAAGCTTTTTGTTACACAGCATTTTTGTTGCCATAGATAACTGATACATGGGAGTATTGTTAAATAGAAATTTTAGGTTAATAGAATGCCAGACAACAGAGTTCACCATGCTCAAAAGTAGTCTTAAAATCTTGTCAGTACAAAATTCCTTTGTAGAATTACATAGTAACATATTATGAAACTTCTGAGGAAAAAATATTAATTTAGACTGTTCTTTAAATGTCATTTTACCATATTGAGCAAGCAAACATTGCTTCTGAAAGTAATTCCACTCCCTTCTTTTTTTATCCTAAACAAATAGATATATGTGCATAATTAGGAAGACAGTATGAAGGAATGAAATGAACCTTAATGGGAAGTTGCTCCAAGTTGAGCATTGAGAACAGCAATACCTCCAAACCAACTGTTTAGTTCTCACCTGAGAACCCACACCCTAGATCCAGCCAGAAATGACAAGGTTATGAAGAAGACCCCAGAAAATTTCTCTGACAGCCTCCCTGAGACTCAAGGCTGTGTACACCACTCAGTCCTGAGACTATGCTTTCCCTTGCACTGGGGCTCCTTAAACAACAGGATTCCACTCAGTGTTCAGAATCTTGGCCCTTCAGAAGCTCTGGAATGGAATATTCCAATACCAAATTACTGCACCTTCCATGGTTATCCATGGGGTGCAGGATACCACACAAGTTCAGCATCTGCCAGAGCACATCAAGGACTTGAATCTGATAGTGGGCAACGTTTCTTATAGCTTGAACTGCATCTTCCTTTACATTTGAGTTGCTGTCTTGGAAAAGTAGGTGTCTCAGATGTCCTCTTGGGAGCCACAATGAGTGGGAAGGGCTTTTCTTTTTAAAATAAGATGAATGATGTAATTACTCTGTTGTTCTCATCCACTTGGCACCAAAGTCTCCCCTCAAGAACACTAAAATGCCCCCTCCTCACTGTTTCCATTACCTTAAAGTTAAATCTCTTCTCCCCTGACAAATTCACACATACAGGTTTACGTCGCCCCATAAAGAAGTCAGTGTCACTGAGGTGAGGAGGCAAGACTAGAAATAGAAAGTGTTTTTAATCCCAATCAAAACAACAGTAGGAAAGGAATTTGGACCTTCCAACTCCCGGCCTAATGATTTGTGAGAAACACTGGATGTTCACTAGCAAGCAAGCAGAGCATTAAAAATACCAACATGCTATTCTCAAGTGGAAAGAAAACTTTCCACTTTCCAGTTAGTTCTGGACCCTATCTGATAAACATTTAATTATAATGAGCCCCCCACTTAATCATTCCCACAATAATTTTAATTTTTGAGAAAATACATACTTTATCCTGCTCCTTTCTCCTTTCCCTGCTTCTCTTCCGTTTCAAGTTCTTTTTCCAATAGTGTAGTGTCAGTTTTGCAGAACATCATTCATGCTCATGACCACCGATTGACTTGTGAGCTGGACCGAGGCAACTGGAGGTTCTTCACATTCTCTCCTGTTTGTGGAATGTATGTTCTGCCCACTATTTCTGCACTAGGAGCCACTGCAAGGATGCATTCTTGACAGAGTAAAGTTTTGTTGAGACCATTTGGATGGTATATGTGACTGAACCCGGCTAAGGCCTCTACAGACATTTTTAAGATTCTGGCAGATGGGTGCGGAGATTTACTCTTCTTGCAGCTACCAAGACAAACCTCGTATGCAAGTTTCCTTGCTTAGTAAAACTGCCACCTACCCATCTGGAGTGGTCTGTCTCTTTCTTTGGTCTCTCCCTTCCCTCTGTGTACTGGGGCCAGTTTCAGATTCTCCCACTCCCATCCCGGGGAACTACCTAGGTTGCAAACCATCAACGAGGGGTTCCAACTATGATTCAGAACTTCACACACAAAAAAATCATTTCTAAAGAATTGACTCAGATGGGTGCACCTGAAGCTTTGGAAAGAAATACTTCAAGGATCATGGAGAAACTGTGCAAGAAACTTTTTCTAAAGATCAACTACCTGAACTTGACCCTAGATATAACAGGTGGATTTTAGAGAATAATGTGAATTATTTTATATACAAATTGTGAATATACAAATTCACATGCCTTTCTTTGGGGGGAAATTAATGTATATAATAAAGATTCAAAACGGGAAAGAACATTTTTAAAACTTTGCATGCCTGACGTAATGAAATCATATTTGTAAGGTACTATAATTATACTATTCTTACCAAAAAAACTTTTAGTATATGCTCATCTTAAAATTAAAGTATTTGATTATGTTTTAGATATTCTTTCAGTATGACATTTTCTTTTGGGGAATGATTTGTCATATAGCATGCAACCCCAACTTTTATCAATATAACCTCAGAAAAATTCCTTGTGATGTGCTTATAGTGATTCGGTTTTATTTTAGCATCGTACAACTATAGCAGCAAATACATGTATCACTGTTTCAAATCGTCTTTGTGATTGATTTGACCTGAAGGTAAGTTTTAATTCTTAACAATTTTCAGACACAACTCAAGTTTCTCAGCCTCAACAAGGGTTTGCATTCCAAACTTGCCATGTCTTGGAACATTCCCAAACCTATCACAATTTCACGAGTGATTTGCCCTACTGATAAGTTCTCCTTGGTTAGAACAATCCACAGTGGAATAATTTGGGAACTAGCTGCTTGGTCTAATTATTTGAAATACATTTTTGCTTAATAGCAGTAGGAACACAGGAGCTTCTTAAAGGTTTCTATGACTAACATCAATTCAGAAGTTGCGCATTTGTGCCCCCACTACCTCCCCTGTCACAACTGGAACACAGCCCAGCCACTCCCGAAACCAGGCCTTCTGAAGACACAATATACATTTTGATTTTGTTTTTCAGAGCATGTTTCCAATTTTCACTTTCAATAGGAATATTTTTAGAGATCACTGAAAGCAAAATGTCTTGAAAATGTCTTCAAAACTTCTCTAAGTTTCTTTCCAAATGTCATGATTTTTGGAAAAGACCATACTAAGTGGTAAAGAGATGGACAAGACTGCAAACACTTCTAAAATCTCTTTGGAGATAGTCCATGTACCGCATTATATATGAACTGAGAAATGAAACATCTGTGACTAATACAAAATTGAGTCTGTCTTAAATTATAATTAACAGCAATGAGAAAATGTTGCCTGTTCACTTCTTCAGAGAATCAAGTCATCTTTTTATCATTAAAAAGCTTGAGCCAATGATTATTTGTATAATTGCTTTGCCCAGTGCTTTCCAAATTGCAGCTCAAGACTCACAACAGAATAAAGGCAATGAGGACTCTGACCACAATTTAATAAGGCCTTCAAAAATTAGTTTTCAGAGAACTTTAAACTTTCCACAATACTTAATCTGTAAGACCTCTTTTGGCCCCATGTCAAATATTCATACCATCTTTTTCTTTGCACTAAACACAAAGTTGATAGAACTTAAGCTTCTAGCTTTAGAAAATATATAATACTAATTTTTCTCCTGACAAAACTTGCAAGAGAATGTAACAAAAAAGAAAAGAATAAATTAAACTTCTTGGAGGCCTCTAGGCTGTGCTCATGGAAGAAGAAACGAGCCCCTAACAGTGTTTTATTACAGACATGGGTACCTGATTCCCAAGGCCTCCCCAGCTTCTTCACATTTCCACTGCTCTGATACAGACCCATTACCTCAAACAGTCTACATTTGTCCTGCCAATGTTCCTCACAGCTTGGGACCCATCACTGGTCCTTTTTAACTATTTAGTTGCAATGCATTCTTCAGAGCTCCTCCTGTTTAATCTTCCATTTTGAAGTTTCTTTGACAATGGACATTCTTGCTTTAAAGTGAGTTCTTCGTCCTCTGAATTCCTATTAGAGCCCCATGGTCACACTTCCTTAAGTGTGTAGGTGCCACACTCAGCAACTTAACAAAAAGCTACCTGAAGGCATGGTGTTGTCTGTTTCATTAATAGGAACAGCAATTCCTTGCACTTGTGAAAACTGTGGAAAACCATAAAACTCTTTTTCAAATATCAATCCCTTGCATATTCCTTTTATATGAGCTTCACAATAATCCTGTGAGGTAGGCCAGGATAGTCTTTTAATATTCATGCTGTGCGTAAATGTGGAGTTAGACATATTTAGTGATAAGCCAATGAATGGTACCCTTAGCAGAGACTAGAAACTAGGTCTAGTTTTCTTTTTGCTACCAACAGTTCCAATTTTTTCACATGAAAATATCATTCAAACACCTAAAAATGCATGGACCCTCCACATGATTGTAGTCTCAATTTATTGTCTATCTAACTTCTGGTGCTTACCCTCCAACTTTGCTGGGCCCTCTGGCACCCAATCAGCTTGCTCTGCCTGCCATGTCTTCCCCAATCTCCTCCCTTCGCTAATCGCACTCAGTCTCCCAACTCCAGTCCTTCTGGCAGGTTCTCTCCCACTGCCACCAGCGACCCCATGTACCATACGTTTTCGTTTCACTCAAAGGAACAACCCCCTTCTCAATATCTTCTTATATTTTGGCATTCCAGGCTATTGAGTTGCTTGCCCTTGGGAAAGAGGATTCCTGCATAGGCTCTCAAGGAGCTGATTCTCCGTGTGTTGAGCAGCAGGAGATACACAGCAATATATTATAAACTGGGGTCCATCAACAGTTCACTGATTTCAAAGAGCACGGATACCTACGAAACAACTTTAGTTCAAAATTCTATTAAGATAAATATAAGGAATTCATGCTTTGACAGATTTTGTCTGCTCTCTGGCAACCATGTTTACCTCTACCATCTCTGTCTCTTCTCTGTCTCTAGTGTTGCCTCTGCTCTGTTCAAGCTCTCATTTGACCTGGGCTTTGAAGCATATGAAAAATGTTCATAGACATGAAATGGGGCAAAAGAATTGTAGGTTTTGCATGGGCAAGGGCAGGGAAGCATGAATGAAAAGGTGCTCTAGTTTAGGGATTAAGGTCTGCAGTCAGGGAGACCTGGGAATCATAATTCTGATTCTGGCATTAACTAGTTGCGTGACCTTAGGCAAGTTGCTAATCCTCTCTGAATCCAGTTTCTTTATCAATATAATGCTCATAAAACAATCATTGACATAATACAATCTCAACTGAGTTAAAACAACTAAAGGATTTAGCACAATACTTAGCACATTCTTAAAACCTGAAATATGTTGAATGGTGGGAAAAGAGATGTGACTAGAATATAAGTGATTAACGACTGAGGGAGCCAAGCACTGTGGTCAGTGCCTTTACAAACATCATCTCGCTTCATTCCCTCCACAGTGAGGAATCTGATGCTTAGATAGGTTAAGTAACATGTTCAATGTCACACATTTAAATTGCAGAACTCTTCAGTCTCCTGAACCCTTAATAATGCTTCTCAACCACTCTCCAAAGGTGGCACTGATCAAGGAAACTTTGAAAGCCGGACCAAGAAATCTCTACTTTATTCTCTAGACATTAGAACCCATTGCATATTTTTTGGCAGGCAGCTATATCTAAGCTTCAGAAGGGTGTCTGGCATTTATGTGAATAATTGGGTAAGAAGGACCAGTCAGGAAGCTATTAAAGTAGCCTAAGCAAAAAGGGGTAAAGTCCTGACTAAAGCAGTAGGAGTTGAGCGTGGAAAGAAAAACAGGGGACGTGACTAAGGAAAGTCATGTGCAATGTGCAGTGGGGAATACAAAGATGGTGCAATGCAGCATAAGAAAGATACAGAAAAAAAAATGGGGAACCATTTATTTTTGAATAAATAGAATAGCATTTCACTTTCTTCTCCATTCAGAAGCTCCTTTAAATCCTGCCTCCTATAAAGAATCTCTGCAGACTGTTGAAATAGACACCTTTGAGGTAAATGGAATGAGGAAAAGATATCTCTAGTAAATGGCCTTCTTCAAAGTTTTCTTTCCAATTGGTGTCAGCATCAGAAAATAAAGAATCCTTGCAAGTTTTTACTGGAGCTCATTAGTCACACCCACCATTCAGCAAAGGTTAAAAAAAACCACAGTATACTAGGAGTCAAATTGACAGCCATCCTTGCACTTCAAGCAAATAATGTGTGTGACAAGGCTTTGAATACTAGAAGGTATTATTGTAACATGATAGTCAGTGACGTTTCTGAGGCACATGAGGACAAAATATAGTCTTCCCAGTCTCTGTGGTATGGACTAATTGACTGACTGATTATTATCCAAATCAGGTTTACCTGATTTCAACTCTTTTCCCATTAGTGCTCCCCTAAGATATTTATTCTTTACAATATATCAGATTTAAAATATCAACTCTGGTGTCAAGTATTAAGAACTTCACATTAAAATCACTGGCTTAAAGTTTAATTGTATTGATAAGATTGTAAGAGGCAGCACTCACAAAAAATATTAGCTATGCTATGTTACAATGCAACATTGACTCAAACTGGCATTGAATATAAAACCCAGCCTGCAATAATGCAATCCCTAAACCCACAGAAGCAAAGACAAGCATAATCTAGGTTGACTCTCACCTCCTTCCCTGCTGATTCTGTCTGTCTGTCACTGTCACTGTAGTAATCCGTTAAGGGGCCTCAAGCCATGGGGGGTGGGGGGGCGAGGGGGGTGGTACCCAGACTGAGAAACTGAAGAATCAATCTGGAAAAGAAAGCATCATTGACTTCTGATGGATCATCAGAGACAGATAGGACAGAAAATATGCAAGCCTAGGAAACAAATGAACAAAGTTTGATTGGTGGTATTCGCTTCACTGAATAACAACAAGCAAATCATTTACCTGTATCTCAGAAATTTTAATGACCAAAAAAGGAGATGCTAATCTGACCCACCCACATCTAAAAAATAGACAGAACTAAGTTTGGGAGCCACACAGAGTAAGGTTGGAAAACAGGATCCCCCACTTGCTGACTATAAAAGGCTGGATAGTATAAAATCATACTGTTAGCTCATATTTCTTCCTAAAATTGGGAGAAATAATTCTTACCTCAGCAATGCCATAGCAAGGATTAAATGAGATAATGTGGTAAACGTAGTTTGTACAGAAGATATTCGATAAACGTTCTTTCCTTCCTATTTTAAAAAGGCCGTATGGGAATCCAATTATAGTGGAAATGAATATACTTGGAAAAAAACTTGAAGATCTATGCAAGTGCAAAGCATTATCATTATAATGATGATCCTTCAATTCAATTTTCTCCTCTTATCCAGACACTGGTGTTCTTTAAAAAAAAAAAAATGGTTTGTGGATAAAAGACAAGCTGAGAGGAACAGCGTTTAAAAAAAAGAAAAAAAAAACTAATGCAGAGTGGAAAGCTAATGTTTCTTCAATTCGTTTCCAGCTTTGTGGTACTTGGTAAATCAGCAAATAAAACCAATCAGTTCCAATTAACTTTCCTGGAAGTGAGTAGCCAAAAATAAAAGAGCAAGTTACATTTTTTTTTTAAACTTTCTCAGTGTTGAAAAAGCCACTAAAGTCTGTATAGTAAAGAAATAATGTGCAATGACACTACTAACAAAATGCTGATTGCTACCTGAAACAACATTCATAAGACACTCCAGTGACTGATAAAGAGTAAGATCTCTGGGTGTCTGAGGCCACTGCTCACAGTTTTGCCAACCAATTACTATTTGCAGGGAATTTCCATTGAGCTCAGCTTTATGGTAACCCCACACTTCCAAAAAAATGTCGATTTTCAAAGGCTACAATCTAAATTGGTCAATCATGATATCGCCAAAAATAGCAATAAAAAGCAGACACGTCAATATACTCATGACATGAAGCTATCCATCAATTAGCATGGTTGATGTACCAGCAGCTATGAGTATCAGCCTTAATAATGCCACTGGTGGACTATTCTTGTAAATATACACACATAAGGGGAACACCCATAATTGAGTATGACCATTGAGAGCATAGGGAAATAAACTGGAAGTCAGGACACTCGATTTAATTTCAGAAGAGACATTTCAAGTTTCAAGACACAATTAGTCAATTTCTTGTTTTAAAAACAATCATACTACTCTTTCTTTATATGCCTTAAAAAATAAAGTTCTTCAGGATGGTCCTCATAGAAGCTTAGTTATACAAGGAGATGGATCCCTCACAGTACTTCCCACTACTGTGGAACTTCATTCTTCATTTAAAACATGGAAAGGGAAGGAACTAACTAACATGAATTGTTTTAAAAAGAGTCAAAACAGAAAAAAAATATTGTAAAATGGTCATCTTAAGCTTAAAATCCAAACATTTGCTCCTATTAGTTTCCTTCACCAATTTCTTCTCTTCATCCACAAATACTGCTTTACTTCACTGAGGGTCCTATGTCTTAAAATCCAAGCATAGGGAATATGTTGTCTTTTAGAATCCTCTCACTTCTCAAATAGGAAATATCTTGAATATATTATTGAACCTGACAATTTCTTGACTAAATGTTGTGGCTCCATTGGATTTGGAATTGTTAATGTTAAAACCAATAAACAAGAGAATATTCACTGAAAGTAACACAAAATAGCATTGATGAGCTCTGCTCCAGCACTGTACATTAAAATTCTCTTCACTATGGAGTGTTTTCATCTTTTGAAATTTCGGGAAGGGATAAGATACATGCTAATTTTTTTTTTTTTTAAGTTCACACCATGTAGCAAAACCATCCAAATAATTTTGGTGTGTAGAAATTTTCTAATCTTTCTGTGCAAAATGCTTTGTTAAATCCTGATGACAACTTGTATGCATAATGCATAAAATAAACTTTGCCAAAATCTAAAGCACTTTGTAAAACATGTAGACCCCTTTAGAAGCCAAATGTCACATTACAGGGCATGTCATTGGAGTACTCTGGATACACCACACTGCAAGGTTGACAGAAAGCATTATGCTTCATATCATTAACTTCCAAATGTCTAATATGTATAGTCACATTGGTTTACTTGCATTCAAAAGCACATGCTATTTTTTATGAAATTCTTCATATATTGATGCCTCGTTTATGTACCACATAAATTCAGCTCTGTCTTTAACACTTCTGGGAATCTTCACACTTTAAAAAGACCAGATTCTTATTTCATATAACTGAGAAAATCTTGTCACTGACCAAAAAATAATTTTAAGAATGTGTGTGTGTGTGAATTAGTATTTCTACACATGTATCTATCGTTTGATAAATCATATAGATAACTCCAGTTCAAATCTTATGGTCGTTTGTGCTTATTTAAAACCATAAAAATAGAGACAGGAAAGGAAAAAGACCCAGCATTCAAAAGTAGATGCTATAAATCCTGTCATGCAAGAGCCAAACAAAAAAATAAAAAAATAAAAAATCAGAATAATAATGTATCACTAGCCAGTGTCACTAAAATGATTTGTTTTACTCCTCTAATCTTTACCGTATCTAAACTGACTATAATAAATGAATAATTGCTCTGAATACAGAGCAGTTAATTGAAAAACTGTGCCAAGTATAAAACCAAGAAATCATAACACAAAATACAAGGTTTCATCAGTGTTTAGGAACTTGTCTTTGTCAATATTTTTAAGGTTCAGTGTAAATGATACTGTTTACTATCATATATCATAGACCATCGTGAATTATATTACATGTCCCATGAATATTAATGGTCTTAAGTTGCAGGACATTATATCAACACACATCCAGGTGTGAAATGCTGATGGAGTTTGGCTTTTTCTTGAAAGAAAATGGAGCATTATCTTGAAAGCCAAGTTTCTAAGGGTAGGCCCTAATCAAAAGGCAAGGGCCAATTTGACAAAGGGTGGGCATCCCCTTGGATATAGAAGGTGTGACATCTAGCTCCTAGGTAAATTGTTTTCCAAGTTCCCCTCTGGACATTCATTTACTATTGTGTGTACAAAGCAATTCAAATCCTAAGGGGGGTCGTGGGGGGAGATGGATATTAGAATGCAGAAACAAACACAGCATTGTTGATTGTAAACCGTGTTGGCCAGGGACAGCACACGTTTGTGTAGTCATCCCACAGTAGACAAAATAATTTTAAGAATTACTTGAATGAAAGCAAGGGCACAAAGATGAGTTGTTAATCATTTAGGCCAGTGAAAAATGTCCTTTTTGGAAAATCTTTGAAAACCTATAGCACCTGAATTTGCATGAAAGTTGTATCATATGAATATTTCTTTATTGAAAATAAAGCACTTCAGGCTCAGTTCAATAATAACAGCTTACAGGAGAGTAATTGAAGTTATCCAATTCTCTTCCCATTGAAATGACCTACAGTATATACACACAGAGACACACACAAAAAAATCTGTCGTGCAATTTTATTGAGACTGAAGTAAAAAGGAATTGGGGTTAGGCACTGTGTGAGCATTTAACGCACACCAAATGATGATATGGTCGGGGAAAATTATCCCTTTTTCTTCACGTTCTTTTTCTAAATTCTCATCTTGTTCCACCCCCTGCTGAGCTCCTATTGACTTCAAAGAGAGGTCCATGGGGGTCCAGAGCAAGATGAGAATTTGGCCCCGCATGCATAATTTTTGTGCTCTCTTATTCATAACATACACAATAAGCACTGGATTTGAAAAGGCTCTAACAGAGGCTGATAATGGCTCCCCAATGATCATGTATCTTCTTGGTATACTAAACGATATCACCAATTGGGCCAGTGGAAACACTGAAAACTCTGAGGAAAAGACCTGCCAAGTCTTTGTTATTATCCTTATCTATTATTATTACTCTAACTAATAATAACAATATTTATGTAGTATTAGGACCACAATCTCATCACTGTAACTTTAATAAGACCATACACATATCTGAATCTTTGTAATAAAGAAGATGTGCAGAAGATTCTGAATCCTCTCCTAGGAAATCTTACCATATCAAGGTGCAAGAAGACATCACATGAACAGGCATGCCACAGCAACAACACAAAATTATTGTGGACAAGGATGAAGAAATAGTAGGTGGGATAAAGAATTTTTTTTTTTAACTGATAGGAAAGACCAGTTACTCTATTCTGGGACAGCAAATGACAGAGACAATCTCAGAAGGAAAAGTTGAGGAGAGATAGTGCTGGGGTGGGTGATGAACCAGCAAACTTTTCTAGCGTTGTGAATAGAATAATACATGGAGGGTGAGGGATGGACATGATAATGTCAGCTAACAACCCAATGGAATCTGACCATCATGGGAAGCAAAAGAAATACTATTCCATGTCCCTAGTTTCTTATTCACAAATGAAAGCATTTAGTCACATACGTATAAATGAGGAGCAGGCAAAGAAAAATCAATCTCCCTAATACACATTTTGGTCTATCGTTATTTTATCCTATAAACTTTTGACCTAGGTATGTGGTTAGTCTAATATTGCCTTTTTCTTTTCACTGTCCTGTCCTTAAAGGATAATTTACCTTCTCAAAGTTAATGCCTTACTATCAATACTATAGTACCAAAAACAGACACGATCATGTAATGGCTCGGCAATTCATTTACATAATTTTCAGATATTTATCATGTCAATATTTCTTGCTATCTAGTGTCCTAAAAACCAGCTAACATCTCATCCCCCTGGAAGTGCATTTGTAACTTAGCTTGGCAGCAAAAGTGTATGCCCTATTTATAGGTAAGGCTTACAATTTACAAAAGGTAGTCGACAAAAATCAAAATGATGTTATCAATCTATGAAGCACTGTATGTTTACAAAGAAGTTTCACATACTTTATTTCATTTGTTCCTCTTAACAATACTGTAAGTCAGTTGAAGAGACGAAAGTGGAACTTCTGATTACCAGGGCAGCTTCCAACAGATCTCTGCCCTAGCCGACACGGCACGTAATTGAGAGTTAGACATATTGCTTTGCTTCTTTAGCCACTGACATCACTTTCTAGATATGTTGCATTATCCCCAGCTTGTAACCTTTTTCTCAGCTTTTAGCATTGCTATTATCACATATATATACAAAAGGGAAAAAATGACAGCAACTCAGAGACACTGTTATAGGTGTTGGGGTACTGGTGTATATAGCCTGCTTTCACTTCTTTGAGATGAATATTATGTCGACACAGTGTTATCTGCTGTCCTATCTCTAGGGCTCAATAATGCATGGTTCTGAGGATTGAACAGGGACAACAAGACTTGCTTGCCCCTGTTTTTCCTTCCTTGATTCACTATTTAAAATGAAATCTCTGGACTTGTGGCTCTATGGGTCTCTGATAGCTGACTAAGCCTTTAGTACAGAATAGGTATTTAATAAATACTTCTAAAAGGAATGAATCAATTAATGCATGTATTGTGTGCAGAAACACCCTTTAAAAAAATTATTTGAGTCATTTGCCTTTAAGAAGTTACTCTTAACTTGAAGCCAATTAATTTAAAAATGTAGGTTTTTTGCTTTTTGGTTGGTCCACTACTGTAGGCATTTCAAAGTGGTCCCAACAAGGAGAATTTGACATAGGTATAAAAGTATAACCCAGGCTTTTCCTTAATCCACCAGGAAAGGAGTCTCATCTTAAAGAGGCCTTTTCCATTTGTCTTTTTGTGGTTGAGGAATTCACAAAACACAACACATAGGCAAAAATCACATGTATATAGTTGAAGCACATGGCATGCGACTGTCTCACATCCTCACAGCCTTAAGTAGTAGAAGATTATCCTTTTAACGAGGGTAATTTTATTTTTCACTAGATATCTATCAAAGGAAAGATTACAACATAGCAGCTGGAACACTGGAACCTACATAATGTATTGTACATTTTAATCATGTTGGATAAAACACTCTTTCTATGGATATCAATTATACTAATGACTCTTATATAATACTCTCATGTGCCTACGGGATATGTATTGTCACCTCTCTTTTGTCATAAAAATAGTTAGTAGCTCTGGATCCACACTGAAGTGGTTGCTTTCATTTTTATATAATGAATGACTAACACTGTAAAAAAAGACATTTTATCCCATATTAGTTTAACCGAGTGAAGAGATTTCACATATGACAGTGCTAAATATACTCTTAAGCTGCTAATAAAGCCAAAGCCTGCGGGGGAAAATTCTAATGATGAGCAATGCCAGAAGTTTGTATTTCTGAAACTAAAGCAAAAATGTTCCACTTAGGTATAATTTCTAAATATCTTCAAAACGAACAGGGATTTCTAATAATTTCATTTCCAATAAGTCTCCCTAGTCAATTTGGAATCATTTCATTTGCAATAAATCTCTTCAGTCAGCCTAAAAGAGAAGCACACATTTTTTTTTTCCTTTTCCCAGAGTACAATGTTATGGAGGAAGATCCTTTGAATGTGTCCTTAAAATTAATAATGACAACAGAAGGTATGATTTATAGCCAAACTACTATGTGTTTCCTTTTCGTCAACAGAACAAGAATTTCTGCGAAAATGGTTGAAGCTTATTCACTTAAAAATAAATAAATGGACACATGACCACATTCCTTAAGTTGTATTCTAGAAATGCCTTAGCTGAGGGTCCATCAGTGTTCCCATTCTTCAGAGCACCTCCTTGCAACACTAGAGTTAAGGCTTTATGAGAATTTCCATTATAAACTTCTAGTTTTCAGGTTTAATAAATCAGTCATAAAAATGTGCTCAAAGCTGAAACTTGGCAAAGCAATTTCAAGAAAAGAAAAAAACTTCTGCCTGGTCATTTTTAAGTTACACAAGTATAAAAAGATACAGCTAGGATAGAGTCTTAGAAGCATTTTCCTTACAAATAGTTTTGAAGGCATATGATTTTAATTATATAGAAAATTGGTCAAGTGATTAGTCCACAGTATACTCAGAATATTTAGGGTAGTATGAAGAAAAAGGTGAAATAATAAAGTTATTTAAATTCCACCTAGAAACTTTTACATGTGCATTTTGAATGTCATATTCTCTTCAGTTCACCGAAGCTTTTTTTTTTAAAGCATTGGATCATTGCTTGCTTCTCCTTTTGTTCAACTAAACAGGGTATCCATCTGAAAAGATCTTGGAAAATTCTTTCTAATTTAAATACTGCCATTTATAAGGTATACATACATTTAATTATTTATGTAGCAAAATGGAATTACCCATATTAATATAAGTTTCTGGCTTTTCCAATTTATCTTTACAAAAATTGCTTATAAATTTTGTGAGTTAATTCATTTAAATATGTCAATAGATCCATGTGAACACTAAATCTTTGAGTATATATTGAGTGTTTCTTGGACTCCATTAATACAATCAAATAGAATATTTGTTACTTGCGTATAGTCCCTTGTCCAAGTTTGATGGCCATTAGAGGCACTAGTGATTTTGCCCCAGCAATCCAAACCTTAATACCTAAATAAAAGGTTTAAGAAGAATTTTGTATGGCAAGAGTCTTTCCCTAAAAATGGAGATATTAATTCCTTGATATTTACACATTTAATTTTTGACTTACATATTCAAGACTTATTCTAAAAGTTCAGGTAATGGTTATTCTTTAATTTTTGTTCATATCCATTGTGAGACTAGAGTGTTGGCAGAATGACTTAGCTTGTGAGTGAGCCTAGCCAGCTGCTCAGATTAATCATTCTATCTTAGCTTTTTTTCTAATTACTTTTACGTTTCCAGTAATAATATTTTTGTGAAAAGTATCCCTTATAATAAAGATAACTATATTGAAAGTGACATAAACTAAAAAGTAATAATTGTTAGTGATAAAATGAAACAATATAATATATAGTGTCTTTGGAATTATATTGCCTGGATTTAAATCCCAGATTTATTCATTTTCTATTTGCTTGATTCTGGGCTCATTACTTAATTATTCTGAAACCCAAGTTCCTCAGAGGAAAAAAAAGGGTGGAATGAAAGTAATAATAATGCTTCCTCATAAGTTTTCTGTGAGAATCAAGTGGATTTCAGCACTCTTCATAGTGTCTGACACAAGATAAGTGCCCACTGACCTATTAATATTATTTTCATTACCATCATTATCATCCTTGTCATTATCACCATCATCATCAAGGAGAAATTATAGAGGTGGTGCCAAATACAATAACACCCACCAAAGACTCCCAAGGTTTTACAGCTTCCACCCTCCATATCAAATAGTTTTTATCCCAACCCCTTTTTAAAAAAATTATTTT
Organism: Rhinolophus hipposideros; assembly: GCF_964194185.1. Lineage (NCBI taxonomy): Eukaryota > Metazoa > Chordata > Mammalia > Chiroptera > Rhinolophidae > Rhinolophus > Rhinolophus hipposideros. Next base: position 29,361,563 of record NC_138054.1, on the reverse strand, counting down.
GGCTTCTTTATGCTCATTTTTCTCTCAACCTTTTGATGGCAAACTTTCAAGTACAGCAACTTGCTTTTCTCAAGTGAAGCCAACGGTTTCAGTTCTACCTACTAGTCAACAGCAGGACTAGTCCAAAATCTGGATAAAGATTTAGAAGTTGTACTCATCAAATTGGTATATGAAACTGACACAAAGTTGAAAGAAATCAGTAATATGCTATATGACAGAATCAAGATCATAAAGGACTTAGACAAAAATGATAGGTTGAAGCTAATAAGGTGGACAAACCGCATTTTAAATATTGTGTTTAGTTCTAGGCAAGAACAAACTAAATTGCATCCAAAAGCAATTAGAAAAAAAAATCATTCTTTAGGAATCACCTCTTCTGTAAAGTTTTTTCTGGCTCCATTCTCCAGAGAAAAGTTAAACATTCCCCTACATCCTTGTTTCCACTGCATTTGACTATTATTTTCTTTGGTATATGTGGAATTATATTACAGTTTATCAGGCACTTTTCTTGTCTTCCCAACTAGATTACAGAAGTGGCACACAATAGTTGCTTAATAAATGACAAATTTTGAATAAAATGGAGCTTAATGGTATCTAACATCCTTTCATATTTAATATTTTATATATCTTTAACAATTTTGTTTTTTTCTTAACTGGAAGTTATTTTTGGTAGCCCATGACAAATTCTTTTAATTTTGATCTATGCTTATTTATTAAAAGCAGTTAACTTTAAAACAAAAAATCTATAGTGCCAAAAGGAGTGCAGGGGTTTCCCAGATAAAAAAAAAAATTCTTGAGTTCCTAAATGTTGATTCCTATTCAACAATTAAATTTTTTGTTTAAATTTAAAAATCTCCTCCTACATTTCTTGTGTAAATTTAAATTGACAAATATAATTGGAGGGTAAGTTGGAAATATGTATCAAGAGTTCTGTAAATATTTATGGTCTTTGACCCAGCATTTGACATCTAAGAAATAATAAGCCAGAAAAATTAGAGATACAAAATCAATTGTATATTGTATCATTGATTTATTATTGTATTATATAGTTTTTTTTAGTTTTTATACCAAAACAGCCAAATAAAATTAGAAATATAAATTGAATAACAAGACAATGAAGAATAGTTAAATAAATTAAGGTATTGGTAATTAGGATGCATTTTTGAATAATCAAAGATATGAAAAAGTAATCATAGCAATGTGAAAAAAGAGCAGCAAAAGGTATTTACCATATAATCCCAAAGATATACATATGTATACATACAAACATATATATATGTATACATATACATACAAGCACATGTGTGTGTACATGTGTGAGAGAGAGAACATTAACTTAATTTCTAGGTTATGAGACTATGTACAATTATTATTTCTTCTTTATTTGTTATTTATTTTTCTTCTTTCTATATTTTCCACTAGACAAAAATGGATATATATCCCTCATGCATCAGATTTTAAAAAATATTTTTAAAACATTTATACCCAGTCTGATTGGCACCAGGACAATCTAAACTATCTTTAACTATCTAGCATCTTCCCTATGTTGAAGCCTACCTAATAGGATTGCTAGCAAGCCATACGCTGTACACTTTGTGTCAAACAAATGTACCCTTTACACAAAGTATCTCCCACAGAGCATAAGTTGTCTTAGGAAATATTAACAAGTTGTTAACTAAATAGCTCAGTAAAAAAATGGAATAAAGAAGGAGATGAAGTTTAAAAACATAACTTTTGGATAAATTAGATATGAAAGTGATGGTTAACATAGCGTGCCAAGGACAGAGAGACACGTACAGGATGAGATGCCGTAATATATTATATGTCTGTTTTCACCCTCTTTTCATCCTCTTCAGTTCCTCAAATAGCTGGTTGTGCAGTTTTGTACTTTCTTAGCAATCTCTTGTTAGAGGAGGAGACAGGCTTCCACTATTGCTTTGATGGACCAGAGATGGCCAATGGGACCAATCCAAGATGACAGCCAGTGTCACAGCTTAAGCACATATTTCCTGGCATAATGAGTCATCCTGGGTTGTTAATTCAGTCTTTAGTTTATTGTTCCTGCCAGGCACACTTTTTCTGTCTTTAGTTATAAATTATTAAAGCATCAGGACACTTGCAACAAATTCTTGTTTCAAATAAGGTGATAGAAGGCAAGAGACTTATGCAGCCTGATCTTATTGCAGTTGCTTCATACACACTGTGATTAGTTGATGTTACTTCGTTATCATCACCCAAAGTATCTGCAAAATTAAACCATAATAGCAAATAGAGCTTTTTGAATATTTCTACTTTATTCATATAAATAATGTATTCTTTTTGACTCAAATCAGATGGCATGATCTCAATGTTCACAGGATGTTCTTGGATAATGGCATTAGTGTTCATGGACGGGTCAGTGGACTATTCCTTCCATAAGCAATACTCAGAGATAACATGCCATTATGGGAAGAACACTACAGGAATAATAAGATCTGGGTTTGGATTCCACCTCTGCTTCTAATCAATTGTGTGATCTAGGACATATCATTAAGCCCACTCACCTTAAAATTTAATATCAACATAAGCTAAAATGGAGTAAAACACTAGAAGTCTACGCTTCTACCTCAGTGGTTCCTAATCAGGCATGATTTTGCCCTATCTACCCAGGGGACATTTAGCAATGCTAAGAGGCATTTTTGGTTGTCACAACTTGGGAGGAATGACTGGCATCTAATAGACAGAAGCCAGGAATAAATGCTGCTAAACATCCTGCAACGCATACAACAGTCCTGTACGACAAAGAATTCTCTGGCCCCTAATGTTCAATAGTACTTCTTTGAGAAGCCCTCTAGTTGCATCAGACCATCGGGAAGAAATTTCAAATGAATGATAGATCAGAACTTTAAACATTTACGTTTTTAGGCTATTGAAGTTTGAACATTTATAGTTGGATTCTAGACTTCCTCAGGTGATGTTGGTAAATTTCATCTTCTAAAAGATGGAAAATATTTAGAAAGATTTAGAATATCATAACTGATTTCAACTGTCACAATTGCTTAATTAAATATAGGCTTATTCATGTAAAATTAGTCTTCTACACCTGAAACACCAGTCACATATTCTCTTATCTCAGTAGGAACAGTTAAAAATTCTGTTTTCACACCACCAAATATATCAGCATCATGAACGTGATACATCTTGGAAATCATTGTGGGCTTAACTATAGGTCAGACTATTTTAAATAGTTGACCATTAATTGAAGGTTATCTTCCCAATCCTGAGCTTGGTTATTTCTTGGTTATTTTTTTAACACTAAGTTTATCAATGGCCTCATATTATTGCAGTTATATGATAACATATTCTTGTGGAATTTCATTTCTAAAAGGGGTAGAGAATATACTAATGTAAATGACCATTAATTAAATGCAAAGATTAGGGACATTCACAGGTGAGTCTTCTTTAAAAATCATTTTAAAAGTCAGAGTTTTATAAAATTAAAGAAAGCCATATATGAAAGATTATATTTGTTAATTTGTTTGCTTTCCTTTCTTCCACAGGAGGGCCATAAAGTAATCCATTAGCTATATTAACCCACACTGTAGTTTGATGTGTTCTTGGGAAAAGAGATGAAGAGAAAAATCTGTCCTGTCTTTTTTTCTTTAAAACTGTAACGATTCTGAAATAATTCTTGTCACCATGCATCCTTAAAAGATATAGATTCATAATGGAACTTTCTACCCCTCATCTTGCAAACTTCAGCCAAGATGCTGTGAACTTCAAAGATCTGTTTTTCTTGGTTTCCAGTGTTGCCACACCCTACAGATACAGTGACAGGAGGGAAAATTTGCCTCAGGTTGGAAGTTCTAAGATAAAGTGTTGGAGTTGCAAACACATATCTCAACAAGACTCTTAGCTAAATAGGTCTTCTGAAAATCTTTCAGTGTACACAAAATGATTTTTTCTCATTGATCAATTTAGATCTCAATGGGTCCCTGAGTGTGAGGACCACAGAAAGCTGTGGAAGAACCAAATGAACTGGTATATTATAGGAACCAGAGAATTGTTGGATAAATGTACACATATTTGACCATCCTGCCATTTGTTCTTTATGTCACAGGCTTTCCTTTGAAACTCTGTGTAGATACTTCCATTTCTTTCACTTATAGTTGACGCAATTTTAGCAAGCTCTAAAAGCTTTGTACTAACAGTCAATCAACTCTTAAAGTGCCTCGTCATTCTTGTCAAATCAGCCTTAATGTTTCTTGGCAGAAAATCCAATTGTTTCCGTAATGGTTGACTTAAAGAAACCCCAAGTTAATGCTGAAGTGGGTTCTCCATTTTCTAAAAGAAAGGCTGATACAAATGCTTTAACTTGATTTGAGTGCTCAACCTTTAGTCTTTTGACAATATAAATTTTTGCTATGCTAGTCTAATATCACAGACAGAGCACTGGACTTGAACATCAAACGATCTGCCTTAAAAATCACAGTTCTGCCATTTAATAGTGGTGGGCCTTTGGGTATATTCCTTTACATCCGTGAGTCTCAGTTACCCCTATAGGATAACAACACCTAACTTATAAGGCTATTATTGGCATTTCATGGAACAATGTTGTGAAAGTACTTTGTATATTGCAAATCATTATACAACTGTCAGTTATAATTTCTGCCTTTAAGAATATATTGAATGGATACACTAAGCAAACTATTCCAGGGGTAGACGTGGTAGAACACACCTCACTGTGACCCTGTATATTAACACATAACTGCACATTTCCCTGTATTACAAACAGTCCATTTACATAAATTGGGGCGAAAGAAGCAGCTCCTACTCTAGAAAGATATTATCCTTTTTTCCCCCCTTAATATAAAATGTGAGGCAAGAGGATGACCTCATGAGTTTCTAACTGTATGGAGATGTACATGGGAAGAGAGTTTATAAACTATGGGTGCACAAGAAGAAGAAATCTTTGCCAGGACAGACACATCACTGCTGAGGAACATGGTTCCTGGGATTCAGAAGTAGGGCTCAGATACATATTCTGATAAAAACAATGTTAGATGTAATAGGTGTACTTTCAAAAATATTTGCCATCATTGTTAGTACTTCTGGTTTCCAAATATATGCACAAAAGGCCTTTATAGACAGCCTCTGAACCCAACCATCACATATGGAATTCTTTCTATAGAAAAATGTGTTTTAAATACAAACAAGTAAATTTAAATAAACATTTAGAGTTCAACTCTCTGCTCAAAGTTAGAGATTGCTTGCATAATCAATTAAATATAAATTATATTTCAAATTCTACCAGGATTAGATTTCCTGAGGATAGAAAATGGGACTCGCTAGCTAATGAATTCCCAGTGGTGAACTGCTGCCCTGGGATGCACTATTGAGAATCCTGCTATTATGGGAATGGTCTCAGTCAGCTTTGCTGCAGACCATCTTTATGCGGGTGTTTTCCTGTTACCTTACATTGTGCTTATCTGATGAGATAGTGTTTTGATACAATATTTCACTTGTTTGAAGAGGAGGAAGACAATGAAATTGACTTTTTCCTTCTTCGTTGCCCATGACTCCATACTTAAACCTCAGTGCTCTTTACAACTGATGCAAATAGTACTAAAGAAATCACTTTTTACAGCCACTGAGGAATGAATGACTATGATCCAGACAATCTCATCATCTCAGCTGTTTCTATCTGTGCCAATTGATAGCTGTGACTGAATGTTATGTATGTACAATAACTCTTATGAGTACCAATATTATTGTGTCATATTAGAGTCTGCTTATTTTAGCCCTATAGCCAAAACTAATTCTGTTTTCCCCGAAAAGATATCACAAATACTCACTTAAATTTTAGTGTATATTTTGCAGTTTCTTAAATATGACGTGTAGGTTGCTAAATATGCCATGGTGCCTTTGTCCATTCTGTTTACTCTCCTGGAACCCTTCCCTCCTTGCCTCTCAGGGTAACTCCTCAGAGTGTGTTCAAACACAAGCTAAGCCACGTGGTCTTCCCTACTCTCTCAACTCAGCTCCCAGCCCAAACACAAATCCATTTGCTCCGTGACCTGCTCTCCCGTAGCACTTTGCACTTACCTTCAGTAGCACTTGCATTACCACTTTATAAACACTTGTTTACAAACTGTTAGCTGAAGGCAGAGAACATATTATTTACATATAGTAGCTATAGAATAAATTGTGAATCAAGTAAATATGCAATCATTCTTTTCTAACTACATGAGTAAGTGGTATTAAGAGTCAAGCATTGGGCTTGTGATGTGTCAGCTTCCTGACACCTGTGAAGTCTCATAGGGTATTCATTCATCCAGACCATTCTTTCATCCAGTTTCATCAATCATTAGAGAAGTAGTCGTGGTTTCTGTGTATCTATTGCACGGAAAGGGGATTATGGACCCTGCATTACCTATATCCTTCTACCATATTTGGAACACTGGTATCTTGAGTGTCTCACTGGAATCCTGTATAGAGCATATAAAATACATATGTGGATTGAGGTTTGCAAAACAAGTTGTTTACTAGTGGGGACAGGACTATGGTCACACATGTGTGAGACTGATAAGAGTAAAGTAAAAGTAAACATGTTTATGTTTAGAGCATATACAGGAGAGTAAACATGTTTATGTTTATATGTGAAACTGAGCGTAACAAAACTGAGTGATAAATATGTTCACCAAAACAGGTAAACAAAACAGGTAAAACGTTTTTACCTAAGACGTAAAGAACTCCTGGCGAACAATTTCTGGTTATCCCCTAAGAGATAAACAACTCCTGGAAAACAACTTCTGGTTGTCACCTAAGAAGTAAACAAGTCCGAGGAAAAGAGGATAAAAGCAGAACTCCAGAGCAATGCTGTGAGTGGTCTGACTGGGTGCTCCGGCTAAGACCCTCTGTGATGTGCAAGCCATGATACTCCGGGACTCTACGAAGTTCTTCCTTGCGAGACCAGCTTGCCTCAGACCTGCCTGGGTTCAGTCGCCTCTCCCAGACCACGGACCTTCACCATCTTGATTGACTCTGGCACTTGGTTCATTATTAAATTCCACTCTATTCTGTATAATCCTCTGTGCTTACCAGAGCATTGGCCTCTGGAGGGACACTGGTTCCCAAATAAAGCTGTGTTACTCACTCTATCTGAACCTGTGTGCCGGGAATTTGTTCCCCACTTGCTTCTCGAGTACCACATAGGGCCCTGCTGAATGGTTAATATCCCCTTGACTTTCAGAAAGAGACTGAAATGTAGCGACTGCCCTTATAAGCACTAGCAACAAATCCTCAAGCCATAATTCTATTCTGGTGTTATGAATGCTTACCTGAGAGTCATATGGAAGTCTGGTTTCCCAAGAATAGGTCAGCAGCAAACTTGATTTTGGTTGGACTCTCAGCAATTCTATTCACTATCGTGTAAACTTGAGAAAGTTACTTAACCTCTCAGGAATCTCAAGTCTCACATCTGTACAATGAGAATGATACCTATTTCACAGGGTTGTAAGTAAGACGATACATGTAAAACACCCTAGAGGGTGCCTGTTTATAGTGAGAATCATTGCATGTTTCTGCCTGTTTTCCCTTGCTACTCATGTGCTCCTTCAATAGCTAAGTTTGACATAACCATATTGAAAATAATCCTAATTGCCACTATAATTCTACCAGGGGAGAAAAGATGAACACAAAGGAGAGATTTCTACAAACACAGATAATGTCGCCTGCATTTGAAAAGGATATATAATTCCAAATACCTCATTCATTCAAGAATATTTACTCAGTATGCCAGGACTTTTCTAGGCTTTCAGTACACAGCAGTTAATGACACAGTCAATATTCCTTAGCTTCATAGGGCTTCGAGTCTAGTGGCCTTTAAACTATGAGAAATCAAAGTATTGAGGTTATAAAGAAAACAGGAGAACAGTTTATATTTTCTAAGCATGAAAGGTTGTTTTTATTATTATTGTTTCTTAACCGAGAGAGAATTTTCACATCAGATTTTTTCCAGTTACATATTTTTAAGGTTATCATAATGTCTTTCACATAGTGGCTGCTCAAAAATAAATTTATTGAATTAATGAAATTATAAAGAGCCTTTATTTATTTTAGCTTTAAAAATGCCTGTAAAGATAACAAGCCCAAAAAGGCCTTAGAAATAGTCATTGGATATTGACTAAGGAGCAAAGAATGTGAATTTCCTGCATTGTGCCAGCTCTCCCTCCTCCACTGAGAAAAACAGGCTGGTTATCTAAATAAATAAAAATTTTCATAACTGGTGATTTTTGCTTTTTAATTATGAAATTAGAAGGAACTGCTTTTCTTACCAGAGAGGAACATGAATTGGTCTCACCACTGGAATGATTTAGATAACATATTATACTGAAAATAAGTTACATAAGAGAAAAAAGAAAAAGCATCCACCCACTGGTACCTGAGCATACTAAACACTCATTCCATTGACTTTACTGTCGACTTTCTCCTTTGGCTTTCGTGGACACCTGGGAGCCTTCCTATTTCTTTGTGTTGTCACTAGGGTGGCCAATGGTGCTTCACTGAGTCTCTCTGCAATTAGGATGCACCCATATTTCTTCAAGGAGAGAGGCTCTCACTGCATCAGATGATGAATACCCTTGCTCCGATACCCACATGGCATTGTATAATGCTCACCCTGGCAACGTTAACTTCATGCTCTGCTCTGGAGCGTTGGTAGAATTGGGGAGCTAGAGGTGTACTTAGGACTTCTTAGTTGTTTGATCACATTGATAAAAAGATATGCAATCAATCTCCTCCTAAGACAGTGAGTGGTATTGGCCATAACTCATTACTCCGTCAAGTATTTGGCATTTCAATCGATGGGAAATGATGTGTGATCATTCTAATTTATTATACATCATTTCCCATCAATCGACAAGCTGAAGCCTTGACATAGTAAGTACTTACAGACACTGTCAATCATTCTTGGTCCAAATACTTCCCAGTGCTGCCTTTTGAGATATCCTCAAAGAGTCATGAAAACGGAATGTGTCCCCTAATCACACATGCAATGATTTCATTCAGCAGATGACTTGGAGATGACCTCTTATGGTACTGGAGGATTCTATCAGCAATTGCTTAAACATCAGACTATTCACCAAGCCAAAGGGAATGAAATTAATAAATATTCTCATAGGCCATGATTTTCCTCCCAACTTCTCCAAATGGGACTCAAAGGACAGTGGTGTTGCCAGAATCATAGAGGTCTCCTTCTATCTTTGAAAAATACCATTCTCCACCCCCCTCAGCTCAGAAAATTTACTATTTCCTGAGTGCTATTTGGAATAATGTCAAAGCCCATTGGTTTTCCTGCTTTTTGTCACTGTGGGGAATGACATCACAAGAGAGTGGATCACCAAATAGTATCAAGATAGTAAAGCTCATAAATTACCAGTACTTTTTAATAAGATCCCTCAGCTGTTACTCCTGCCTATACTGAAGCAATGGATGAGAACTGTCCACTTTGATTAGTTCTATTTGTTTGAAGTTTGATTCTCATGAAAACAAAACAAGAAAAAAAGATTGTCAGGTACATGTCCTTAAGCAACAGTGTCCAAGGAATAATTTTGAACATTTCATACTGCCTCTGGTTTTATGGCAACTCCAAAAACTGCCTGCTGTTTCACATGAGCATTTTTGGTAATTTTAAAAAAATGTCACGACAGGTTCAATTTCTTTGTGATATTTTTCAGGAATAAAACCAAAGTGCCACAAAAATTTGCATGCATAGTAGAAGAAGAATTTTTATTTTCACCATCAGCAAAAGGAACATTTTTCTGAAGAAAGGAGGGTGATGTACTCTCTATAACTGACATACATAGCAACACTTTTGTGAGGCCTGAAGGAAGAATACTGCATTTTGGCTGGAAAAAAAAATTACTTGCTTTGCTTAAGAATATCGTCTCTTAAATACCTGGGAAAATAACAAGTAAAGTCAAACTGCAGAGGACTTTTCATTCTTAATAAATTTTAAAAGAAATAAACTCTACATTTTTTTTTCACCACCAGCAACATTTGTGGCATCAGCTTTTTTTTTTTTTCTTTTTTTGTGAAGAATCCAGCTGTGGAAGAAGCCTAGCATAGTGCTTTGTATGCAGTGTGTGATTATGATCTGGAAGTCAGTTCAGGGATTCTAAATCATCACCAAGAAAGTTTGTTCCCATCCTGTTCAAGGGCCCACGACCCAAGAGATTCAAAATGACCAACTAATACAATGGATTTTAATAGAATATTTCTCAGTGGATTTCAAAGTATTTATTAGCTCATTCAATCCTCATAATTTGCTTGAGCCAATAACTTCCTAATCTTGAGGGGAAATGCCTTTCTCACTCCTCCAAGTACCAGCATTTCCTCTTTGCTTCCTCGTCAGCAATCAGAGGGTCTTGGCAGAACCAGGGCTTACCGAGGAGCCAGCTGGCTTCTTTAGCTCTTCATATGCTCTGGGGCTTATCTAGGCTAATGGAGAATCACAGTTCATTATGCACCTTCTTCCTCTACCCCCTGTGAGGAAGCTCCAACGTATATCAGGTTTGGGGCAGGAGACTTCATTGCCACCGGAGCTGCTAAAAAGAGCTGTCAATACCCTATGGAGGAGTTAAGGGATATCAATATTTGTAAGAAAATGTGCTCTGACCCCAGAAGAAGGATGGAATGGAACCCAGGGAAACAGAAGAATTAGTATCATCTACCAATTCTACCCTACTCTACATGAGTAGGGCAGCAGTAACCGCCTATTAAGCTCTCAGGATGTGCCAGGCACTGTCAAGCCCTGTACACATATTAGTTCATTTAGATCTTAAAGCAACCCTAAGAAATTGGTATTATTATTGTCCTTATTTTATAGATGAGGAAACAGAAACAAGGGATTATATATGCAAAATAAAGTGCCGAGAATCACATGGCATATAAAAGTTTGCATTCCAGTCTAAGTCTCAATAGTAAGCCATCTTCTTACCTAGGAACAGAACAGTCTATGAAAGGAGGGTGGACATTCAATTCAGAGACAAAGAGGAAAGCAAATCAAGGAGGGCTTTATTTTGTGATGAAAGGAAAATAGGAAAAAACTGAGGGAAAAAAATGACAAGTATTTAAATGATGGAGCTAAGTTTCCAACTATGGTACAGGTTCGTGAAAGTATAAACTAAAAAAATCATAAGGGCATCCTTATGATAATTGAATATCTCTTTTCTTATAAATATTTACTTCAAGAGGAGAAAAGGTATAAGCATTTAGAAACTCAATTTCAGAGAAAAAAATGGTTATATAAAAAGAGAAACTTTTTTCAAAAATCTGATGCAGAATCAATCATGGTCCATGCCACTCAATAAGAAATGAAGCCCCTGCTTCAGAACTTTCACTAACAAAAGAAACAATGCCTAGAGTGAGTGCTCATGTGTGAGGTTTGAATTTGATATGATTTGAAAAGCATGAATAATAAACTCTTGAAAAATGGGGTTTGATAACGAGCAAGCCTTTAACGATATAGACATGTTGCCAGGTACCACTTTAATAAACTATTACAAATGATCGATGCAAAGGTGTTTCCAACAGCTGTTTATGCAATGTGGCTGGAAGAATTCTTCCATAAAGAAGCTGTTAGTGGGAAAATTGGCTATGCATGGTTGTGATGTCAAATCCATATATAACAAACTTTTCCCTGTCAATCAACAATCTTGCCATAAATTAATCCATTTATAACAAGACTTTTTTTGAATTGACAGCTTCAATGTGAATAATAAAAAGGACTCTTTAAGGAAAGTGAACTCAGAATGGCTTTTGGTAACTCTTTAACACATGAGAAGTGGCTAAACCTTATGACTTTTAGTTTATATTGAAAAGGTAGGCAGCTCCGAACATCATGGTAGTTTTCCAAAGGCAGCTGAATAAGACAAAGCCAGGGTGAGCTCTTAGGTTTGGCTTACAGAGGTTAAGTAGGACCTGCTCATATTCAATGACAGAAACAAATGCTAGGGCATTTGCTTTGACTCTCCTGGACATAAAGATCAAATGTAGAGGAGGTCATTATGTAAACACTCTCTTGTTTGCTTTCTGCCCAATGGGGGATTGCCGGCACCAAAGACTCCTCTGGTCAGTAGCAGTACAGTAAGTGCATCAGGCAGACCCGTAGACCCTGTGGTCGTGTTCTCTTGTTCTGACCCATGACATTGCCTTTTATCAATGTGGTTTCACAAACTCGGTTATCTGTGGTTTCTGATGGTTTTTTCCCCAACAACTTTAATTCACAAAAAATCACAGGATTGTAAAGAACGCCTACATGACATTAGGCAAGTGTTTCTATGTGCCAGGTAAAACATTCCTAAGGCAAGAGTTGTGTTCTTAAAGACGGCTAGAGATGAGAGGCCATAATCCCTTCAGAGATCTCTAACCCCAAATTCCTAACTTCTGATTTTTCTTTACCTTCATGTGGTACCATGGTCCCTACTTTCATCACTAAATGTAATTAGAACTTGGCTATTTTTCATGCCTAAATTCAACATGCTTCATCTTCTGTCTAAATAACATCTATTTCTGGAGCCAAAGGCCTTTTTCCAAAACTCTTTTACTACATATAACATTCCTCCCCTCTTCAATCTTCTCTTAACCTCTCCACTTAGTCAATCTGATCAAAAAGTAGATATGAAGAAATTACCATAAGCAGGCATTAAAAAACAAAAATTAACAGACTAATAAGATTATTGAAATGCATTAGGCATTTCGCTTTATATTTTGTTTTCCATCACACGATGAGAACCCCACTCTAAATTCTTCACAATTTGTCCTACTAAGTTTGTCCTGAAAGAGAGAAGCCCCATTTTGGACGCTAACCAAGGCATTCCTCTTCAAAGATCTCCTGACCCTCTCTGTTAAGGAAGGTTATTCTGAGATTCCTTTGTTCTTGCTCTGCTCAATTAGCATGCTTGCTGAATTGCCCACACGCTTCCAGTTCATCATACCCCTGTGCCTGGTGGATCTTTCCAGCCAGATTCACATATAGACACAGGAAATGAGTGCTTATATCTATTTGTTTCCCAGGTACCCTAATATCTCTGCTGATTTTTGGCCTCTTCACTTACCCCATGTCATCATTTTGTCAAGGGCATATGGAATTCTAAATGTACTCTTCAAATGCAAGTTTACTCAACTAGGCTACACATATCTCTGTAGGGCACATATTCTCAACTCCACCATGTGCGGGAGGAAGCAACTTTCCTCTACCCTTCTAGGTTCTTTCAGCTGGTCTAATAATCAAATAGAAGTGAGACAGATTAACAAGACAAAATAACCAAAGTTAATTACATATGTACATATGGGAGTCCCACATACATGAAAGAGTCAGAGACCCTACATATATGAGAGGTTCAGGGACTGAACTGGAAAATGAGGTATATATATATATATACATACATACATACATACATATATACACATATATATATATGGATATCCTGAGCTAAGGAATGAGATCAGGCACTTTGGGCTTCAGAGGGGAGGCAGGTTATTTGCAGGCTGATAAGAAGAGATGTTCAGTAATTAGAAGTCTGTCCTGCTTTATAGATAGGTCATAAAAAGTTACTTCTTATGATAACTCTTATTATGGGCAAAGCCCCAATTTAAATTATTTAAGGGAGAGCTAAAAGTTTCTCTTGAGCCTGTAGGGTCTCAATTGCATTCAATTCAAAATAATCTACATACCAAAGTAGCAAATCATGGGGAGGCTTATTCTGAACCCCTTCAAACATCAGCATCATTGATGAAAATAGTTAGGCATGATCACAGCTTAGAATCTAATAGACTACAGGGATTTTAAGATGCCGTGGAAAACACTGCATTTTGAAATAGTGAAATCATTCTGGATGCTTTCCTTCTCTCCATCAATCTATCACAAGGTGTTTATACTGAGTAGATTCTCACGTGTTTGTTCAGTGAGTGAATGAATGGACAAGGAAATGAATAATCACTATAATGGAAACAAATTCTCACGGGCAGTGAGTCTACAAACCTCATTGCATGTGGATTTAAATTTAAATTTCCTCAGATTAAGTTTCAGCGTGATGTAGACAAATGTTTCCATTTGACTATCTCCATCTACCCTAAGACATTCTAAGGATCTTCTTCAATATTCTCATCTTTTAATACAACTATACCTCGCCCCATAGTGCTATCAAAAGCCCAAATGCTAGTACATTCAAAGAGACCACTCAAAGCAGATAAAGCAAAGCTGTACTTATTTTTAAGAAATGCATTTAAGAAATGGGGAGTGTTTTGTATACTTAATGTTGAGGATGTTATAACATGCTCAGCCTCAATATCTCAGTTATTTTTCTGAAGTTATCACCCAAACAAGTAGACTGGTGTCAGCCTGCTTGAAGCTAAATATAACTCCCCCCCCCCCACCTTCTTCCTTCTTTCTCTCAATATTCACTTAGCTTTAAGCATGTGCAGGCACAGGAGGCCATGATAGCCTCAAAGCCACGTGTTCTTAGCTACAGCACTCCAGCTAGACTCCAATGGCAGGATAAAGGTGACATGGGAAGTTACCGGCAAGATTTGTTTTGTATTCCTTCACAAACATTTACTGAGGGCCAGGGTTCTGTCAGTGATGAAACACCTAAAAACAGACAAAAATCCCTACTACAGTTAGTGCAAACAATCCCTTCAACTTCTTTATTTCTACATTTGTTTTTACTGATTCTGAACTGATTCATAATAGAAACGATGGAGAAAAGGACAAAGTACCAAAACAGGCTAAGTGTACCATTTGTAGATATACGACTTCCCTCAAAATCCCCTAAAAAAAAAAACAGAACAGCTTATTGCCTAGATGGATTTATCCTTAAAAATCCATATATAATGAAGAATAACAACTTTAATCCTAGGTAATTACAGGGCTCCAGTGATTTCAAGGTTCACATCAGCAGAATCACTAGTACTTCAATATGGGCAAGTGTCCCCTTTTGCGTGCTTGCATTGTTTCTTAATTTTACATACCCTATTCAATTAAACAAGGACGGATTAGAAGAAGCTGACACCAAATTTCCCGCACTTAGTAGTATTTGAGAACAATCCTTTTCCCAAAAAAGATATTTAGAGAAAAATGGTAAGAATCAAAAGCTTAGGTGAACATTTTTGCTCTTTATATTTTTAAATTAGGAGCACGCAAATGGAGATCTTAGGATAAAGTTACTGTAAATAAGATCTTTGTCTCTAAATGAGACTAGTTCCTCAAAACTCCTTTTTCTTTTTGACTTGAACTGTTCAGCCCCACTTTCAGTGAAATTCAATCACATTCATTAGCATTTCTAAAGATGTAAGCTACTCAAAACAGCTGCATTGTCTTTCCTTTTCAACTAAAATGCAGCTTTTCCTTCTTAAGAGAGAAATCTCCCTTTAGTTACCCGATTCTTTCTGCTTGGCACCCATAATTTTCAATGGTAGAGCCAACCCCCATGAAACAGGAAGTGCAATCCCATTTGATCTCACTTGAAAGAAATTGTAAATACTTGGTAAGGGCGGAAACAGTGGCTCAAAGAAAAATACAACAAAATAACTGTGGAAAAAAAAAAGCAAGAGGGACAAAGTAATAATCATTTAAATGAACTAACTCTTTGTCCCTCGAACTAACATTCTCATTATCAGGAGCATTTAATATATTCCCAATGGGAAGCACACTGGTGTCTGTCAGTCTTCCTTCTCTTTCAATGGCTATTTCAGCAATTAGGGAAGGAAACATTTCTTTTTAACCTTTTAAGTCTATATAAAGAATATTCCATATGCTTCAAATCATAAAATTACCTGCTTTTTTTTTTTTTTTAAGGTGAGTATTGATGGAAATATATTTATTGCAAGAAAGAGCTCAGGGTTTACAAGTTAATCTTTTTTCACTGATTAGGAAACCATCTTTTGTGGTGCCCAGTTCAAAATTCTGCCTGCAACTCAATTGTAAACCCAGTTTTGAGCAGTTAAAGCCTAGAAAATATGCTGTTATTTATGAAGGGAAATAGTGCCCTAACCCATATTAAGAAGGGCAAGCCCTGGAGCTGTGTTTCAGAAACAGTTTGCCATGATCTATACAGATGTTCAGCTGTCTCCTGGTGACAGGGCCATCAGGCAAGGTTAGAGGGGCTGCAGGACCCACCGGTTTCAGGTCCTAACCCAGTGAATTAAGCAGGCACAGAGATCAAGAAGGTGATGGGAATGCTAGAAATATGGAAATTAGTCATTTATAATCACATCTGAATAAAACAAAAGACAATGCAAAACTGAATCCATCTTCTGTTTCCAGTACATATTAAATTGAATTAAAACATTCTAATTTATAAAAAGCTGACCATGAGAACTTTTAAAAATGAAGCAGCTCATTAGTGGAACCTACTAATAGCAATTGGGTCTGGTGCTATGGAGGGAAGGGATAGAAGCAGTCAGGGGTCTTGCTACTATTGGATGTTTAAAAAAGGAAAAAAAAAGTGTTTCACATTCAACTTGCTCAAATTACTGCACTTGTGAAATTAATAAATCCCTAAACAGGTGTGTCAGAGCCACTTTCTATGTTTAAACCTAGCAAACCAATTCCCTTCATAGAAAATGCTGCTGACCTGGCCTGAATAAGTCTCTCATAAGAAAGAAAACCTGAATTTGAGACTACAAATGATAATCAGACCTACTCTAAAATTTTGTGAAATGTAAATTCTTCCTAAAGGAATTTCTAAATTCATGCTTATGGGGCACAGTAAGTCAGAAATGTCAAACTGCAAGTGACAAGTACTTGCAGAAGTGCTTCTTCAGAGACTCTGTCAGTCGCTGCAAAGACAGGCTGGTTAACTCTCCAGCATTCTTGGGATGAAACTAAAAATTGTGGATAGTTATCCGCATGTTACGAGGAACTGATTGGACAATCGCTTTACAAAGAAATGTGTAGGATCCACAAGAGGGGCAACGGCAAATCCATCATCTCTCGTTCTCTTAGGCACTCTCCCAGCTAGGGAAAAATAACAGCATTTCCTTGTGCTGTCAGCACAAAGAGAAAACATATCTGACAATGTGGCTCGGAAGGAGCATGTGGACTCCTGGTGGAAGCTGCTCCAGCCCACCTTCCTGAGTTTGGGTCAGGGTGGATGCAGACATCCAAGCTGAAAAAACATGGTCCTAGAAGATTCCACCCATTCTGTAGTGAACTTTGCCAGGTAAATCCCACTCTTCAAGACTCCTTCATTCTAATGCTGTTCGCATGATATGTCTGCCTTGTATGCGCCACCCCTTACTCACTTTTGCTATGTTATCTTTCAAAGGAAGACACTTTGGTTGAAGAGCACAGAAGGAATAGAAGAACACATGTGTGGGTATATCCTGAATGTATGTATAACAACAGTAATATTAGTGGTCATTTACTGAACTCTCATTTTGTGCCGGGACAATACTAAGTCCTTTATGTATATCAATCTCTTTAACTTCTACAACCACCCTGTGAGAATGATACCAATGCTAACCCAATCTACAGGTAAAAATAAATGAGGTGCAGAGAGGCAAAATGGATGAAACCCTTGCTCTTGATATACAGCCTGTTCATCACCAGTCCTATGCATTTAACTAAGATACTACAGTCTCTTGTTTCATAATGGTTAAAATATCTCTGTCCTCGTTGAGCATTTGTTCTGTGTATTTTTGTAGGGCTGTAGAGAAAATCATCCAATCATTTGCCCACTTCTGCATGACTTTATGACTTCTTTGGCCCAGGTTCCAGAAATCACACTAAACTTTAAACTCTCTGGCATAGCACTAGTCAATAGAATTTACAGCAAAGATAAAGTGTTCTAGGAGTCTACACTATCCAATATGGTAGCCACTAGTCAACTATGGCTATTGAGCACAATGTGACCAGTGTGACTGAAGAACTGAATTTTTCGTTTTCATTTTAATTAATTCAAATTTAAATAACCACATATGGCTAGTGAGTACCATATCATACAGCTCATCTCTAGAGGGAAAAACATGATGCTCACTGATCTGAAACTATTTAATGTACTCATTCAACCAATATTTTTTGAGAGCCTAGTATACACCAGACTCGATGCTAAGCATTATACAGAATATGGTGAACAAAGTTGACATTGATTTCTGACCAAAAGGGAGAATCAGATTAAAAAGCCAGAAAGGTTGGAGAAAACCAGAGGAGTGTGGCCTCATGGAAACTCAGAGAGTAGAAGTTTCTCAGAACTTGGGTCCCTGATCTACTGTGTAGGCTGCTGCTAAGAAGACAAGATCAGAACAAAAAAACATGAGCTGGATCTGTCATTACCAAGAAACTTTATTGCCTTATCAAGAGTAGTTTCAGTGAATTAAAGGGATCAAAAGAAGGTTGGAATGGATTAGAATAAACAGGAGGTAAAAAAATAAAGATACGGATGACCTATCTCTGTCTGACCTGACAGAGATGAAGACAGAGATAGACAACATTCTTTAGAATCGTTGCTAAAAAGGGGAGTAAATAAATGAGGGTGATATCAGAAGGGATAGGCACGGGCTAGGCATTTTGTATACTACACATTTCTTAAAAAGAAGTGAAAGCTGACAAGGCAGAAAAGGGCAGGGGGTAAATGACGTTCTTGAGAATGCAGGAGGGGAGTAAGATCCAGAAACCGATGAGGACATTGGTCTTGGGTGAAAGGAGGGACACTTCCCCAAATAAGAGGAGAAAGACGATGGCTATAAGTGCGGAGTTGATCACTGAACCCAACTAACCTGAACTAACCTGCGCTGGAGACTACCTTAGCCAGGAATTGAGTTCAAATCAAGTCACTCTATTATTCAAACATAATTGAAAAGCAATTAAACGTTTTTTGCAGTCTCTGAAGAAATCACCAAAGAAAATTACATGAATAACACAAAAAAAAACCCAAACTTTCTCAAACGGCTGTATGTCTCTGTCTCTCTTTGCCTCTGTCTCTGTCTCTCTCCAGTTCGCCGCTCTGTCTTTTCCCACCACTCCAAAATCTCAAGAAAATCTCTTACTGAAAATGTAAATGGAGTGAGATGAAATGATGTTGAGTGATAGCTCTAAAATTTTATGATTCTATAAATGATAGAATCTGATATTTAAAACTCCACCTTTTCATTTGTGAAAAGGCAAGCTGGGAGGAATTCTGAAGGTTACTAAAGGTTTCCGTAAAAAGTTACGAGGGTACCACATCATAGTGTGTGTAAAAAACTAATATGAAAAACTCCACAACTGCAAGGAAACTTAGCATGGGGGAGAAGAGGTTTTGGAAGACACAGGAGGAGGAGGAGGAGGAGGAGGAGGAGAAGGAGGAGGACCACAGAAAAGTTGAAGAATCAGGGCCAGTATTGCCAAGCCCTGAGGAGAAATTAGAGATGTAGATGGAGGCATAACATCTGTTCTTCTGTTGCAAGCAGCTTTTGTTTCCAAATTCACCTCCTCTTCTTTCCTTGCCTCAGCCATGCCCTATCTCCCTTTTCTTTGAAATGATAGAAATCGGGGGAAAAGTCACAAAACAGTGGAAACCACTCTAATACCACATCCCAAATAAGATAAGTGTATTTGGGCACATAGAATGATAATACTACAACCAGGGATTTCTAAAAAAAAATTTTTTAATTCAATGGGAAGCAAAGAGTAACTTACCTCTTAAGCTGTTTGTTTGAAAATAATATGCAGAAAGGGAAAAACAATCCTCAACTAACAACTGCCTTCCTTGCCATCTGCTTAATCTAAACATTAGCATATCACATATCTGGGCGAACTCAAATTGCACTGGAAATGGAGTGCTCTATTCAACTTCTTCAGACCCTTGATGGGGGAGTGAAGTGAGAATTCTCTGTGGGATTATATGGACTTTCTGGGCTTCTAACATATGCATTTAGGGCCACATTTTCAGTCCAGCCTTAACTCATCATTCTACGACTGGAGGCAAAATTGTGCCTGGCTTAATTAGCACAAGTACTAATCAAGTACTAATGAAATTTGCCCACAAGCAGTTCTTCAGACTAGGGCACAAGTAGTGCACACAATTTCCCTATATATCAGTTAGCATGTCAGCACAAAAGGAGGGAAGTAATGAACAATTCCTCCCTAAAATGTGCTTCAGGCTAACCACAGGCCAATATCATCTCTACCCAGAAGTAACCCAAGTTTCATCAGTGTAAACTCCTTATATCCTAAATCGGCAAACTGCATCCCAATTTGCCACATTAGATTACAACTTTATAAAAATATAGAGAATGTCATCCATGAAGACACTTCATCCTCACAGATTTATGAGCTTTTTAAGACCTGAATTTGGAAATCACTGTGATCTGTATGTAATGTACCTTATAATATATAGGTGGTCTTCCAAGCTAAAACATCAGTTCTTAGAGGTGGTAATAATATTGGAAAACAGACCTATTTGTTTAAACTCAGAATAATGACAAAAAGGATGCCCAATTTTGTCTCTTCCATTGGGGACATACCCTTAGTCTTCTTACTGTGTTTTAATCTGCTATTAAGATCTGTCCAAGCGTACAAACTTATTTACAACACAAATATTAATTACACTATGGAAGATGTCTTTGATCTATCAAATAAATCTCGCTAATCGGAGATGCAGTAAGTATGTTGAAATAACTATTTACATAATCAAGCTTCACACAGAGGAAACATTTTTGCTCTGGTATCTCATGCTGCTTTGACAAAAATAATATTCTGGGTCATCCTATTTTGGGGGACACCAGCCCAGAGTAAGGTCACATTAAAAAGCCAGGGAGAAAATTAAGAGAGGACTCCACAAGGACGAAATGCTGCCATCTCTTCTGCCCTATAAACTATACCCCTTCCTCAAAGAGCTGTTACATTTCTCGAGGGAAACAATCTCATCTTTAAGAAGCTGAAACTTACCCACTTGAACAGGTGCAAGGGCCAGATGACGGTTGTTCTCTTTATGGACTATCGACAAACATCACTTAAAAGAATAATGATCATTGTTGAGTGCTAAAAACCAGCCAATTCACACAATGCCTTCATAAAATGAAATTCAGGAGAGAGGAAAGCAAATAATCCAGAATCAGGGTACCTCTAATGCAACCTGTCTGTCACCTGTGATCGCATGTGGTGAAAGCCTCCTACACAGCTTCCCGAGTTAAGGACAACAGATTAATTTTGACAGTAACTTCTCTTGTCCTTTCAAAGATGCTGTTGTCTGGGTATTACATTATACTCATTTTTCCATGTGTAAACAGATCTAACTTATCACTATAGAACAGTGGACAGAAGAAAAAAGAAATTTCTTCTCATTTGTTTTATTTTTCTTAATTAAATAAAGGTTTGTGAACTATAAAGAGCGTACAAATTTAACATGCTGTAAAAACAAGAAAAATTCATATGGACCAGAGCCATTAACAAAATTTAAGCCTGACATTCTTCTGAGGAAACAAGGGCCCCATCTGCTGATGCTTAAATGTACTACAGTAGCAAACTGATGAAAAAGAGCACATGGAAAAAGAATTTATTCAACTAAAATACAACTGAAGAGCTTGAAGCTGCGGGATCTGGGGAGCAGAAGGTATCTTTAGAAGTTGGAGAGCTTGCCCTCTCATCCACTTCTGTATTGGAGCATAACTGTATGGAAGTCATTTTAAGCAGATAATTTATTTTGTGTCTGTGTTGTTGTGTTTTATTTTGTTTTGTTTTACTTTAGTCCTGAGAAAAGGAGCTCCAAGCATACAGCTTTCATTAGCCACCACCTCTCTACTAAAAGACCTTTGATTGGAGCAAGTTCTCTTATTCCTGTAACTGGTGACTCTTGTTTTGAAGTCACTTTGAATGGTTTGGGTCTTACTGGGTTGTGATGCTGCCCCTTTTGAGGATGAAGAAGACTTTCCAATCATTTTTTAAGAATTATCTTCAATATGAAATAATTCCGCATGCTTTCTCTAAAGTTTATTTTGTTTACGACCATTGCAGCAACTAAGCAAGTAGAGAAAGCATAAGGGAAAGACCCTAGATAGGGTAGAGTAATGCAATTTTGGAGTTGATTGCAGCTGTTGTCAAAAAGTCACTGTTTGATCTTTTGCTGCCTAGTTCTATTCACTTTAAAAATAAGGTGATAGATTGTATGAACTTTAATTCATTTCCTTCTTGATATAAAATTCATTGTATTATCTAGAAGGGTGTGAAGAATACCATATACTAGTACATCTTTATGTCAACATAGCACATGGCACACATTAGGTGCTCCATAAAAATTTGTTGAGTAATTCCTAAGTAAGTCTCCAGATTGTCAAAGTCATTTGCAGTCAGTAAGCAATGTTGCCTTCTAAATTATTTAGCAGACTATACATAGTGTGTATTTGTTCAAATAATGAATGAAATGCTTTATGTCCCAAGCTACCCTTCCCTATTAGGGAAACCTCCTACTGCATCAACAAGGAATGGATTTTATTGGTGGTTCAGCAAAGTCCTAGGTTGGGAGCATGTAGTCACTGGAACACCAAATGGTGCAGTCATCTGTGATCAAGAGACTGAGTCTCCATCCCTTTTTAGATGATCCCTTGATTTTTCTCTTTCACACTTGCCCTGCCCATTCAACTTCTAACTATACTTTTTCTCAGTCATATGAAAAAAAGCTGGATGGACCACCTCACTGATTAAAATAGCATTTCTCTCCCTCTTAATGTGAGTCATTTACTTCTTCCATATCTCATTCCCAAGTACCTCCCACATAAAAACACCTTCTGTTTCAGTTCTCTCCCAATGCCTCTCCCCGAGAGATACCCTGTGTTTCTTACCCATCTCACTATGACACTTCCATCCACCAACTTGGTCAAACTGAAACACTAGCATTTCCCTCCCCATCACCCATCAGATCTTAATGAGTTACCAAGTATAGTTGATTCTATTCAAGTAATATTTCTTTAACATATTACCTCCTCTACACTCCTAACTGTAGTTGGGATCATTTTCACGTTTTACGTGAACTATCCTCCTATGTTGTGTCTCTGCCTCCAGTCCTGCCATGTTTATATACATCTTTCATCTGCCCCCAAGATGATGTATCTAAAATGTAAATGTGAACTTGTCATTCCACAGGAGAGGACAATAGTTTCCCATTACTTTCACTGTGCATTCTAAGCTGGATTCTGTCTACTCTATTCTTACCTCCCACCACTCTAGACTTAACTATTGAAGTTCCAGGAAGATGAAATTTTATCTGGTTTAGTCTCTAAAATATGTTTCTTCCTGCCCCAATTCCTTACACATGCTAGTTTCTCTGCCTAATATAGCTTCCCACTCCTTCTTCTCTTAGCTGAGTTTGACTACACCTTATAGATACTGCTTGGTTGTCATCTTTCCTAAGGGGCATGCTCTAACTACCCCTAGACATGGCCAAGTGGTTCAGTTGTATGACCTAGAAAATTCTGTGCATCATCATATCCTAGCACTTAAAGGCTAAATTTGAAGTGGACATAGCAACACAATGCCTATTTTGTAGTCGTTGGTGAACAGATAGCTCTTAGACCTGTTTTTACTATATGACTTCACCTTCTTGTTCCAGTTGACTAAATTAAGAGTAAGCACAGTGTGACAAAGGGCAGCCATGCTTGCTTTGAAAAGCATGGGCTGGACCACTTCTATCATGTTTCTGAGTATTTTTAACTATGGAAAACAGAGAGAAGGTTAGAAGCAGGAGCAAATTCTAAAAGCCTATTATGTAGAGAAAAATCATGACTAGTCCTTCACAAGGAAAAGTTTTTAAGTGAGCAGAAAATCCAAGTAAGTAGAAGGTCTGAGACAAAGAAGTAAAGAGAGCATGTGAGAACTTGTCAACTCCTACTCTGAAATGACTGAAATTCCCCCACCGTGACCTGGATCAAGAACCACCCGTCAGTTCTTGCTCTTCCTGAAGTCAAAAGACTCAGCTTTCCCTGTTGTGTGCTTACCTTCTTATAATAATCTAACACATGAAGAAGTAGGAGCTGCAACTTAGTTCTAGTAAATAAAGGAGTCTAATCAAAATAGCACCGAATATTCCTCTTTACTCATTGGTCTTTACCAGTAGACTATAAGCTTCCTTAGGGTAAAGAAAAGATGTAGTATCTGGAACATAGTAAACACTAAATAAAATAGATACCAAAGTCCATGAATGAGAAACCAAATAGGAGAAGGCAGATGATAGGGATCTGTGCCAGTAAACTTAGGTTAATTATAAGGGAATTATATAAACCAATAAGAGGATAATTGTCTCATCAATCCAAGTAAAGATACTTCCTTTTTAACTGATAATTATGCAATGGAAATTTTTCCACACTAGTCTCTATCTTGTAATACAGAGGACCTGAAGTGTGATGTTATGTACAGTTCTTGGTTATACTTACATAGATTAGTTAAACAAGGACTTAACGATTACCTACTATGTGCTTAACACATTGCTACATGCTATGAGAGATACAAAACAAAACTGTAAAATAAATTCCTGTTCTTAAGAACCTTAGTTTCAGCATCTGTTCTTCATACAGCTTCATTATCACCCTCCTCCCTGGTCTTTACCAAGTAGTTTGAAACTAATTTAATTATATATACCTTGCTCAGAATAAAAGGTTTATTAAAAATGGAGTATTTTTAAAATTCCACAAGTTCTAGCTTCTTGCCCCTGTTAATCTAGTAAAGTACAGTGAAATATTATCAGCAATAGACTTCATTTTTTTGACTACTTCAGCCACAATAAAGAGATTATGAAAATTCTAAATGCCTTGCAACTTACAGCATATAAACTCTATTTTTCAAACTATATGAATAGCTGGAAGAAGCAGCTAAGAGTAAAGGCAAGCAGGGAATTGTAGAATAAAACTTTCATAAAGTCTCTGAGACGTCTAGTGAGGAAGTCTCAGGGCTGACTGTTAGGATGATTTAAAACCTTAAACACCATTTTGTTGACACATAATTCTTTTATATATTTTCAGTATATAAATTGTGAGCTCCTCTAAAGGAAACACAGTTTTTCACAGCAAAAACAAAGAAAAAAGCCTCTAACTCTTATTACATTTTAAGCACTAGATAACTTTGCAAGCGGGTAACTGAGTTTATGAAATCATGTAAGTCAGCATTCTGTGAATCGGTGTGGCAGGAAGCATTTCCTAAGCAGACTTTCTATTGACACATATCTAACCATTTTCACATTTAATATTTTTCCTTATGGTTGTTAATGTGCCTCAAAAATATGGAAACGTGAAAACCAATAGATTCCGTGGCTACAAATTGGATAGTAAATAATGCAGACAGGGCTGTTTTTCTTTCCCTTTGGGACCCTGAAAAGTTTTGAACAACAGCCAATGGGTTGGTTTTTATTCCTTTGAAGGAAGCCTGTCTTATTCAAGACCTTATTTCCACTAAATATAATATTAAGATAGAGCCGGGGCTTTTTTCTCTATTAAATTGGGGGAGAATGATGCTCAACATAAATTTATTGAATGTTTATTGAATAAATAAATAAAGTATGAAAGAAGCAGAAAATAGATAGGAGGGTGTGGTGGGAATTGGGGCCAAAAGCATTTTGTTTCCAGATTTTCTGAAATTTCTTCTGCTCAAAACCCATCTAAGTTGGCTATCATTCTAGTATTTTGTATTATGGGGAAAGAATAATTAGTCTTTTCTAGATCAAGTAAGATTGTTTTGAGAAATCAGATGACTACAACCATTCATTAATTCATTCACTCACTTATTCAACAAATATTTACGGAGCTCCTACTATGTGTCAGGCACAGTTCTAGGTGCTGGGAACACAGCAGTGAATGCGACGGAGTTGCTACCCTCAGGTAACTAACATTCTACAGGGAGAAAGAGACAATAAACAAACAAATAGCTACATACTTCAATGTCTGTTAGTCATAAATGCTACAAAGAAAAATAAAGCAGGGGAGGAAGACAGAGAATGATGGGAGTTATAATTTTAGATAGAGTGGACAGGTAGGCCCAAGATCAGAATGAAGTGAAAGAAGAATAACGTAAATGAAGAAGTCATGTGAGCATCCGGGTGAAATAGCAGGAACAGCAAGTGCAGAAGATCTGAGCAGAGAGCATGCCCAGTGTGCTCCAAGAACAGCTAGGAGGTAGGCACAAGTGAGGTGAGCGAACAGCAGGGAACCAGAATAGAAGAGCAAGTAGGCCATTGTAATATCTCTCAGTTTTATGCTAAGTATGTTGAGAAGCCATTGTAACAGTTATTCAGACTTGTCCTTCTGTAGCTAGAATTTAAAAACTTGAGAATGAATACTCTAGGGTTCAAATGCATCAAACAGGGCTCACACTATCAACCTCAGGCTCACAACAACCATTTTTCAATCAATTCACCAAATGCAATTCCAAATTCTGCACTTGGGGGAAAGTAGACATTTTTCTTTAACCATAGCAATCAATCAAAGTTTATCAATGATAAACCTTAAAAAAAAAAACCCAAAAAACCTGACAGCTTCCCATCAATAATAGGTATTTTCAGGATCCAATTAAAGGTGAGCATCAGGAACAAGACATTGACCATTCCGATTCACAGAGAGCCAAGGTGGAACTAGGCTTTGCTGAAACTTGGCCTATGCCAGGTCAAGTCATACTGAGAATCCAGGGTAGACATGACATCTATCTTGAATAATTTTTCAGAAAAGCATAAATCGGATGATCAATCGTTTTTTTGAAAATAGTATTTTATTGTTTTCAAACGTCCTAACTCAAATAAACCATGTCTAGGTGAAAGCAGTTCTTTGACGACTCATTAATAATAAATAATATCCACGTGTATACCAACAACTAAAATGTGCTAAAGCACTCAAAATGAGAAGCTGGCACCTTTAAAATGGCACCACTTCCTGTGTTAGTCAGGGTAGGCTAACAGCTATTTTAAAAAATTTTCAAATCTCAGAGGTCTAGTACAGTCCAATGTTACTTCTTGCCCTCGTCACAGTCCAGGTCGGCAGTGAGAGCCTAGGCTTCATGCAGTCATCTAGCACCCAGGCTCCTCACACCTTGTTTCTCTGCCTTCCTCTAGAGGTCTTTGGAAGCCCCTGCATTCAACCAGTGGGTGGGAGAGTGAAGACATGTGAGATTTTTACTCCACTTTCATGCTAACATCAAGGCACACCCTTCCTTGATTCCTCCAACATCCCTGGTCATTCCTTCTTAGTCTCCTTTGCTGATTTCTCTTCTTCTCATTAATTTCTTAATATCAAGAGATGGAGGGTGAGGGGAGCTAGATATCAGTCCTGGAATCTCCTCTTTTCTCTACCTAGAGTTGTCTTTTAGTAATATATCTCAGTACCATGACTTTAAGAATATCTAAATATTAAAGTCTCTTAAATATACTGTCTACTTGGACTTCTCTCTCCAATCTCCACACTTACATATCTACCTGCTTATTCAACATCACAACCCAAATGTCTAATGGACATATTAAATATGGACATTTTAAATTCAACATGTTCAAAGCTGAACTCATGAGCTTCTCCCAAAATCTTCTCCACTTGTAACCGATAACTCCTTTCCAATTGCTCAGGCAAAACGTTTGCAGTCATTTTTTATTCCTCTCTTCATCTTACATTTCTGGGGCTTGAATCTTGCTCTGTTCTCAGGAAGTTTAACTACCCCTTTTTTATCTTTTCCAAATCCTCCCAACCTTTTATAAGTACTCAGCCTCCCCCATTATTTTGTCAGGATTCTCCAGAGAGAAAAAATCAATAGGAGATATTTATATATCTGTATCTGTATCTATTTTTTTTAAATTAAAGTTTATTGGGTGATAATTGTTAGTAAAGTTGCATAGATTTCAGGTGTACAATTCTGTAATACATCATCTATAAATCACATTGTATGTTCACCCCCCCAGAGTCAGTTCTCCTTCCATTGTATCTATATCTATACCTATACCTATATCTATATCTATGAGTATATTCATTTACATCTATATTCATTTATATTAATATCATCTATATCTACAAGTATATCTATGTATCTGTATCTTCATCTGTATCTATATCATCTATGTCTACCTTTCTCCAGCCCATTTTTTCCAAAGACCTCTTCTTAAAATGTAATACTAATTGTGTCCCACATCTGGTTGGAAACCTCCACTGACTCAATTACCAGATGCTAATGCTTGATTCCTTAGCATAGCACTTTGGTCTTCACAATATGGATCCAACCTTTCTTTCCAGCTTCACCTTTCTACTTTGCTTCTTTGTACCTTCTAACCATGCAAAACCCCTCGTTTTTATAATACTATTATCTTCCATGCCATTGACTGTGCTGACTGATCTCTTCACTCTAATAGAACCTAGATCCCCTCTTCTTTGATTTAATGTCTTTTCCAAATGGTTGCACTGCCATTGTCCAATATCATGCTTCTCTTCCCATCCCAAGATTAAATCAGTCTGCCTGTCAGGGACAGATGAGAGGTTCAGTATTATTCCATAATTCCAAAAATCATGTATATGGAGGTAGGAAGAGGATTGTGCTCAGAAGGGGTAGAAGGAAACAAGTTTAAAAGTAGAATGGAAGACAGTGGACTAGAGCAGTCAGGTGTTCAAGGGAGTTCTCTCTTGTAGAACCAGCTCTACACTTTCTTAAGTCTCCTGTTTTTCTTTCAGTGTGAAATTCCTTGAATATATTCCTCAAGACTGTTTTGTATAGCCTTGTGTTAGGGAATCTTAGAATGGCTGCAGTTGCATATTGTGTGTAAGGCTCAAGTCCAATTGCCACAATGCATTGGCTTATTTAAGTACAATAAATACCTAAGGAAGAGAGCGCTATATGGAACAAAAGATGTGGCGATGCAATCATTAGATTTGCTGAGACCACATGGTTGCCAAATTTTACTACCAGATGCTTAGGAAAGAGAGAAAATTATAATTCCAACTGGTCAGTGGTCAGAAGGTAATATTCAAAACATCCTACCACATGGATAAACAAGAAAATAATTAGAAATCAAATGTTAGAGAATTCTGCAGTGAGCATGAATGTAATCCACAGGATAAACAACACTTGGTTGACATTTGACTGAATAAATTAAAATCCAAAGTAATTTGAATAAAAATTCAAGACATGTATCAGAGAAGTTCAGGACAGGAGACAAAAGATGAAATCTTGCTTTAGCCATTTGAGCTCTGTAGGAGTTCATGGGTTGGCCTGGAAAAAAAGGTCAAAGGTCTCATACAGCACTATGGGATGAACTTCATTGTACAAGGCCACAACTTGACTCAAGAAATCCATTAAACAGAAACATATACATTCAAGATAGTGTGCAGTTGAAATTACCATACTCGTAGCAAATAAAAAGTCAATCCAAACCACCTACTTTGTCTCATGTTTCCTGGAAACACAATTAACAATAACAAATCAGAGACATTCTACTAGGCTTCATTACTCTCCGTAAAGGAGCGACAATAACCAGCTTACCCAGTTAAGGTACCCGATGCCTACCTGTCACATGCTCTAGCACACACGTGTGCATATGCACACACACAAACACACTGGCACGTGGTTGTTTTCTCTGGATAGTAAGGTCTACAGAACTGACTTTACAGTTGATTTTATTATCCTACAACAAATCCTTCAACAACAATGGTCCTATGAACTTTTCACAGAGTTAGAGTTTTGGTTTACAGCACAGATCACGGTCATCAGCAAATCTGATTCCTCATATTGAATATATTTGCTGCAACACACACACACACACACACACACACACACACACAATGTAGATTTTTGCTTACAGGAGACATAAAAAAGTACCTGAGCTGATGGTTTTATCACTAGGGTGACCACAATCTCTGGGTTTCAGCTTACCTGAAATTAGGCAATTCAAACAAGCCAAAGCCCTAAGCCTTGTGATCACCCTAGTGATATACTAAAGTGCTGCACTTGATATTGAGAGAAAAAAAAAATACACCAAGTGCTGCACTTGGTATTTAGAGAGAAAAAAATCACAGATACTCAGAATTCTGATTGGAGAGAACACAGCATAAAAGGTTCGTTCTGGTGACCAGTGAGGGTGCAGCAGCTCAATGATTATATAGAGTGAGCCAGGCCATTGCCTCATATATCAAATCCATCAAGAAAAATAATTACATCCATATCAATTATTGGTCTATTAGAAATAAAGACCTGGTGGAAGGACACTGTCCAAAGGTGATTGTCTAGTGCTTTAAAAATAAATGTCTTATCTCTGTCTTGGCGTTTTCTGTACCATCAAAAGGCCATTATCCCATGACAGTTCCATTCCACAGACATTAACATTAGATACCAATTCCTTCTAAAGCCTCTTTACAATGCTTTGTCTCATTTGGTGGGTTTGCCAAACGTTCTTCACATTTCATTAATAAATTGACCCACACAAATCCCTTAGGACTCTAGGGGAAATTAAGTTCTATTCTTTTTTCTATTTCTACTCTAATTAATACTATTAAGAATGAAAAGATGCTATCAACAGATCAATCAAGTCTAGTAAAGTAGGCAGCACAGTTTAAATGAAATAATATTAAATGGAAAACTATATTAATAAATATAGCTATATATAACAACCTTATCCCAACAGTTAAAATATGAGCAACACATGTATTTTATTTATGCACACAATAATCCTACAAAACAGGTATTATTTGTCCAGATTACAGTTGAGGAAGCTCAGGCTTGGAGATTTACTAAATGCTGAAGTTAGAATCTAGTTCTGCTTGACTTGAAAGCCCGAATTGTAAACATTCTGTGTTCTTGTCTTTTAGGTGTTATATTCGAGGATTGTCCTAAACACTGACCTCTGGCAAATCATACAGGCACTCCATGCCTCAGTTTCCTACTGGTGAAAGTTAAACAAACTAATCAATCTCACAGTCCCTCCTTAGACAATCTTAACTTCTTAAGTGGTTGGCAAGACTAGAAGTTATATCTTTAGGCTATGATTAAATGTAGTGGCAAAAAATAAAATTGTCATAAGAAGGAAGAGTAATATCTCTAAAATCTTACTAGATCATGTTATTTTCTAGCTTCTATCTTTTCCATTGCTCCAGGTGAAAGCCAACTTACTGTTTATAAAAATACAATATAGATTCCCATCCTCTATATAGAGTCCAAAGGAGGTCTGTTCCAACAAAGCACTAGAGCCACATATGGAAATAGTGCCGCAAGCCTAGGTTCCCAAGTTCATTAAACATTCCACTTGTTCATGACTTGACCCTTCACTTGATTTTACTTTTTTCATGGGAAAATGTAGCTTAATTCTCTTGAGTGTATGGGCCTGCAATAACTAACCCATTGCCTATGAGAACCTCTGCAAGGCTCAGATGAGAGAATGTTGTAGCTAAGTAATTATAAATCCCAGAGGATCTCCACATAGGAGTTTTGGTCAGTAACCCCCAACCAAGAAGAAAATCAACTGGTGCTTCCTGTCTTCCCAGATCCTAAACTGACTTTCCACAAACTCAGTCCAGGGTTGAGGATAAAGATGAGATTGCCAGTGTTTACCCTGAATGGAAGAAGAAGCTCTCTTTAGACTTTATAGACCAGTACAAGTCAGTTTTCCTGCTTTACAGATAACAAAGATGGACTAAGAAAAAGAATCAACAACATTTAAGAGACAGAGGGAACTGTGAGAACCTATTTGGCCCAATTCATTGCTTCTGGCAAGTGAGTGTCAAAACCTCTCAAAACAAGCGAGGGAACCTGACGTTTTAAAAAAGGTAATATTTTACAAAGTGGTTGTCCAACCATGGGGAAAGGGAAGAAAAAGAAAACCTTATGGAGAAGCCCAGAAGCAGATCAAGTTTCCCTTCTCCCTTCCCTACTCTTCTCGGTAACAGCTGGATACAACAAAATGGTCCTCCCCAGGATGAGGCAGACCCTCGTGCCGACCTCTCCATTTCCCAATGTGCCCCATCATCGCTTCACACGGTGATAAAGACAGTCTCCCCAGACGTTCAATTCATATAGTTTTGCAATTTAGTTTAAATCTAGTGTAAACATTATTCCTCCTTTTATTTTAAAAATTTATAGTATTAAAACATTTGGTCTACTTTCCAGCATGATTTTTGTTCATTTTTGGCCCCAAATATCTCTTTTGTAGTAATGCTTAAAATATATCCTTTCTATTATGACATCAATGGGAAATTATGTTTTGATACTGAGGAACTGATGTGCATGCAGCTCTAGGAATTCATATTACACAGGTTGAGGAATCCTACACAATTCTACACATAGAGTGTTTTGAATAGAATGCAATGATGGAATCATTTTTTTAAACAAGATCAGTAAAAAGCAAGGCTAATTTCCCTCAGTGTAAAGTGTTAATCCCAAATGGAAGTGAATGATAAAAGCCTTAGATTGAATAATAAATTCTCTCATGAAAGGGGAAATGAAGAAGGAAGGCAGTGAGAGAGGAAGAAACTACTGATTTGATGATATTTAATTCCAAGTCTCTTGTGCATGGCTACTTCTTCGGGTCAAGTTTTATAAAAATAATTTTTGGCATATGCCCATAAAACTAAAGTGAAAGAAAACTAAACCACCAACTTGCCTTAAAACTCGGATCTGACAATTTAAGACAAAGATATTCAGAGTGAAGGTTGCTTCTCAATCCTTTAATCATCTGTTGTGTCCTGACATTCTAGGGGTCTCAGAAGAGTGCATGACAAATAATGTTCCATATGTGCAGTTAAAACTATCTGCAACAAGGGTAAGTGACAACTGAAGCATCCTGACTCTAAGTGATTAATATCAACACACTGAGCCACCTCTTCAATGACCTACATGATGGATAAAGTCATATACAAAAAATACATGAGCTGGTTTGCTTATGGGACCGAAAGATGCTGCACTGATCTCCACCCTCCTGGGGAAAATGCTTCCAGTTCACTCTTTATACAAGTTTACCTGGAGGTTTGTGCCCACAATCATTGATTATCTGCCTGCGAATTTTCCAAACTAGAATCCAGCACATTATCCTTCCCTGCCTCTCCTTCTTCCCTCCCAAGATTCAATGACTGACCTAAAACAAATTAACCAATTTTTTTTAATTGAAGAGAAAAATAAGCAACCCAAGGCATTTACAGTATAGTCCAAAACCAGATATAAATGAGTTTTCTTCGCCTCTGTATTATCTGTGTCCTTCCAAATGTTGAGCTATTTTAGGAAGGGGTGCTACACAGGCAGCCATTGGCATGGCTATTATATTGTGCTTGGTTTCCCATAAGACACATGAAAGTACTCAAATATACAGCATTTTTTTCAAACCTGCTCCCATGCTGTAGAGAGCTGAGTTACTAGGCAGGATAGCACACTGTATAAGCTCTGAGAACATTTTGGTATAAACAATAAAAGAAAGTTGGAAATTACCCATTATTGTATGTGAAAATAAGTGGATTTCAGTGCTTGCAAATGGATTCATATTCTCATGATCAGAGTAATTTATAGATATTTTTGTAGTTAAAAATACCAATACTTTGCTGCTGCCAGAGATCTATTAGCACAGGGTGTATATAGTAAGTGTGCCTGCTCTATTGAGTTCTGTTTTAAATAATGGGTCATGAAAGGGTAAATTCTTTCCTAGATCCATATTGGGAATTTATGTGTGTGTATGCTACCAGAATTTCTACAGTGTTGTAAAGTGACATGATAAAAATTTTAAGATTTAAATGCGTCCCCAATCAGTATAAGAAATTACTCCGAACAAGTTAAAATATATCCAAGTCCTTACGGGAAAACGTTTTAAAAGAAAGTTATGCTTTATTTAATGAGAGCAATGTTTTGCTACAAAGGGAATCATTTTTATGCTTCAACAACCAAATATTTTCTGATATATGCACATATGATATGAATGTACAATTTGGAGCTGTTATTCAGAATCGAGTTCCTAATATTCAGCATTGTTCTGTATCCTATCACACAGCACCCTTTCTTAATCATACTATATGTAGTTGCTTATATAAATTCTGTCACTAAAAAAAAGGAAGGAGGAAACCTAACAGAAAATTTCTTGCCAGATGGAGAAAATTGAAACATTACCCTTGTTTCTTTGCCAGCACAGATCCATTTTGACAAGCTGGAAATGATTTATGGGGAAAAAAACGTATTTATACTGGCAGAGATGTTATTAATTGCCATACAATGTTCACATTTTTGCATTGTTTTGTATCTGATTACTTACGAGACTTAAATATATAGTTCAAAAATGCTTTTTTGCATGCTGATTATATGATAGACAAACTTACAATATATGATGCATGCTATAAATTTCATTTAAACCTTCGCAGACACACCACAGCAAAGACATGACAAAACAACCCACCAAAGCGTTCAGAGAAAACAGGTCACTATGTGTGTGTATACACACACAGGCTTACATACATGGATGCAAATGATTTAAAGGATTATATACAGTACACGGGAGTTGATAAATAATATAACATTCTCAACGCATAAAATATTACTCTTATTACTTTCCAGAGAACCATTGCCACTTGAAACTATTACTGAAAGAAGGCTCTGAAATGTTTGAAAATGAAAATATTAAAGCAATATATAATTTCTAAGTTTGAGAATTTTGCATCATAAAAGACAACTAGATGTGTTAACTTCCATGATAGAAGTTTGAAAGGGTATTTTATTTGAAATGGTTTAAAAATAACACTATCTTTGTAGGGTAATCTTTCTCTCATATGTGGTTATAGGAAAACGAAAAATTAGGCTATTTAGTGAGAATAAAAGTGACTGCAATAACAATAAGGCAATTTATCATAGGCACTGACCATTAGCTGTCTACCTGTTTATTTCTCTTAAAACATTGTCACTTTTTTACACTAATATAGATGGATATATTTGTTACTATTTGCAAATCCAGATTTTAATCTTATATTAAAGAGATGTTTTCATATAATAGCTAGCTACTTTGTCCAGGAATTATTTGTAATATATCTGTGTCCATTGCAGACATTTTAAGATACCGTTATTTCTAGTTGTGGAAATTAATTTCAAAGGTCTCAATTTCAAGCAGTCAAATCAGCATTCCTATAAGCATCTGTACATAGCTGTCCCTTAGGTTTAATGTTTTAGTAGCACAGTCTCTCTGCAATTAGTTTTATGCTCCTTAAATGTAAATCAGATGTAAGTCTCTATAAACACTCTCTCTCTATAGTGTTTTGCAGAGTGTTCTCATTGTATTAGGTTACTCTAGGAGGCAAATAATTCTAAATATGGAACAAAACGGTGTTCATGTGCCAAAACTATAATTTAGCTGTTTATGATTTACCCAACTCAATTTTGCTTGGGAAAATGGATTCAATATGTCTATTTGAAATTAGTTCATAAATAAGAGGTTATTATGAATGATTAATGAGTATGGTCCTGCTTATATAAGATTAACTCCATCCAAGGTCACTCTATCTCACTGGGAATTTGGGCATTTGCCCAGTGACCCCCTGTGGGTGGTATTCCCTCTTCCAAAATGGGACACCCAAAAGGAAGCAGGATCATCCAACTGCCAAGCATCACATTCAAGCTACTTGTTTCACTTCATCCTTCCAGGCAACTCCTGTAAGTTTCCATCCCAAAGGGGCTGAGGCGAGGCCTGGCTTCATAAGATTTATTAGCTGCGTACTCCAGCCTATGTAATCACTGTCTCAAAAAGCTTTTATTGAGCATCTACCTCTGAGCCAGCACTCCCCTAAGCATCAAAGAATGGCAGGAATCATAATACAAATCACTATTGTTGTTGTTTTAATAAGGCCAATTGTTGATGTTACAGCAGACTGGTATCTTTCTATTTAGAGACTTTTTGGCATGCATCAACTCAAATTAATAGATCTCAAAAACAATATTTAAAAATGTAGTGAATTTTTAAATATGTATGCTAGTTAATAGATGATTCCAAAGAGGAGGAAACAAGGTTGAAAGAGTGAGAAAAAACAATTAGAGCATTTGTTTTCTTTTTTCTATCATTAGAAAAAATACAGTTTTCAGATGGGTGTCATCAGAGGGACACATAATGTAGCATAATAATTTGGAGCAAGGGTGCTAGAGCCTTAAACTTAGCTTCACCACCTACCAGCCATGTCAGTTATTGAACAAATTCCTTAATCCTTAATCTCTCAGTGCCTTCGCTTCCTCATCTGTAAAATGGGATTGATAACGAAGATGATGATGATGATGGTGATAATGATGATGATATCGCCAAAGTTTGTTGCAATGGTTAAGTCAGTTAATAAATGCAAAGCATTTAGAACACTGTATGACATATACTAAGTAACCACGCATATGTACCGCCACTTTTATTCGCAATGTGTTTGCTTTATGGTAAGATCCTTTTAAACAAGAGGTATTAGAGAGGAAACAAGAGTAAAGATAGCTATACTATAAGTACACATTTGTTTGTTTTCATAATTCAGCCATAATGTCTCTGACATTAGAAACTGTACCTGTTCTTCTGTACACCCCAGGTTGCTAACAAATTACTGGCACTTAGTAGGTGCTCTATAATTATGTGTTGAACTGAATAAAATTGATTAAACTTTTAAATACTTCTGAAGTTGAGCATAATCACTCAAATGTTCTCATCCCAATTCCTGAGCCAAAGCAAGTGGCTTTTAAATCCTAACCTCTAAGACAGATTGAATAAATATATAATTCACAGGAAGGAGAAATCATATGATGGCTCCTGCGACAGCAGGAGGAGCTGTGAAACTCACACAGAACCCTGGAGTAGGGGCAAGGACACAGACATGGTCATGGGAGGAGTGACACTAACAAAGAAAAAAACAAGCCACTAAGAAGTAGGAAATCTCAGCATCAGGGACTGTGGGGGAACGTTGGCCTGGGCATTCCAGTTAGCACACAGTCATACATTACGAAGACCTGCAATTGGCATTTGTCAGGTAGCCCACCCAGCATGCAAACACTTTCCCTGTTTCCCAATTCCAAACAAGGAAGACATCAGGGTGAAAAAAGACAAATAATTCCTTTCTCTCCTCCCGGATGCTGGGTTGTAAGCATGTGACCCAGCCTTGACATGGAGATAGAGGGGCTGAGAGTAGCTGTTGGCAGGGGTTGTGGGTGGATTGTCCAGAGATCCAAGGGCAAGTAACCACTGGCAGCAGCTTCAATAGCAACTTGCCAAATTGACTGTTTCTGGGGCATTTTCTATAGAATTTGCTGCCAAATATCCTTTGGCTCCTGGTTATTTTTGAGCCTGGTTCTTTTTTTATTTTCCTTTTATTATTATTTTTTATTAAATTTATTGGGGTGACATTGGTTAGTAAAATTATATAGGTTCCAAGTATACAATGCTATAATACATCATCTCTGTATTGCATTGTGTGTTCACCACCCGGAGTCCGTTCTTCCATCACCATATATTTGACCCCCCTTTACCCACTTCTACCACCGAGCCTGGTTCTTAAGAACTTCCTGGCTATTCTATGTAATTGCTGCTATCCTTCTAATACACTCTATTCCTTTTCTGCTTCAGTTAACTAGAGTTGGTTTCTTTTGTTTACAATCAAGAATAGGGTATTCTTAGTACAAGAATAGGGCCAAATGCCTTAGCACAAGAACTATTCTTAGTACAAGAATAGGGCCAAATGCCTATGTGATTGCCACCCCAAATCTTGACTGTCCCAAGTTTGACATCCTGTGACTCGTCCTGGCTATGAGACCTTGGGCATACTACTTGTTCCCAGATCCTGGAAATAATGACAGAAAGTATCTCAGAGGATTGTAATGTGATTAAATTAGATAATGAATGTGAAGGGCTTAGAAGAATGCATAGCACATAGTGCTAAACAGAGGTGGCCTGTTATTGTTAGCTATTATTAATGAAGCAGCGGTAACAGATGTGGTTCTGAGACCTTGTGGTAATAATTTTATCCTATGTAAGTCACACTACTACATCTCCTCATCAAGGGAGATCATTCAATCATATTTTCACAGCTTCTCTATAATTGTCTGATGTAATACATTAAAAGGACAGATTTTTAAAGAATACTTTTGTAAACACATGCATCATTTCCCCATGTTTGATGTTACACAGCTTCACAGAAACAAATATAAAAGCTGACTTTTGCTATCTGTCCTCTTATAGCTCATAAGTAGACTGCAGACTCAAATGAGAGAAGAAACTGGTCTTATATCTCCTGTATATCTTCACAATGTTGAGCACATAATAGGTGTTAAATATACACTCATTGATTGATAGCCCAGCATTTAATTTGATTACTAGAGCCATCTGGCCACCAAGTGGTGTAGTTTGCACCCAACTAGCTGGAACGCCCTCTGACCTCAGTCTGCTCCCCATTACCTAGGACCAGTGACACAAACCACAAAGTCACCCTAAACCACAAAGATAAGAAGGTGTGGCTCATAATGATCTGCCTGGCTCAGGAGGAGAGATCCAATTCAGCTTTGCCCTCTACATCCCTTGTGCTACCTTACACTGTTAAATAAACCAGAACTAAACCAACTTCTCCAGGACAGAACGAGCCAGGGATTGTAACAGTTTTCCTAAGCAGGTTCCAGTCCAGCTCTCCACTTATCCAGGTTGCAGGCAGCTGTGAGATTTTCTCTTCTGAGCCCCTCAAGAAACACTGGAATGATGAGCTCCAGTATCACTTTTTCTCCTTCGGGAAAACACTGTCACTGATTCCTCTCAGCATACACTTTATTATCGTCCAAGTTCCCAAAGGCACTTGAGAATATGTGATTAAAGGAATTCCCTACTGTCGTATATACAATAAATCTAACTGGCTTTATTATCTAGCAAGGTTTTTTTTTTTTTTTTTCTCCTTCAATCTAATACTTCCTGGCTAGAAATAAAGCCACTCACCAAACATCCCTAACTCGACCTCATTGTTTTGATGTTGAATTGAGAGTATGCAGGTCAAAGGCCAAGCTGCCAGCACATTGGCTATTTTCAGACCTGGTTTGCATGAAAAGTCTATAACTATTGTTTTGAATATTCTACTGTCATATGTGTAAACAGAATTACAAATTCTCAAACCTTTAAAGCAGAGGTTAAATTTGAGGGCAATAGTAGCAAAAAAAGATCTTCCTTTTATTCCTATTTAATGCTTCAATTCTGTGTCCTCATTTGTAAGTGAGGGAAGAACACTTAAAATCACTCCTTCTCTCCTTCACTGGTCTCCTTTTCATCTTCTGTCTTAGTCAGTGTGGACTGCTGTAACAAACTACCATAGACTGGGTGGGTTATAAATAATAGACATTTATTTTCTACAGTTCTGGAAGCTGAAAGTCTGAGGCCAGGGTGCCAGCATGGAGAAGTTCTAGTGAGAGCCCTCTTCTGGGGTACAGAGTACCAATTTGCTGTATCCTCACATGCTGGAGAGCAGAGAAGGGAAGTAGTTCTCCTCTGACTATTGTAAGGGCACTAATTCCATTCATGAGAGCTCCACCCTCATGAACTCATCTAATCCTAATCACTTCCCAGAGGCCCCAGCTCTTAACACTACCTCACTGGGGGTGATAGGTTTGCAACATTTGAATTTGGGAGGACACAAACATTTATTCCATAATACCTTCTCCTCATTCTCTTACCAATTTATCCTCACACTTCTAAGTAGTGGATAAAGGGAATGGTCAGATCAAAGAAACCATTGCGGGGCCCTCATATCTGAACACTGAGCCTTGGGTAAGACGAGAATCATGATGAAAATAAACACTCTCAGGCCCAGAGGATCACTTTTCTGGCAATTATTTGCCAGTTTGAGTTAGCTACTAATTTTACACCTGTGTTCCTACACCATGTGCACCCTTGTGTCAAAGGACTTTTCACCTTCCATTGCAATTGTTGTCACCTTGCCTATCTCTCCCAAGCAAATGAGCTCATTATCAATTTTCATGTCCTCACTGCCTACCATGTATAATTATAGCGATGTATAATTATTAAGATAGATTGCAAAAATTAACCACGCTCCTTTTCGCAAAGGTATGTTTCTGTTCCTACCATCAAGACGTAGAGTTGCTTTCCCTATCCCTTTCATCCAGGTTGACCTTACAACTTGTTCTGACCAATAGAATGGGGGAAGAATTACAGTGTGCCAGTTTCAAGCCAAGACCTCCAGAGGCCATAAAGCTTCTGCTTTTACTCTTTTATGCTGCCCCCTATGAAGAAGCCTAGGCTAGCCTCTTAGAGGATGAAAGACCACATGGAGCGAAAGTAAGCCATTCCAGCTAAGAATCCTTTCAAAAACCAGTTAACAGTGAGAAACAATTGCTAGACATGTGACAAAGGACATCTGAGGCCATGCAGCCCCTGTTGGGCTACTATATGTGACAGCAGCCACATGAGTGACCCCTGGTGAGACCAGTAGATGAACCACCCAGCCTAACTCAGTCAAATTTCAGACCCACAGAACCATGAGGAAATAAAATTATTGTGGTTTTAGGCCACTGATTTGGGGGCTCTTTTGTTACAAAGCAATAGAAAAATGATTCTGTGAGTATTCAATATAGTTTTATTAGATGAATGAACAAATGAATCAATTAATGAAGAAGAGAGTGGGAAATCTCGTCTCATAATTGCAGTCCCTTATCCTTATGGCCAACTCAGCACATTATGGGAACAGATCAACACCTACTTGATGTGACAGCCTTATCTGTCCTTTTTTATGGTAATGATCACATGGACCTGAAGAGGCTAATTTCCTACCAGC
Organism: Rhinolophus hipposideros; assembly: GCF_964194185.1. Classification (NCBI taxonomy): domain Eukaryota; kingdom Metazoa; phylum Chordata; class Mammalia; order Chiroptera; family Rhinolophidae; genus Rhinolophus; species Rhinolophus hipposideros. Next base: position 29,320,862 of record NC_138054.1, on the reverse strand, counting down.
GTCATACCATCCTCTAGAAATTCCAGAAGACTCTTATGTAGCTTTATTAGAACATTTTACTTCCAGTCAAAAATCTGTCACTTTTCAAGATAGGTGCAATCTTACTCTCTCCGAATAAGGTAAACAAACATCCTGGTTTGCTTGGGACACCCCCAGTTTAATGCCCTTTTCAGTCCAAAGCATCCCAGCTTAGACAAGATATTATATGATCACTCTATCTCTGAGTCTCAGCTCATAACAAATGAGAAATAATGTCAAACAGAAATAAGAACAGGGTTGTTTTCAGAACTAAAGAAAATAACATATGTGTACGTAAAAAACACTGTACAATAGTAAGGCATTACTTATTAACAGTACTGATGAATATCATTTGAAAGAATAATGGTTTGGAAGGTCAACTAAAATTCCATTAGCCCCCAAAATGTTTCCTCCAATCCGCTGTGATTCTAACAATAACCATAACCATAGATTGAATGCCTACAAGGTTCCAGACATTGAAGTAAGCAGGTTTTATGTAACATAAATGCCGCCCCCACTTCACCCACTGGTGAATATAAGTGAATCACATTCAGAGAAACAAGTTCAATTTCTCTCCCAAGTGTTTTCTGGATTCTGTGCAAAAACTCAAGAAATGTGGCTGGACATTTGTTTCAAATGCATTAAAGACTGTGTAGTAGCTAAGAAATTCCCCCAAACACTTTTTGACAGAAAACAAGTACACCTAGACTTCATATAACCATGACAAAATATTATATTATTCACCTCAATAAAATACCTTACACATACGTATCTCATTAATCTACAAATCCTTATTATCTCATTTTGTAGTTGAGGAAGCCTGAGGCCTGGAAAACTTAAACAGCGTTCCCAAAGTCACTTAGAGAGAAAATGGCAGATTTAACCCAAGTTCTATCTAACTCCAAAGCTCTGCTCTTAAATTCTCTTCTAAGGTCCCACATTTGATTACTTTTTATGGTAGATAACAAATGCAGAGTCACTACCAAAAAATTATTTTTTAAAATTATTTAAAAAATATAATTAGGAATGAGAAGATCAAGTTGAAACAAGCACTTTAGATCCCTGGGGTTTTAAGGTGTAAATAGATAATTTTAGTGAGATGCTGGCAAGGAGACCTATAGACAAAGTATTCAGGTGGCAAGAAAGAAGTGGAGCCAAAGGGGGAAGGTTTGCAGAAGTGGTACAAAGGCAGAAAACAGTGGTGTGGGATAGAAACCATGTAGATACTGGGCCAAAGAAAGAGGACCCAGAGAAATAGGACCTGTCAGATGGCTACCTGATAGAACAAGGTCTAAAAACAGGAGCGAGGAGAGCCTCAAAAATTGATTTTTTTTCCCTGTGCTGGTAGGGGTTAGGCCAGCCTTCTCCATTTTCATCTGAAAGAAGCTGTTTTCGGTCTAATTCATGAGCAAAACACTAATGTCCTCCCATTATCTATTGATGGGTACTTTATACTTGTTTGACTGTTGCTTAATAAATAAATTAGAACATAGCTAAACTTGTTCAACAGCCAGTCATTAGTGCATTGGATCTACTGTTCAGAAAACTGAAGGACTATTGACTCTGCTCAGTTTAATGAAGGAAAATGAGTCACAGGAGATCTGGGCAGGAATGACTCATAGCTGCACCAGCAGCCTTCTCTCTATTGTAAACTACTTTTCATCATTTATAGTCAGCAAGAAGCTAAAAGAATGTTGATGTTTCTTTTCTGAATGGTTAACTTCCTGAGTTCAGACAGACTGGAACTGTGGACAACAGGAAGTCAACATTTCTATGGTAAAAGACCAATTATATTAAAAAAAAAAAAAAAAGCTATCAGGCAGTCAGATTTCCCATTAGCCTTCCAGAAGTGAACTGTGGTGCTGTCCTACAAGGAATCAGGAGATCATCTCATAAAAGAATCTCCTGATAATAAAGGTCCTTCTGATACAGTAATGATCAGAAGGCAGAGCTTTTCTCAAAAATTGACACAACGTACACTGAATTCTACTCTAGCAAAATGTTACCATAAAGTTCTGAAGTCGGTTCTTGGTTTGTCATGAGAGGAATTTCTGTTATTTGTGCCTCAGTCTTAATGGAGAGATGCTGGTGATGCATTTATATACGTTATTAACAGGGACAATGAGAAAGAAAATTGTCATTCTTCAGGCATAGAGACAATGATTAGTTGTAAATATTGACAGGTAAGCTAATACCCTATTTCCCCGAAAATAAGACCTAGCCAGACAATCAGCTCTAATGTGGCTTTTGGAGCAAAAATTAATATGACCCGGTATTATATTATATTATTATATTATATTATATTATATTACATTACATTACATTATATTATATTATTATATTATAAATCTGATCTTATATTATAGTAAAATAAGACTGGGTCTTGTATTAATTTTTGCTCCAAAAGATGCATTAGAGCTGATTGTCCAGCTAGGTCTTATCTTTGGGGAAACACGGTAATAGGATTCTTCAAACTAAAGCTCCGGGAGGAAGTAGATTCATATGAAGAAAAATGATCACCACCAGAGATACAGGGTGATTTATAAATTATGTAGAATTTTTTTTAAAGAATTTCATTAAGATATAGTAACATACAATGTTATGTCAGTTTCAGGTGTACACCATAGTTATTCAACATTTATATTCCTAAAGAAGTGATCACCGTAAGTCCAGCAACCATCTGACACCGTACCACACTATCACAATATGATTGAATTTATTCTCTCAGCTGTACATCACATCCTCATGACTTATTTGCTTTATACTTGGAAATTTGAATCTCTTATTCCCCTTCTCTTCCCCCCCTTTTACGATATTTCAATTAGAGTTGACATTCAATATTATTTTATATTGATTTCAGGTGTACAACATAATGGTTAGACATTTATATAATTAAGAAATGATCCCACTGACTACTCCAGTACCCAGCTGGCACTATACATAGTAATTATCATATTATTGACTATATTCCTAAGCTTTACTATGCATCCCCATGACTATTTTGTAACTACCAATTTGTACTTCTTAATCCCTTCACCCTTTTCACCTTGTCCCCCAAAACCTTCCCATCTATCATCCTGATAAATCTAGTACCCGTCTGACACCACACATAGTTATTACAATGTTATTGACTATATTCCTTATGCTGTACCCTACATCCCCATAACTACTGTGTAATACCAATTTGTATTTTTTAATCACTTATCCTTTTTACCCACACCCTCAAACCCCTCTTCCATCTGGCAGTCATCAAAATGTTTTCTTCATCTATGAGTTCGTTTGTTTTGTTTTTTTGTTTGTTTGTTTTGTTCTTTAGATTCCACATATAAGTGAAATCATGCTGCATCTGTCTTTCTCCGTTTGATATTCTCCACTCAGCATGGTATCCTCTAGGCCCATTGCCCAGCCAAGTTGACATACAAAATTATTTATTTATAGAATAATTTAATTAATATCTATTAATATTTGTCTCTCCACTAGAGCCATTAAGCAGTCACAACCTATAATCTTCTCCCTTAGACCCTGGCAACCACTAATCTGCTTTCCATCTCTATGGGTTTATCTATTCTGGATATTTCATATAATTGCAATTATATAATATGTGACCTTTTGTGTCTGGCTTCTTTCAGTTAGCTTAATGTTTTCAAAGTTTGTCCATGTTGAACATGTATCAGTAATTCATTATTTTTCCTGACTGACTACTCTTCCATTGTATGGATATGCTATATTTTGTTTAGCCATTCATCAGCTTATAGGCATTTGAGTTGTTTCCACATTTTAGCTAATTTGTACACATCTTATATTGACATTCGAGTGCAGGTATTTCTCTGAGTGCCCAAAGCATTTTCAATGCTTTTGAGTAAATACCTAGGAGTGGAATTGCTGGGTAATATGGTAATTCTGTGTTTAACCTTTAATGAAATCGCCAAACTGTTGTCCATAATAGTTGTACTACTTTACCTCGCCAGCAGTATCAGCACTTATTCTTTTTCTTTCTTTCTTTCTTTCTTTCTTTCTTTCTTTCTTTCTTTCTTTCTTTCTTTCTTTCTTTCTTTCTTTCTTTCCTTCCTTCCTTCCTTCCTTCCTTCCTTCCTTCCTTCCTTCCTTCCTTCCTTCCTTCCTTCCTTTCTTTCATTTTCTTTCTTTTTTTTATTATAGCCATCATAGTAAGTATAAAGTGTCAATCTCATTGTGGTTTTGATTTGCATTTCCTTAATGACTAGTGAGGTTGAGCATCTTTTCATATGCTTGTCGGCCATTTTTACATCATCTTTGGAGAAATGTCTATTCACATCTTTTGCTCATTTTTTAATTGGGTTGTTGACCTTTATGTGGTTGAGATGTAAGAGTTCTTTATATGTGCTGAACGATAGATCCTTATCATATATGTAGTCTCAAATATTTTCTCCCATTCTGGCACCTCTGTTTTTACCCATAGTTATATCCGCAGCACCTACCACAATGCTTGGCTATAAATATGTGTTGAATGAATGAGGAGAAAGGCTTGGAGACAGTAAGAATCTGTAGTAGGTTTAAAATAACAAACTCAAAGTAATTATCAATTGCTAATCATAGCACAACACTGTGTTTATCTGAAAGTCACAATATAGGACCTGAGCTTAATAGGCCACACATACATCTAATTTACTAGAGTGCTTTGTTTGACTTTAAGTGTTTTTATTAGTAACCTTTAGATAATGTAGAATTTTAAGCAGTGAAATCTGAGCTTTGCAATACTTTAAGAATAGAACTTCAGGTAGAGATTATAATGACCAGCATGCCATAATGGTGCTTTTGTTTTTTTTACTGTCATGACAGCAGTAATATTGCCTTATTCTTGCTTATAGAATGCTTTTTCATCTTCAAAGTGCTTTTCGATCATTAATTAACACTCATAATGCTATTTTTAGATCTTTTATTGCATCCTTACTCATACTGGCATAAAATGATTAAGGGAGAAACCACACACACACACACACACACACACACACACACACACACACACAAAATAACTCCTTCTTTTCTATAATAGTACAATACAAATATAGTTGACTTCATCACCAATTAATATCCATTTGTAATCTTTTCATTTCCTAAAAGTTGTTCCTCTAGACTCAAACTACCGAGGTTAACAAGAGAAACTATAGAGAAAAGTGAAAATGGGACAGAGAACCAACTGTTCTCTTTGTCCTTTCTTTGTCCAAACTCCATTTTTAGAAGACATGTGGATTTAGGAAAGACTTTTCTTTTTTTTTAAAAAGATGAAGGGAGAAAAGATAATAAAAAGCTGTACTTAAAGGGAAAGGAGCAACTTCAAAGAAATTATCTATAAGAGAAAAAAAAACTGATTTAGGGTTCTAAAAAATAGTCTTATCTTTTTAGAGTGAAGCAGAAACTTTATGTTATGGACTCATTTGTGTTCCCCCAAAATTCATATGTTGAAGTCCTAACCCTTAGCGCTTCAGAATGTGACTATATTTGGAGATAGGGCCCTTAAAGAGGTAGTTAAGGTAAAATGAGGTCATAGGGTGGGTCCTAATCCATTATAAGTGGTGTCCTTAGAAGAAGAGGGGATTAGGACACAGTTACAGAGGGAAGGTCATATGAAGACACAGAGAGAAGATAGTCATCTACAAGCCAAGGAGAGAGGTCTCAGAGGAAACCAACTCTGCTGACACCTTGATTACGGACGTCTAGCCTCTAGAAATGTGAAAAAATAAATTTCTATTGTTTATAAGTCTGTGGTGCTTTGTTATGGCAGCCCTAGCCAACTAATACACGTTTCATATAGTGTTAAACTTGTTTCATTATTACAAAAATCCTTTCCAAAGAAATTCTATTTACATTTGTATCAAGTCCTCTAAATAAAGTTTTCTCCAGATTGGCTGATATAATCAACCAATGTTTTACTTTTCTAACTTAAACCCTCAAGTTAGATCCAAGCTGTGGTTTTCATGGAAAGAATAAACCAAGAATTGGATTAGTTTAAGCCCATTGGATTTTCAGGCATAATGTTAACTAATATTCAAGTGTCTTAAAACAATAATAGTGTTTTTCCCTTGTTTGTTCCACTATATGAGGGTTCCCATGTCTATGAAAAGCAGAGGGTTAACAGCTGTCTTTAATGGGCATTTCTGTACACTCTTAAAAGAATACATGTGTACATTGTCTTATAGTTTACAAAGTACTAATGATCCATTATCCCATTTAATCTTCACAATAACACTGAGATAAATCAAGTCAGATGGCATTTTTTTTTTTAATTGGTGAGAAAACTAAAGCTTAGGAGGATAAGTCACTTGCCCAAAGTTACACAGCTGGTAAGATCATTGTAGAAGAGATTTTGCTATGTGCTGACCAAACCGATTTCCTTTTCCTCCTAGACAAAATGTTGGCAAACTGGCTCACTGGCCAAATCCAGCCTGTCACTTGTTTCAGTAAATAAAGTTTTTGGAACATGGCCACACCCATATTGTTAGAAACTGCTTTCATCTTACAGTGGTAAAGTTGAGTAGTTGAAACAGAAACTATCTGGCTCACAGAGTCTAAAGTAGTTACTATTTGGCCCTTTACAGAAAAAGTGTGCTGATCTCTGTCCTAGACATACGAGTACAACTAAACTACTTTTCCCTAAAATTTCTATTGCAGTCCAGGAGTTCTCTCTTCCTTCCTCTGGGGCTGAACACAAAGGATCTAATGGAGGATTTCAAAGTGTTAGGAAAAGGCAGAGCCACTAGATGGAAGACAATAGCCTGCCATAGAGCAGATGCCCATAGCAATACAACATGGGCCTAGGACTAGCATGAGAAACAAGCCTTAATTGTATTAAACCACTGTAGTTTGGGGGTTTCCACAGCAATTAACTTATCATAGTTAAGAGAATAGCAGAACTTGGGTCGTTTTACTCTTAAGTCCAAAACTATTTTCTTTCTTGAACTGTCAAAGTGGCCAGAAATGAAAAGAAATAGTGAGCCAAGAACAGAGTCCAGAGCTCAGGATTACACCAGCCTGACTCTCAGGTAGAGTTGCCTTTAGACCAGGGTGGCTGATGGATTTCATCATATGTGTCTATTCTGACGGTGGGCAGTGGCTTACTGCAAAGATTCTGAGGTCACCTCCAGGCTCCAAAGAAGAAACGTCTTACCAATGAACAACACCTACCATGGACTCAGGAGTGTGGAGATATGAGATAATCAGGAATTTTGCCATGCACAACTATGGGAGACACCTGAATGATGAGAAAGCATTTTCTACCTTTAAGGATGTGACAGGGACAGCTTTCAGTTGGAGCCACAAGTATGCTGCAACGAATTAACACAAGTAGAAGCATGTCATAAACACCAATTACAAATGATTTGGTGTGGTGTCAGGGGGAGGGAAAAAGAGGGGTTTCACTCAGAGAATTAAAAAATAAAAATTCTAAAAGTTTATGTGTAAACTGAATGTCACCGCATAAGATATACTAGGCTTCCTACCAGAAGGAAGTTTGGCTACATCTTTCTTTCATGGGAAATAACAAAGTACATTTCAAGGTACATGGTTCATCTAAACCACTTATTTGTCTCATAGACAGACTTCTCTCAACCATCTTCCCTCATAAGAAGGAGGGTATTATTATTACTATTTATTTTCCTAAGCTTTTCTGAATTTAGCTGGGAAATTTTTGGAAGGAAGATGCTCATGAAAAAAATAATATTTCATTTGGTCTGAAACAAGATACAATTAAGAAAAAAAACAAATTAGCTTTACATCTTCTGCAACTTGGAGTTATTGCTCACACAAACCACAGATCTCGGAACTCTGCTCCAGCCTTCTGTATTTTCTCCAGCTTTCTCCCCCAACAAATGCAGAAATCCTCAGAAATATGGTCTGTTCTGAAGTTTCATTATGTGTCTTTCATGACTGTTTACTTTTAAGGCAATTATAGTAAATAGAAATGAGGCAGCAATGCGCTATTTTCACCCGACCCTTTTTTCCCTTATTTTGGTAACACCATTGTAGGTCATTCTCCCCTTGCTGAAAAATTTTCCATCCTGTTTTCCAGTGTATTATTTTTATGTATTTGCCAGGTTGCTTACAGGCACTGCGGCACCAGTGAAAGGTTTGTGAACCATCCGGTAAGTGGTTCCTGCTCAAATGAATTACCTAGCTTTCATGAACAGCCATGCAGAAGCAAAGCAGGCAGAAAAATAATGAATACATTTGTACCATGGCACTCTCTCCAGCTATGAGCTTCTCACCACCATGCAATTTCCCCACGAGAAAAGACAAGATTGCACTGTCATTAGAATAGGTAATCATTAGATTTATCTTTCATATAATTTGTAGCATCTTAAACTATTCTATGTAGCCTCATTACTGCCAGGAGTCCTCTTTAACTGAGATGATAAGTAAATAAAGTAGAAATTACACACCAACAAGAACCCAGAATATGTTGTTTTAGTGTATGTCTGAGAGTTCCCGTCAGCAAACCTAATCTGCACAGCAGTTACCATTATTTCTACCTCAATGAGCATCTCCTAATTGCTGTGTTATTGCTTGTGAGGAAAATATATTATTAAAGTCCACAACTCATGACTTGTTGCACAGCTACCCATGGAAAAACTTTCATCCGTTTTTAATCAGTTTCAAATGGGATGATCAGCGGAATGGTTTTATAGGGTGTTTTTTTTTTTTTGTCTTTCTTGAATATCTTTTCATTACCATTTCCTAATGTCAGTGTATCCTTTGAACAGTCAAGATGCATTCATAATTTATTCAAAGACCTGAAGATTTTATTAAACCAAATCTATTTAATTCTCCATGAATCGGCTTAAGATTATTTTGGTGTCTTTTTGTAATGAACAACAATTAGAAACTCCAAGGACTCAGAACCCCCTTTTAGTTGTTAATGTTTTATGCTCTGCTGTTGGTCTGTTGCCAGATAATGATCCACAGAGCATTAAAATTTTGTATTCATATTATCTTTACAAATGCAATATTGCTCAGTGGAGGATGAGGTTTCTACAAGCTTCTTTCTGTGTTAGGTGGTTGTTAGAAATTTTAGGTGATATTGAAGCTGACATCTTGGACTCTGGGTTAGACATTTAAAATCTCAGGACCCATGTTCTTCCACTCCTATAGGATATTCTAGAGTAGGTCAATCACACCAGCTAGCTTTCAGCCAAAGTGAAATCAAAACAGGCTTATGGTCTCTGAATGAATTTGAGAAGGGTAATAAATTTGAAAAAATAGAATGGATTTTATTATTCAATAACCAGTCACGTCTTCCTAAAGATTCAAAACAATGTGGATCAAGGGCCATAAGTATCAATCAACAACATGGAATAGCATATATTCCTGCAGAAGTAGTAAGTTAGTATATTATTGCTCTTTTGTGGCAGGGATTTGGAAGAAAGAGGCTCTTTAAAAACAACACCAGATGTTAAGAAGAAGATCACCCCAGGCCTGACAGCGAGGGAGAAAGATCCTATGGTAGTGTCTTCATTAACTCTTGCTCTAGTGTTTTGCTTTTAGAAACAAACATAAGAGCTCTGCCCCTGAATTTTCCACAAAGAGAATACTGAAGATATTATTTATGTTAGTCGAGCACATGGTTAAGAGAATGAAATCTGTAGTCAGATCTCCTAGATTCAAATTTCGGCTCCACCATGTACCTCCTGGATGACTTCTTCCAATAATTTGCTTCAGTCCCCTTATCTGTAATGCACATAATCATAGTTCCTACCTCCTGGACTTTTTGTGGGAATGAAATTAATTATTGCATGTGAAACCCTTAGAACAGCAAATATCAATAAATGTTAGTTATGATTCTTTCAATGGGCAGATACTTACTGAGTGCCTACTATGTTTTGGACACTATATAGACACTGAAGATTTAGCAATGAGCGAGCCTGACAAAAATTTCTGGCTTCTTGGGGTCCATTTCAGACAGAAGACAATAAGTAAAATATGTAGTATTAAAATGATATTATATCAAGTGCTATAGGAAAAAATTAAGACAGTACGAATAAAAGAATGCGGCAGTTGCAATCTTAAGTGTAGATAAAGGAGGCCTCATTGAGAAGGTGACATCTCAGTGCAGACATAAAAGAGATAAAGGACTGGGCCAAAAAGATATCTGGAGAAGAAGAGTGGTTTGTCCAGAGAAACAACAATTGCAAAAGCTCTGATGCAGAGCATGCCTGATGTGTTCTAAAAATAGCACAATAAATATTAGCTATTAGTAGTTTGGATATATTCGCATTCCTAAGCTCCTTTATGAGTAAAGACCATAACTATTACTTCTCCTCATCTCTCAGGAGGCTTGGTTCAGTACTGGGTGGTGAGTAGAAGGGTGTTTCTTTTGGTAAATTGTGCCTTTGTGCATCAGAATGGCACCACTTGTTTAAAAACCAACCCCACCTCATCTCAGATCTACAGAATCTCGAGGTTGGATCTTTGGAATCTGCATTCAGGTATTATTAGTAAACACATGCTGGTCTGATTGATTCCTTTTTATTTCTATGCACATCTATGAGTTCTCCTTGCTCCAGTCCTGCCTTGCAGCTGCCCAATAGACGGATGTACTTGGAATCTACTTTGGAGAGAGATGCAGTATTTGATAAAAACCAGAGAGCATGCTGGCATACATTTACATTGGATGAAATACCAATTCCATTTAGCTACAGTATGAAATGCTTCTTTTATTTGCATGGGAGACCAACCATATAAGGCATAATAACTTCTTTCAAAAGTTCATTTTTAGTCCCATACTATCTTCTCCCAGCAGGGATGGCTGGCAGCTCTTCTTGCAGTAAATGGAAAGCCATAGTCTGTCAAAGCATCAAGCGCTAATGAAATAAACAAAAACTTTTCTTACCTGAGGCAGGTGCCAAAGCCTGCTACTCTAAGTACCCCCACTGGACACAATTTAGACTTGCTTTCAAACGCTAAAAACAAATAGGTTCTCCTAAGTACAATTAAAGCTAAGCCACACATTAAATCTATTGATACTGATGGAGCTATTTTGATTCCAAGGCTCTTAAGAATTTTTCCTGAGAATATCACATAATTTGGTAATTATTGTTTTATGCTAATATATGACAAGGAATGTCAAAAACATTCATGAGCTTCTTAGACATTTTTTTAATAACCTCGAGTCAATACTGAGTATTTCTCCAAAGAACAAAGTAGTTATTGTGCCATTATAGCTCAGTATGATTTAATTTAAATGATTAAATATACTGTTTTAATAAGATGTATTTCCATATTAAAAATACATCCCTTCCTATTCCATAGTTCCCCCTCCTCACTCTGAAATAAAAGCCTAATTCCCAACCACGCCAATTACTTTACTATTTCTTTTGACTTAAGGGTTGTATTAGAGAGGTTTTGTTTAATTTTGTTATTGAAGTCAACCTGAAAAGGCCCCCTACTCACAAACATTTTCAATTCTTACCACCGAAAATTTATACTGGAAATAAATGAAACTTCTATGTAGGATGAAAGAGGATATATTAATCAGTATGCCTGGACAAACAGGCTCCACCCAGGGCTGTCTCCAGCAAACCAGGAAGTAGAGTCATCCTATCTACAGGCATACTTTTAGGACTAAAAAAACAAACATAAAAGTTTGTAGATTCAGGAATGTTCTTAACAACACTGCTTATAATACCAAAAAAAGACCTATTGATATGCATCTCAGACCCACATCAGGGGCTTCTACATAACTTATACTCCTACATAACTCAGATTATTAGGAGCCTAGCAGAGAAAAGCCAGTGTTTTTTGGTCAGCAGAGAACAGTCTAGAATGTGGGACAGGCCATCACCTGCTAGGGCAATAGGGTAGAAGAAAACCAGTAGCTGAAGAGCTTAAAGTTATTAGGCTTCTAAGCCTAATGGAGGGTGTTTTGGAAAACACTTAGAAACAACCGCACATGAAAAAGAGAGATGAGAATATATGAGGCAGGCTTTACCAACTGTCTTCTTCCCTAATATGGAAGAATTCAGGGTGCTTTACACAATATGCAAAGCCCTGAGTTTCCCACCCCACAGCCATCCACCTACCGTCATGTTCTCTCCCTACCCAGTCTCCTCATTTCCTCTTAGGTTCCCAAACCCTAAGTAATTACAGTAGATACATACGTCAGGCCCAGTTATGGCAAATACCTTTGTTCCCAGGCACATAATAGATCACTAAGCAGAATGTACCTCATAATCATTCTCGACACAAACTCCAAGTAACAACTAATGGTTTATTATTATTGACTGATGAGACGAACATTATTTATTTGTGATTTTAACCCTGGCCCAAACTTGTGTCAAGCCAACTTCTGTTATCCATGCCACCTAGTGGAAAAGTTTGAAAATTACACTATCATGAAATGGAAAGTTCATGGAAATGGATCATAATTTAGCTAACAAATTCTGTTAAACACACGGTTGCTTCTAGTTTTCCTAACATCATAAGCAACTTTGTAATGAAAGTATTACTAAAATATACAAGAATATAAGCTATATAAGATAAGTTAGATGAGCCTGTTTTGCTGTAACACAAAGCCTGGCACTTAAAGTAGATGCCTACTAAGGATTTGATGGTTCGCTAACTGAAAGAGGGAAAGACCTTCAAGAAACACTGCAATTCAACCAATCATGAATGCACAGGAGCACAGATGAGAGATAATTAATACTACTTACGAGGAATTAGTAAAAGATACAGAGAAGAACTAACATTTGAGCTGGACCTTAAAGGATACTTGGAAATTTAATACCTAGAACAGGAAAATATGGAGGCAAACTTTTCAGATATAAATAACAGTAAGAAGTAGGAATAAAGATGTGAATGTATATTGGCTTTTGAAAAAAGATGTGAGCCAGTGTAGTGTATATTTTGGGTTAATGATGTAAATCCACAAGAATAATAGGCTAAGACTAGGTTTTAAAAGATCTTGTAGACATGCAAAGAAATGTGGCCTTAATCTTACAGGAAACGGAGATGGGGAGAAGAGGAGGACCCCTTAGACACAGCTATTATACTTTTAAACATTTTTCCTTAAGATTAAACAAAGAAGTTGTGTAAAGGACATTTGTTCAAGAATGTTTATCACAAAACTTATTACAATATTTAAAATTCTAAGTAACATAAAGGACTATTAAAGGGATTTGAAAGTTAAATGAATGATGGTCCACTCATAAAATGTAACTATTAAAAATGATGATGAAGATCTTTATTTATTGATAACAAAAAATATCCACACTATATTAAAGGATAAAATGAGGGTACAAAATATGCAGAGCATGATCTCATTTTTGTTTTGTTCTGTTTCGTTTAGGTGATATAGGCATAGGAGAGAATCTGGAAGGAGATATACCAAAATGTTAACAATGGTTATTTCCGAGTAGTATGATTATAGAAAAATTTTACAAATATATATATATATATATGTGTGTGTGTGTGTGTGTGTGTGTGTGTATAATATGTATATGTACTGTCTATTTTTCATAACATATGTATTTTTTTATAATCAGAAAAAGCGATAATATTTTTTAAAGAAGTTAATTTTATTGAAAAATTTACTTACCAAATAAGATCTAGTTCATCATTGTCTTTGTTTTTCTGTGTCTGTCTCTCTTTCTATGTTTGGTCATAAATATCTAAATCTATCTTGCATGGTCGTCGTCACCTTGGCTAGGAACACTTGAGGTCAATTTACTTAACTGTTCCTAAATGCCTGAATGATGACAATTATGGAATTGCAGGTCCACCTGAAACCGGGTAAGAGTTCTGAATGAAGAAAAAGTAGTCACTAAAGGCCACGAAGCATTGTAAAGACACACACAGAAAGGAAAGCTAAAGGCAGTCTGAATGAGGACACAATCAAGTTGAATTCTCATGTTGGAAAAGAAACATTCACAACCGAACAATGGTGTATACAACTGCAATAATTGTAGACTGCAGCAGAAAATGAGGAGATTGGATTTTTCAGAGAGCATTAAACATCAACTCTTCAGGAACCAACTAAAGTCTATGCAAAAACAAAAGTAAATTCAAGCCATAAACTGGGTCTATTCTGGTTCTTTTAGAGCTCACGTACAAGAGAAGACCAAACAACTCTGATGACATAACTGAAATCTAAATAGTTGGGGAAGAAGATCATAAAAATGTATATTTCTCAAATTTAAAAAATGTGAATGATAAGCTGGAAAGATGAATGTATATAATTCTCACCCAAAAAGAAGCAGACAAAAAAGCAAGATATTTAGGGAATTCTTACTTTCATTTTAATTATTTTAAATATGATAAGTATATATAACACTTGTTTTATTATTAATATTTATACAATAAAAAGGCACTTGTAGTTGACTACTATATCCTTAGTGAATACAATAGTGTTGAAAATATAGTAGTTGCTCGATAAATGTTTATATTATAAATTTCTGTTAATGAATTTTAGAGGAAAATATGCAATTGGTTTAGACAAATAATAAATCAAATCAGAGAATTCAAAAATAATGATTCTGGTGAAATATATGAAATTCTTGATAATGAAGACATGAGGTGTGAATAATTGAAAAGTCACTCATATTTGAGGCTGAGAGGTAATGAGCTTGAAGGGCCTTGCCACTTTAAGCCTTCTATGATGTTGAGCCAAATGGATTTGGAAATTAAGTGTTTTGGGATTTGGAATTGGAAATCAAGTGTTTAAATCCTGAGTCACCACTTAATGCTGTGACCTTGAATGAGTAAATTATTTAATCTCTTATTACTGAGCTTCTCAGTTACCTCATCTTTAAAATGAGAATAAATATCTGCCCTACTCATGTGACTATTTTCAAATTCATACTAGCTCACATATATTCATATTGTAACTTGTTAAAATTCTATGAGAAATTTTAGTGTAGAAGAGGCAATTTTGCCTCCAATTGCCTCCAATATTTGGCTCAATAAAGGATTTGAAAATTGAGTGGTGAAAAGAACAAACAAACAATCAAGTGGTTGCCTTTTATTAAGCACATTACAAATATTATCTCTTTACTCCAAATTATAAAAAGTATCCTAATTTTAGGGATGAAACACTGTAATTCAGAGAGGTATAGCAACTTGCTCAATGCTACACCACCTATAACTGGTGAAAAGGTTCAACTTGTATTGAAATACATTCCTTTAGCATGTACATTGAATGGTGTTTTAGTTTCCTAGGGTTGCTATAATAAATTACCACATACAGAGTTGTTTAAGCAGAAATGTATTCTCTCACAGTTCTGGAGGCTAGAAACCTGAGATCAAGGTGTCAGCAGGATTGGTTCCTATTAGAGGCTCTGAGGGAGAACCTGTTCCATGCTTCTTTCCTAGCTTCTGGTTGTTGCCAGCAATCCCCTGGTAATGCTGGCCTTGTGGACACATTTACTCCAATCTCTGCCTCGGTTTTCACATGGCATTCTCACTTGTGTATCCACATAATCTTCTTGTAAAGACACAACATACATTAAATTAATAGCCCACCCTACTCCAGCGTGACTTCATCTTAACTAATTATATCTTCAACAACCTTATTTCTAAATAAGGTCACATTCTGAGGTACTAAGGGTTAGGACTTTAACATAATGTTTTTGTGTGCAGGTGGGGGTTGACACACAATTCAACCCAGAACAAGTGCGTATCCTCAAAATTTCAGGTTATTGAAAATGAATCAAATGAACCACATGTTATAAGATGGGCAATTTTATGAGTGGAGTCACAGAAGAGAAAAATATGTAAAGGTCCAAACTTCTGTCAGCAGACATTGTTCAGCAAAAGTAAATATTTAAAATCTTACAGAGGCAAGGTTAAAAAGGAAATTAAAAGTTGAAAAAGCACCGAGAACAGCTCTTAATTGTATTCACTCTACATAAAAAGCACTTCCAAAAAAAAAAAATTGTAAAGGTTACTAGCTCTCAGTGTCGTACTCAAATAAGCAGTTTAATTACCATATGAGACAGGGATCTAACCCCATACATCTACCCACATACAAATCATCCTGAAAATTATTTTCCAGAGAATTGAAATCTGGGGGAGAGAAGCCCCCTCATTCTGTCATCGGTGTCTGCTGATTTCGGTGAAGCATAAAGGCACCCAAGCACAGGAATGTAAGTGGTAGGAGTAGAAGGCTTGTCATTACCCCGCAGTATAGATTGTGTTATTGTGTCTGACCCTGAGTTCTGCATGGTCAACCACCTCTGCATTGAGTACTCAGGGGACAATTCATCATAAATGAAAATGCACTTGGTAAAGGTGGGGGAGGAGTCAGTGGCCATGGCTAGAGCTGCGATTTATGACATTATAATAAGTTAATTAACTGCTGCACTCATTGCTATTTAAAGAATGAGAATAGCATCTAAACGCACACGCTTATTAGGAAAGATATCTTAAGGCATACCAAATGCTTGTTAGGGAAAGCGTCTTAAGATGAATTAAAATACAGAGTTTTATGAGGTCTAGGCCTACACATTAGTCATAAGAACGAGAGAATTACAGGCTAATGGTGCTGTAAAGATCTGATTGGGTTACATTTGTGGACATGTGCTAAAATTATCAGCTCACAAATATCAAGGCAGTACTGATAGGAATAAGTTAATTTCATTCCAAAATAACCAGTATATCTGAAAATTTGGGAAGATTTTGAAACTAGTGAATAAGAGGTTTATAAATGGAGAGAGAAAAATCTTGATACATTATTTTGAGTCATTTCTATACAGTCATAGAAACACATTGCAAAAAAATAAACTAATACAAAAACGGTTTTATAAAAAGAATGACACACAAAAAAGCAGGGTGAAAATATTCAGAGAATGCACACAACTGAAAATAGAATCAAGAAAAAGGGTAAAAATTTCACAAATTTTTTAAATGAGAAATGGAATACAGCAGAAAAGATTTAGAGTCTAATGTGGTTATATATTAATAAATGTCAAAATATCAAGGAATTTAATTCTTTATGTAAACTAAATATATCAAAATTCACACAACAGGTTAAAATTAAAATAGAGAAAGTTATCCATATCCGAACCCCTAGAAAGATATCTCAGGGTTATAAGGAATTTACTATTAAGCTCCTTGAAACTTTCAAGGAACAGATCTTTGCCACATTATATAATCTGCTTCAGTGAACAGAAAAAGATTTAAAAGTAATTCAGATCATTCTAAGAATAAACATCCCATAAGTTTTCCATTTCTTACTGAAATTCCGAAAAATAATGCAGCTGAGTGTCACTTAAGAAAGACATTTAAGAACTTAAATAAAATGCTAGCAAATAGAAATTAATCACTTAGCTAAAATTAATATTTTACATCTAACCAAATAGTATTTATTATAGAAATCCATGAACAATCTAAAATTAGAAAATTATATATTAATAGAGTATATAACTCAGTAGATTTAAATTCAAATAAATTTAAAAAGATAATCATCTCCAAAAAAATTTAAAAAGATAATCATCTCCAAAAAGCTAATGATCTCTATCATCCAACATTTTATTTAACAGTGAAATAATAAAATAATTCTCATTAAAATATAAATATATGAAATTACTATTATTTAATTTTAATATTACTAATAATAACATTATTTGACATTTATTGAATTCTTATAACATGTCAGCAACTAGCTAAAGGATACGCATGTTATTTATTCGATATCATTTCAAAAATCCTTAAGACATAAAACATAAACAAAATTACAAACATTAGAAAGAAAGAGACAAAATGTGATTATATACAGATGACTTGCTTGTAGAAAATAAAAATAGAAATATATCAAATAAAAGCTATTAGAATTAATTATAGGTTGGTATAACAGCCAGAAAAGATATAAATATTCTCATATATCAAATAACAATGTAATAGAAAAATGTAAAACAAAAAGATATCCCATTTACAATCACCAAGCAAAATTTAAATTAACAGGAAATAATGTCTTATATGACAATAAAGAATATAAAATATAATCTATTTTAAGCCTCTAGAGAGAGAAGGACTTCCTAAACTGAAAGTCAATTGAGAGAAAATGAGAGGAAAAAGCAGTGGAAGACTTTTATAAATGAAAAGCGTTATTTTTAAAAAGAAATAAAACTAAAACTAAAGCAAAGAATAAACTACGTAAAAAGTAAAAACTGTTCCAGAAAATAAAAAGCAGGATTAAAAGATAAACAATAACTTAGGGGAAAATATTTGTAGAGAATGCATCAATTCAAAGGTATAATGTCTTTATTTTCTTTAGAGTTCATATAGATATTACACATTCGCTAAGGCTGGATAAGGGCTACCTCGCTGAGGTGAAACTGAAAAGCTGAAAGGGCCCAGGTGAGTAATGGAGACAGGTAAAGAGGTCAGGCACACATAAAGAGCACACACGCAACAAATGGGAGATGAAAGCCCAGTTTGAGGGAGTGGGGGGACATTCTAGCAGAGTGTTTCTCATGCTCAGTATGCTCAGTGAGCTCAGTATTACCAGGTCTGCTCTTTTCAGCAGAAACCAAAAATTCAGAACTTTTTTAATGCCGGCCATATTGTTCAATGAAGTGTTGGCAAAACAAAGGAAGCACAGTGAGCCACATGCCGTAGAATCACCAGTTTACAACCTCTGACTGGCATGAACAGGCAATTAGTTAAAGGGGAAATACTATTAGTAAAAATACATGAAAAATGTTATGAAGATCAGCTAACTCTTCTTGTTTGGGACTTAGCCATATGGCGCTCATCTATGCAAGGAACTCTTCAGGATGTGAGAAATTTCCAACTAGCAAGATACAATAAAGGCAGTGTCTGGTTCCTGTCCTTTTCTAATACTCACTCTCTCAACATTTCACCGAGGGGCCTGTCCTGTCCCCTGCCATCAACATCCCTACATGTAGGATTACATGCAGTTACAAACACTTGCATTCTTTTGTCCTTGTTGTTGTTTCTTCCTGGAATATTCTCTATTCTTGATAAAGAAAATCTTATTTACTCTTTAAAGCTTAGTTCAAATGTTACTCCACTGTAAAAACCAAGGCAGAATTAACCATAAAATCAACACATCTGTTGAGTATCTGTTCTGTGCCAGACATTAGGGACTATAGCAGCGAACAAGAGAGAATCCTTTTTGCCTTCATGAAGCTAACACTTCGCTTTCCCATAGCACTTGGCTCCTGTGTTACAGCCATAGCATGTTTCTATTTATAATCATTAGTTATTGGAAACTGTTCAATTCCCCCACCAGACTCTGAGCTCCTTGAGAATGAACGTGTCTCCCTATTAACACCAGCTCCTTCAGTAATCCATATTTTTTATTCTCTACAACTTCAGGATTTGTAGTTTATGTGTTCAGTAGACAGTCAATATATGCTTGTTAAGTGTGGGAGAAGAGCTATCCTATTATAAAGACCACCATGACTATGAAATCTTAAACTATCTGTAGAAAGGAAACTCAAACTAGGGTAAATTTTTAAAAGTAATTTAGAGGTCAAAACTTTTCATCACAGTTTCCCAGTACTCTGCTGCATTGCTACATTCTGCTTTCCCTTAAAAAAAGTGACAAAAACACTGAAACATTAATCAATCCAGATATCTGCTAATCACTCATACCGTTAATTTGAACAACAAAGAAAAGAGTCAGTATTCTTAAATTAACCCTGCAGAGACATATTAGCATAGAAACATAACACAAAATCAGTTTTGACATCTGGAGCTCTGTGCAGTAACCACACTCAAAACACAAGTATATCTTTCATGTCCTCTTAAAGAAACTGAAAAATAATTTATTCTGGTATCAAGCCACAAAAGATTTCTATCACAGGATTATTCTGGGTCCCCATGACTAAAGTCTATAGTCTGGGCTAGGGGGAAAAAAGTGTTCGTTGTCAAAACAAGAAGTGAGAGTGCAGAATTTAAAACTACATTCAATTGCTGTTTTGGCTATGAGGTCCCAGAGTGCTTTGAAGGGTTTGTTATGTGACTTATCAAGCTCTCCCTGTGTCTATCTTCCTCTGTGGACTGAAAAGTTCTCTGAAGACGGGGAAGACAAAGAACATGTACCTTATAGTGCTTTGAACAATGACTTGCATTTGGTAGGTGTTCAGTGAAGATTTTTTCACTATTAGACTATGTAGTATACTTTATCATGTAACATGGAATATGAACACTTTGCATTGGAGAGCATACCATGCCAATATTAAAAATGTTTCAATGTCTGATATTTAAGTCATTTGAATCCTATTAATATTCCTCTATAGGAAATATAAGATGAGTGGAAGAGAGAAGTCAGAAGACATAATCAAACAGTTAGAAAGTCAGTAAATGGGTTCCTCCCTTACACTACAGTCTTTTTATTTACATATCACCATTAAAAGATTAACCGAAACTAATATATATTGCATACTAAATATGATATATTGCATACCCAGAGCCACCAAAAAATCCAAGTTATTTACTCTGAGATATTGACTGAATGCAGTAAATGGTCTTTAAATATAATTATTCAAAGATAGGAATTGGCTTATTGTTGGAATGATAATCATTCATATTAGACATCACTCAATCATTCATTTATAAAATGTTTTTGAGAGTCGATACTGTAGGAAGACGAAGTCATCATTAAAAACATACATAAGACATTGTCTCTCTCTCCAACAAGCTTTTGGTATGAAGGAGGAGAAAACATAGACACAGTTGAGGCATCAGCTCCTTTTGTTCACCAGAGCTGTATATAAAGTTGTTGACTCGGAGATATTCGCAAGGTACAATTCACATTTGTTTCTTTACTTTTCCATGTTAGGAAGTCATGTCAGAGAAAGGACTAATACTTTATGTAGTTATAAGGTGTTAGAGTTTGAAGAATCCATAGAAATCTAGTTCCTCTCTTTACTTATTAAAAAGGAAAATCCATAAAAGTACAGTTTTCAAAATTACACAGAACATAGCAACAAATCGGAGACAATAACATAATTTTCCAGCCACTTCATTTGTTCTACTAACATCACACTAAGAATATCTTTAAAAGAAATAAGGTATTACCTACATTTATACAAAATAGAAATTGTGTCTAACATTAACATGCTCAGCTATGTGTGCTTTTGTCTTTCAATTGACTTTTAACAGTTCTAGCTCAGCTGTAGTCCAGCGACCCCCACACAACAAAACGCACATCTTTTTATACATATTTTATCATTTGTTTTAAGTTGTACTTTACAAGGTGTCTAAGTTTTTCTCTGGTATCCTGATTTTAGTTAATAGCAGCAAACAACAAGAACAAAAATATAAAATAACACTCCTTGATCTAGACCAGTTTAGTGTACCAAAGGAAAAAAAAAATGCACCAGGGCTGCAGGCACATGAAAACATGTCAATCAGATGTAATTGCTCTCCAAGAGAAACACTTTACAGGCAAGTAAAAAAGAACTCATCCTGAACACAAGGCTTTGTAGCAGCAACTAATCTGCTAATGACGAGCTCCGCTTGTTATTCTCAAACTCATTCCTCAAGATTCAACATTTGAAACATGACAGAAAAGGACAACCTGACCAAGTCATAGCTGTTAAACAATTATAAAAAAGATATGTGCAGTCATTTATAGAAGAGGATAGATAGATGATAGATGATAGATAGATAGATAGATAGATAGATAATCTGTATACAAATGTATTATTTCATTATATCATCAATAGTTGCTGAGAATCAAAGTAGCTTTTAAGCACTTCATGATTACTTGTATCAGTACAAATATCAGAACTCCAGCACATTTTTTTAAAAATAGCCCTCTGGGTGTTTTTGCACAATAACTCTTAAGAACACTCAATAGGCCAGCTCTGCCTAAAGACAGTGAAGCCCACTTCCTAGGGGATATGATTTGAAGCCTATATTTGGCTGGGTGCATATAAAGACAGCTTTAAAATTCTTTCAATATCTTTTTCCATTATTGCAGAGTCTACTTAAATGGAAACTTATTAATCTCTTCAACCTTTGTTCTAGACAACTGTTAACTCCAAAAAGAAGGAAATGGCCTCTACTTTTGTTGCTTACATTCATTACCTAAAAATTGAGATATCATATTTTTTAATAGCCCCAGAGTTGGAATATTCAATAATTAGAAAGTATAAAAGTTTTTTAAAGAAAACAACAAAAAATGCTGTAGTAACTTGGCCAAGAACTCTATTTTAATCTACACTTAAATTTACTAAAGTTGATACCAACTATTAAGACACTGTCAGAGAGTTCCAGTCAAGATGGCAGAGTAGGTAAACATTGTGTCTAGCTTCTCTCACAACCATATGAAAATTACAACTTAACTATGAAACAACCATCATTGAGAATTGCGTGAAATATTGCTGAACCGAAGTCCTACAACTAAGGACATACAGAAGAAGTTACCTAGAGACTGGTAGGAGAGGCAGAGATGCGGAATGGGCTGGTCCCATTAAATGGTCCCATTTTAGTGTGACCATTAAAAATCAGGAGGGATGTCTTGGCTGCAGAGGTCACCCCCAAAGGAGCAAGGGGTCCCAACACCACAGCAGGTTCCCCAGCCCAGCGTTCCACTGCCAGGGAGAGAAATCCTCATAATTTCTGGTTGTAAGAACCAGTGGAGATTATGGCTGAGTGAAATGGATGGCAGATGGATCGCAAGCACTCTGCTTAAAGGGACCATGCACAGACTTACTCACCAATACGATCCCTGCTCTAAGTTCCAGTGTTGGGGCAGCAGCTGGGGAGGTTACAGCAACATATGGGGATGGGGGTGGGATTGAGTTGTCTGGTGTCAGGACAAGGGCTGGAGGGGCAGCTTTCTTCCAGGTGGAAGAGCTGGCGGAAGCCATTTTTTCTTTGTTGAGCCCTCCCCTTCCTGGCATGCAGATGCAGGTAGCTGCCATATCTGAGTCTCCATCAAGCTGGCTAACACCATTTGTTAGCCATGCCCTGGTTATTCTAAATCTGTGCCCCACCCAACTTTTGGGCAAACCCAAGCTGTTTCTAGTGGATTTTCTGTACAAATCCCCTGCCTTGGCTCATGCTGCAGACTTTTCTAAGGTCTCTCAAAGGTTTGCAGAACCCAGACATGCAGCATCTGGATTGAGTGTGTAACTCTGGCTGAGCAGTCCTCAGCCTGGCACTGGTGGCAGCCGGCCTTTGTTTACGGCTTGGCCTCTCAAGGGACTTCCAAGGACAGCTCCAGATAGCTTTGTGGCTGCTAACAGGTGGCCTGGTAAGACACAGGTTAAACTTGGTTAAACTTGACCTGCAACCGGTTCCCTCCCATGTGGCCCTGGGGCTGGTGTATTGAGTAACCAGGTACGAAATGAGCTGGAGCATCACCCAGCTGCCTCTAAGGACAACATCCAAGGGGCATATTGGACAGGCACTAAAGTCTTGCTAAGGCAGATCCTGCTCTGTAGAGTCAGCCCCTGCACCACAATTCCTCCACTGTAGTCACAGTCAGTCATCACACCAATGAACCCAATGGTCAATCCCTCCCATTGATATGAAAACAGCAATCAAGGCTCAACTACAAGAGGAGGGCACTCACATCCCAAACAAGAGACACATCTGGAGTATGTGGCTCAGGTGACCATGAAGACAGTGCCACTGAGCCCCATAATACACCTACTACATAATGCCATGCTACTAAAATCAGGAAGCATAGAAGCCCTATGTGATACAAGCACACACACACACACACACACACACATATACACAGCCAAAATGGGGAGACAAATAAACATGTCAACTGCCCTCCAAAATAATAAATAAATAAACAGAACAAAGTTCTAGGAAAAGAACTAAACAAAATGGAGACAAGCAATCTACCAGATGCAGAGTTCCAAACACAGGTTATAAGGATGCTCAATAATCTCAGGGAGAACTTCAACTGAGAAATAGGAAACATAAAATGGAGATTTTATGGAGAAAAACTAAAAAAGAATCAGTCAAAAATAAAGACTACAATATTGTGAATGAAGAAAACATTACAGGGAATCAACAGAAGATTAGATGAAGCAGAGGACAGAATCAGTAACTGAGAAGATAAGGTATCAGAAAACATCCAATCAGAACAGCAAAAATAAAAAGAATCCAAAAACATGAGGACAGTTTAAGGGACTTCTGGGACAACATTAGGCATACCAACATTCACATTATATGGGTACCATAAGGAGAAGAGACAGAGCAAGGAATTGAAAACCTATTTGAAGAAATAAGAACAAAAAACGTACCTAACCTCATGAAGGAAATAGACATACAAGTCCAGGAAGCACAGAGTCCCAAACAAGATGAACCCAAAGAAGTCCACACCAAGACATATCATAATTAAAATGCCAAAGGTTAAAAACAAAGAGACTTTTAAAGGCAGCAAAGGAAAAACTGTTAGTTACCTACAAGGGAGCCTCCCATAAGACTATCAGCTGATTTCTCAACAAAAACTTTGCAGGCTAAAAGGATTGGCAGGAAATATTCAAAGTGATGAAAAGTAAAAACCTACAACCAAGATTAATTTACCCAGCAAAACTATCATTTAGAATCAAAGGCCAAATAAAGAGCTTCCCAGACAAGAAAAAGGAGTTCATCACCACCAAACAAGTATTACACGAAATCTTAGAGGAATATTTTTAAGACAAATAAAACAAAACAAAACAAAACAAAGCAACATAAAATAAAATAATAAAATAAAATAAAATATAAAATATGAATAATAAAATGGTAATAACTATATATCAAAATTACTTTCAATGTAAATGAATTAAATGCTCCAATCAAAAGACATAGAATGGCTGAATGGATAAGAAAACAAAATCCTATAAATCATCAAAATTGCCGCATGAGGTGAGCCTCTGTAAAGCTCCCCTGGAATTTACAACAAATCAGACAACAATAACTCCACAAAGGACTCACTGCACAGCAGACAGGCAAGATGAAGGGGCCCACTACTGAATTCAACTAAAGGTGGGAGAATCGCACAAGCGGGGGAGGAGAGAAGGGAGAAGTGAGAAGACACAGACGCGAGGGCGCAGGACGCAGACCTAGCTCAGTGCTCCGAGCTCGCTACATCCCAGAACTACCGCAGCTTCGAGACAGGGAAGAACTCAGACTGCTAGGGCTCCGCTTATGGCCCACAGGACTGAGGGGCAGCATATAACATGGCTGAACCCAATGCTCATGGCAGAGACCTCGGAGAAAAGACTAAGGGAAGAAGGCTGAAAACGGTGGTTTAAGCCCTCACTGCCAAGCAGAGAACAGAAGCCTTAGGCACTGAGACTAGCCGCCCCTTCCTCACCTTCCCAGAACTCGCCCCGCCCCCACCTGCCCGGTGCGAGAAGAACAGTACCACTGTAATATCAAAAGAACAGAATATTTGCTGTTCTGAGAACTGTGGACCGCAGACAGATTTGCAGCCAAACTAGTTTCAGCAAAGGGGGGTAGCTGTGGGAGCAGGACCAGCTGTGGTGGTGGTCGCCGCCATTGCTCTGGGCCACCTCTCATGACTCCCCCCGCCCCTGGCCCCACCTATCTGGGCGGATCCCCACAGGAATAAATAGAACTGCTGAAACATAAGGGCTCTGAATCTGGTGCAGCAAGAGCTTTGAAACTTCAAAAGCTCGCCGCACCCCCACAGGGACGTGGCACCCTATGACCCAGGCGAACTGCTAACAGAGGACAAGCCCATCTCCCAGGGAATCCGCCCATTTTGTGAGAAGCTGGAATAGTGCAGAGAAAACATAGCACTAATGTGTGAGAGAGGGAAAAAATGGCTGCAGTCGAACAGAAAATAAAGCATTCTACCAACAAGTATTGGAAAACAAAAGAAAGACATCTTCCTTATCAACCTGTTGCAGAAGCCACTCCTGTAGATGTCTAGGAAGAGAAATAATAAATCATTAATTGCCATGAATAACCAAGGCAACAAGACAACTCAGAAAGAAAGTGAAAAGTCTCCAGAAAAAGAACTTAAAGATATGAAAATATGTGACTTAAATGACAGAGAATTCAAGATTGCAGTTCTGAAAAAACTCAACGAGATGCAAGAAAACACAGAAAGGCAATTTAATGAACTCAGAAATGCAATCAAAGAACAACATGAGCATTTTACGAAAGAGATTGAAATTTTAAAAAAGAACCAAATGGAATTTCTGGAGATTAAGAACTCAATAGAAGAAATTAAGAATGAAATAACCAGCTTAGGTAATAGAGTTGACCAGATGGAGGAAAGAACCAGTGACATTGAATATAGAAACCTGGAAATTACACAGATGGAAGAAGAAAGAGACTTGAGACTTAAAAGAAATGAAAGAACTCTACAAGAACTTTCTGACTATCAGAAAGAGCAACATAAGAATAATGGGCATACCAGAAGGAAAAGAAAGAGAGAAGGAAACAGAGAATATATTCAAACAAATTGTTGCTGAGAACTTCCCAAACTTGTGGACAGAACTGGATCCTCAAATCCAAGGAGCAAATAGAACACCTAATTACCTCAATCCCAACAGGCCTTCTCCAAGGCACATTGTATTGAAGCTGTCTAAGATCAACGACAAAGAAAGACTCCTCAAGGTAGCCAGGGAAAAGAAGACGGTAACCTACAAAGGAAAGCCCATTAGATTATCATCAGATTTTTCAGCACAAACTCTACAAGCCAGGAGGGAGTGGAACCAAATATTCAAACTATTGAAAGAGAGAAATTATGAGCCAAGAATAATATATCCAGCAAAGATGTCCTTTAGATATGAAGGAGGAATAAAGACCTTTCCAGACATACAGAAGCTGAGGGAATTTTCTAATACACGACTTGCACTACAAGAAATACTAAAGGAGGCTATTCGACCACCATCAACAGGGACAATTTGTGGCAACATAAAAAGGGGAGAGTAAAGGCCTGAACCGGAATATGGGAATGGAGAAAGTAAGCGTGCTGAAGAAAATGGAATACTCTAAATATCAAACTTTCTTTTACATAATCTTAAAGGTAACCACTCAAAAAACATCCAGAACTGAAATACATACTGTAATAAAAGAAGAAACAGAAGGAAACTTCATAGCATACCACCACTCAGAAATAGTAGACAACAACAAAAAGGCAAAGAAACAATGGAGAAAACTAAAGATAGAATGACAGGAAATCCTCATGCATCAATAATCACCCTAAATGTAAATGGACTGAACTCACCAATAAAAAGGCATAGAGTAGCAGACTGGATCAAAAAACTAAACCCAAACATATGCTGTCTCCAAGAGACACATCTCAGCTACAAGGACAAACACAGACTCAAAGTGAAAGGGTGGCAATTGACACTCCAAGCAAATGGTACCCAGAGACAATCAGGTGTAGCCATAATGGTATCAGATGAAACAGACTTCAGGGTGAAAAAGATAACAAGAGACAAAGATGGACATTTCATAATGGTAAAGGGGACTATACAACAAGAAGACATAACAGTCATCAATATTTATGCCCCCAATCAGGGATCACCAAAATATACCAAGCAACTACTAATAGAACTAAAGGGAGAAATTGACCAAAACACAATTATACTAGGGGACTTAAATACATCATTGACAGCTATGGATAGATCATCCAAACAGAAAATAAATAACAAAATAGCAGCCCTAAATGACACATTAGATGAAATGGACATCTTTGACATATATAGAGCACTTCATCCTAAAACATCAGACTATACATTCTTTTCGAGTGTACATGGAACATTTTCAAGGATAGACCATATATTGGGACATAAAATCAGCCTCAGCAAATTTAAGAAAATTGAAATCATACCAAGCATATTCTCTGATCACAAGGCTTTGAAATTGGATATCAACTGTGAAAAGAAAGCAGGAAAAAACAGAAATATATGGAGATTAAACAACATACTTTTAAAGGACAACGGGGTCAAAGAAGAAATTAGAGGAGAGATCAAAAGTTACATAGAAACAAATGACAATGAAAATACATCTTACCAAAATTTTTGGGATGCAGCGAAAGCAGTTTTAAGAGGGAAATTTATATCATTACAGACCTATCTCAAGAAACAAGAAAAATCCCAAATAAACAACCTTATTTTACACCTTAAAGAACTAGAAAAAGAAGAACAAGTGAAACTCAAGGTCAGCAGAAGAAAGGAAATAACAAAAATCAAAGCAGAACTAAATGAAATAGAGGACAAAAAGACAATAGAAAAAATTAATGTGACAAAGAGCTGGTTCTTTGTAAAGATTAACAAAATTGACAAACCCTTGGCTAGACTCACTAATAAGAAGAGAGAAGACACTAACAAAATCAGAAATGAAAAAGGGAAAGTTATCACGGACACCACAGAAATACAAAGGATCATCCAAGAATACTATGCAGGACTATCTGCCACCAAATTCAATAACCTAGAAGAAATGGACAAGTTCTTAGAAACATATAGCCTTCCAAGGCTGAACCATGAAGAACTGGAAAATCTAAACAGACCAATCACCAGTAACGAAATTGAATCAGTCATCCAAAACCTTCCCAAAAGCAAAAGTCCGGGACCCGATGGCTTCACTAGTGAATTTTACCAAACCTTCAAAGAGGATCTAATACCAATTCTGCTCAACCTCTTCCAAAAAACTGAAGAAGAGGCAGTACTCCCTAACTCATTTTATGAGGCCAACATTACCCTGATACCAAAACCTGGTAAGGACAACACAAGAAAAGAAAATTACAGACCAATATCTCTGATGAATACAGATGCAAAAATCCTAAACAAGATTCTAGCAAATCGAATACAACAATGCATTAAAAAGATTATTCACCACGACCAAGTGGGGTTCATCCCCAGGGCACAAGGATGGTTCAAAATCCGCAAATCCATCAAAGTGATACATCACATAAACAAAATAAAGGACAAAAATTATATGATTATATCAATTGATGCAGAAAAAGAATTTGACAGGACACAACATCCATTTATGATTAAAACACTTAATAAAATGGTATAGAAGTAAAATACTTTAACATAATGAAGGCCATATATGACAAGCCCTCAGCTAATCTCATAATTAATGGTGAAAAACTGAAGCCCTTTGCTCTACGTTCAGGAACACAACAGGACTGCCCCCTATCACCTCTGCTTTTCAACATAGTGCTGGAAGTCCTTGTCAGAGCAATCAGGCAAGAGAAAGAAATAAAAGGCATCCAAATTGGGAATGAAGAAGTTAAGTTATCACTCTTTGCAGATGACATGATGCTATATATAGAAAACCCTAACGACTCCACCAAAAAGCTGTTAGAAACAATCAATGAATACAGTAAAGTTGCTGGCTACAAAATCAACCTACAAAAGTGCATTGCATTCCTATATACTAACAATGAAATCTCAGAAAAAGAAATACAAAAAACAATTCCCTTTGCAATTGCAGCAAAAAGAATAAAATACCTAGGAATAAACTTAACCAAGGATGTGAAGGACCTATGTGCTGAAAACTATAAGACATTTTTGAAAAAACATGAGGAAGACACAAAGAAATGGAAAGACATTCCGTGCTCATGGATTAGAAGAATCAACATAGTTCAAATGGCCATATTACCCAAAGCAGTATACAGATTTAATGCAATTCCCATCAAAATCCCAATGACATTTTTTAAAGAAATAGAACAAAAAATCATCAGATTTGTTTGGAACCACAAAAGACCCCGAATAGCCAAAGCAATCTTAAGAAAAAAGAACAGTGCTGGAGGTATCACACTCCCTGACTTTAGCTTGTATTACAGGGCTACAATAATCAAAACAGCATGGTATTGGTAGAAAAACAGACACATAGACCAAGGGAATAGAATTGAGAACCCAGAAATAAAACCACATAAATATGGACAGATAATTTTTGACAAAAAAGCTAAAAACATACAATGAGGAAAGACAGCCTCTTCAATACATGGTGCTGGGAGAATTGGATTGCCACGTGCAAAAGAATGAAACTGGACTGTTATCTGTCACCAAAATTAATTCAAAATGGATCAAAGACTTAAGCATAAGACCTGACACAATAAACTGCATAGAAGAAAACATAGGTACTAAACTTATGGACCTTGGGTTCAAAGAGCATTTTATGAATTTGACTCCAAAGGCAATGGAACTAAAAGCTAAAATAAACAAATGTGACTATATGAAACTTAAATGCTTCTGCACAGCAAAAGAAACCATCGACAAAATAAAAAGGCAACCGACTGAATGGGAGAAGATTTTTGCAAACAGTGCCTCCAATAAGGGGCTAATATCCAAAATATTAAGGAGCTCATGAAACTCAACAACAAAAAACAAACAACCCAATTGAAAAATGGACAGAGGACCTAAAGAGACATTTCTCCAAAGAGGACATACAAATGGCAAATAAACACATGAAAAAATGCTCAAAATCACTAATCATCAGAGAAATGCAAATAAAAACCACAATGAGATATAACCTCACCCCAGTCAGAATCAACAAGATCAAACAAGACAACAAAACTATCATCAACAAGACAAATAGTAACAAGTGTTAGAGAGGCTGTGGAGAAAAAGGAACCCTCATACACTGTTGGTGGGAATGCAGACTGGTGCAGCCGCTATGGAAGGCAGTGTGGAGGTTCCTCAAAAATTACAAATAGAATTACCATATGACCCAGCAATCGCTCTCCTGGGTATCTACCCCAAAAATTTGAAAACATTTATACATAAAGACACGTGTGCTCCAATGTTCATTGCAGCTTGGTTTACGGTGGCCAAGACATGGAAACAACCAAAATGTTCTTTGATAGATGAACGGATAAAGAAGTTGTGGTATATATACACAATGGAATACTATTCTGCGTTAAGGAAAGATGATATAGGAACATTTGTGACAACATGGATGGATCTTGAGAGTATGATGCTAAGTGAAATAAGTCAGACAGAAAAAGCATAGAACCCTATGATTTCAATGATATGTGGTATATAAACCAAAAACAACAAAAGAACAAGACAAACAAATAAGAAATAAAAACTCATAGACACAGACAATAGTTTAGTGGTTACCAGAGGGTAAAAGGAGGTGGGGGGGTGGGAGATGAGGGTAAGGGGGATCAAATATATGGTGATGGAAGGAGAACTGACTCTGGGTGGTGAACACACAATGGGATTTATAGATGATGTAATACAGAATTGTACATCTGAAATCTATGTAATTTCACTAACAATTGTCACCCCAATAAATTAAAAAAAAAATCCTTACATATGTTGCCTATAAGAGACTCACTTCAGATTGAAAGACACACACTGACAGAAAGCAAAGGGATGAAAAAAGATATTTCATGAAAATGGAAACAAACAAAAAGCTGGGGTAGCAATTCTTATACTAGACAAAAGAGACTTTAAAACCAAAGCTATAGCAAAAGACAAAGAAGGACCCAGTAATCCCATTTCTGGGTATTCATCCAAAGAAACTCAAAGCACTCCTTTGAGGTGACATGCTCATCCATATGTTCTCTGCAGCATTGTTTACAATAGCCAAGATATGAAGGCAACCTGGGTGTCCCTGAATGTCTGAGTGGATAAAGAAGAGCTAGGTCATATATACCAATGGAATATTACTCAGACATAAAAATGAATGAAATCTTGCTATCTGTGACAGCCTGGATGAAACTAGAAGATATTGTGCTGAGTGTAGTAAGCCAGACAGCAAAAGATAAATGTCATATGATATCACTTATAAATTAAATCTAAAGAACAAAATAAACAAACAAATAAAACAGAAACCAATTCATACATACAGAGAACATTTTGATGTTTGCCAGATGGGATGGGGATTAGGGGTGGGTGAAAAAGGGGAAGGGATTAAGAAGTACAAATTCATTGTTACACAGTAGTCATGGGGATGTAGGGTGTAACATAAGAAATATAGTCAATAACATTGTAATAACTGCGCATGGTGTCAGATGGGTACTAGATTTGTTGCAGCGATAGATGGAAAGGGGTTTGTGGGCAGGGTAAAAAAGGTGAAGAGATTAAGAATTACAAATTGGTAATTCTTGCTTATAGGGATGTAAAGTAAAGCATGGGGACTATAATCAATAATATGGCATTCACTATGTATCATGCCAGGTGGGTACTATTAAGGGGATCACTTTATAAATTACATAAATGTCTCACTATTATGCTGTTCACCTGAAATTAATACAAAATAATATTGTCAAAACAAGAAAAAAAAAGATACTGTCTTTCTCTGAGATGCCATATTCTGGAAAGCCCATAAACTATTAGTTTATAAAACTCATTTTAAGTTTCAAAATAACTTGTTTTCCGTTTTAATAAGGCCATGCAAATGGGAAAGTGCATAAAGTCTGATCTAATGGGAATTGGGCACACAGGATTGTTAGATAGGGTACTGTCTTGTCTACTCATCATATTGCCACAGTTCATGGGAGAAGGATGAGGTTCAACAGTTTTGCCTAATAGGCTAACTGCTTCTGAGCAGTTCCTCTCCAGGGTGCAAGAGTGGTTAATCACATTGTTCATAATTTGGGGTACAGATTAGCCACATTTCATTAGTGGTATGGTTATAGTGATTTAAAGATACAGCCAGGCTCCACCTCCTCTCTTTTCCCATTCCTATATTCAGGCAATGGGATATCTCTGCGTGTGACCTACAGGTTGTAATTATAGCCTCTAAGTGGCAGACCAGCAGCTTTGTCCATGTGGACAGTTGGTAAGAGTGTTTGCTTAGTATAGCAGACACTGTAATGCACAGCCCAGATCCTCCTTCAAGGAAGGAATTGTTATACCAACCGCTGGCTTTTAATGTCAGCTCCTCTGGGGACTGCCTTAGTCAAAGAGAGCCACCACCCCCTACCCAAGATCACTTACCTTCCCAGGGCAGCCCACACCCAATAACTAATTGATACAGGAATATAAAATCCTGGCCATCGTGGCCCACCTGAGGAAAACTATGAAGGTCAATTCTAGCTCTAGAACTCCCAAGCAGTCATCCTAGGCTGTCATTGGGTGTGCCTTCTTTTCTGTCTATGCCTGCTTCCTTGCCTTCCTTTTCACAGGTGTAGATTTCTGGGCACCCATTAATAAACATTCTTCACATTGAACTTTGACTCAGAGGTTGCTTCCTGGGGAACCCAACCTGACTGTAGGGTTCTGCTCTCCATTCTTAACATTCTGGAGTCTATAGAGTAGGAGTCTCTGCCTAGGTTTCTAGATCTAAGACTCCAGCTGCAGCTGCATTTACCAGAGAAGTCCTGCACTTCTATGTAATGAGCACATTCTAGCTATTAATAAAAATTGTATTTGAGTTTCCTTTTGGCTATCGCCATCATGTCATGGCTTACATGTCATTGGAGCAGATTAGGAGTGGGCAATAGAATTTAAGCATCAAAATCCCACTCCATTCTCCTAAGAAAGCCTGCTCATAATGTCAAATGGAAGGGAATAGTACAGAAATCCAGAAATGTCAAGCCTTCTTCTTTAAATCATTTAAGTTTGCCCTCTTGAGATTCTTCATTTCCATGACAACTAGAAGGGGGAAGAGTTAGTGAATAGTTTGCAAAATGCAGAAAAGTTTTGGAGACTGGGGAATTTAAGGAATTAAATTGAACTAGTAAAGTTAAATTGAGTAAACTCTTTTTATTGTTTAATAAATGGAAAAAATATGGATCTGAGATAATTTTTTTCCTACTCATTTCCACCAAAAGCAGCAATAGATGCCTTGTTTTCAAAAAACAACAGTCCTCAGGGAAATTTTCATTGAACTAGTAGAAACATTCATATTTCAATGTGTACTACATGGCCAGCATCTGTAGGCAGAGGAGAATGATACAAAATTAATGCACACTCCAAGCGAGTGATACCATGATCTGATATTTATTTAAGTAAACTTATTTCCTTTGTGCTGCTGAAAGAAAGATTAACACTTAGATTTCTAAATTCTACCTACATTAAAATATAAAATATGTAAATATTATCCTCCTTTTTCTAATGTTATTATATTATGAATCTGCAAATACTTTACACATTTAAAAAAAGAAAAGAAAATTTATCTTGTTTACCCATAGTATTCTAGTGAAAATCCCTTATATTTTTATTTATACACCTAATCTAGTCTCCTGGAAAATTGCCACCATCAAACTATAAATGTATCATAATGTCTTTATAAGGCAGGTCAGTAATGTTAGCCAATTTTACAGAAGAAGCCACCAAAATGTAAACTACTTGTCCAATAAACAACTGCTATAGACTGAATGCTCATCCCCCTGTAACACAATAAAATGCTTGCTCTCTCTGACTGTATCTTCTTCAAGACTGCATTGTTCCCATGGCCTTCAGGCTAATAGTTCCAGCTTTAGATATGTTGATCATTAGAAAAATTCATCTTGGGGCTTCAGTTGTTTTACAAAAACAGCCCCTTCCATTTTCCCTTCCCTTGACAAAAAGAAGCCTGAACTCTGTACTTTCTTAAAATGGATTTGAGAAACTACTAGGGTTTCCATTTTCTAGGGTTGGTGACTTCCTTATTCTAAACTCTGACATTTCAAGTTTGTTGAAAGTTGGTGACTTTCCTTATTCTAAACTCTGACATTTCAAGTTTTGGCCTTTCAAAGCATGAAGCACACAGACTTTGGACTGGTAAAACCCCCAAAATTTATATGTTCAAACCTAGCCCCCATTGTGATATTTGAAGGTAAGGCCTTTGGCAGAGCCCTCAGTAATGGGATTGGTGTCTTTCTGAAAGACGCCAGAGAGCTCCTTTGACCCTTGCACCATATGAGAACACAGTGAAAAGACAGCCATCTATGAACTAGGAAGCAGGTTCTCACCAATCTACCATCACATTGAACTTGAACTTCCCAGCCTCCAAAACTGTGAGAAATAAATGCTTGTTTAAGCTACCCAGTATATTATTATTTTTTAAATAGTGACTCAAACTGACTGAGAAAATAACTGACCAAAATATTACTATAAAGTCTTAGGGTCATAAACTTCCACCAGTTTATAGGGCAACATAGCTTCTCCATTTCCTGGAGTTAAGTTTAAAATTTATATTTTTCAATACTGTTTCTAAAACGGTGGAAGCCAATTGTTCCAACAGAATGCCACCAAGGTCCTGGACTTTGAATCAGAAGGCATGGTAAAGGCGGGGAGAAAGAAGTGAGCTGAAACTGGGGTATCAG
Organism: Rhinolophus hipposideros; assembly: GCF_964194185.1. NCBI lineage: Eukaryota > Metazoa > Chordata > Mammalia > Chiroptera > Rhinolophidae > Rhinolophus > Rhinolophus hipposideros. The sequence goes on along the minus strand of NC_138054.1, from coordinate 29,285,707 downwards.
TTGAACACTAACACACAGGACATCTGCAGTAAACATAAAACTCCTCACCCAGCACCCACACTAAGCTCCAGCCAAACACTGAAAGGATTTAAAAATTCTGAGACTGAAACGAGTCTCTGAGAAAGTAAACTACAAATATAAAAAGAAAAAGAATGTTGCATTAAAGATAAGAGGTACAGAAAACAAATTCAACTAATATAGTACCAGGAAAAAACAGTGGGGAAAACAAATGGGAAAAATACAATTATCTAAGAAATATTAGAAGATAATTTTCTAGCACTAAAGAAAAAAAATATCAGACTGAAAACGTCCACTGAATGGGTACAAAAACACAAATTATGAGGGAAAATTCTTTCAACAACCCATTATGTAATTTGAAAAAAGAATAAAGACACTTCTTAATATATAAGCATTCAGAAATTTTACATCTCATATGTGCTCTTTTTCAAGAAAGTTCCTTAAGGATATGTTCCAGAGAAATGAAGGAATATACAAAGAAAACAGGAAATCCAACCAAGGAGAGCAGTCAAAAGATGTCTTAGGCTGATGACTGCACATTAAATCATCCAGCTTGAAACAAAACCAGAAAATTCTACAAAGTATCTTAGGAAAAGAAAAGAGCTTGATTGAAGAGAAAGTGTAATTTAAATGGGGAGGGGAGGGTAATCAAATAAATTAAGAATAAAAAGAAGGATAATTTAAAAATTCAGGATATGTACAAAGTATGATAGTAATCTTCCAAATATGAAACAAATTAAGGTAAGAACTGAATTAATTGAGTATACTCTGAAAAAAAAGATTCCATTTATAGTAATTAATGCAAGGAAGAGTTTTCTTCTTGTGGCCCAGGTACTTCTTGTATCTAGAGAAGGAAGTTTAAGACTCTAATTGAACCAACATTAACAATAGCCATAATCATGCAAATACTGTTCATTGCTTTTGAACTTTTCTATTTATTCCACAAAGAATGAACTAGTTGGTTGTGACTGTAAGATAGAATATGTTGTTAACAGTCTTAATAATGTAAAAATAAAAGTGAAGTTGAGAGAATATGGCATGTGAAAGGGGGAAGAGAAGAGGGAAAATAGATAGGAATAATAATATTTCCCTCTTAAAATCTTGGGAGTAAAAGATAATAGCCGAAACTGATGAAGAAATAATGTTTAAGGATATCATTTAAATTTAAAAGATAATGTAAGAACTAAAAATTATATAAATGTCATCTATTCGGAGAAAGGGAGGTAGTATAAATGAGTCAAACACTCAACTATCGTTTTAAAGAGCTAATAGATATTGCCCAAAGTGTACGAATTCCAAAACAGAAGCAGAAATATTCTTTATTCTTTTGATGAAAGGATACTAAAAGAAAAGATAAACAGTTAAGTGAGATTGACTCTTGAGATTGGAATATAAGGAAGGGAGAGAATTGATGTAAGACTGACATGCTTGTGTTATTTATTGCCATATATGTATGTATGTATGTATGTATATATATATATATATATATATATACATGTATATATACATATACATATCTATACATATACATATCTATACATATATACATATCTATACATATCATATCTATACATCTATACATATGTATAGATGTATAGATATGATACAAATAATAACAAAAATTTCAATGAACACAAGTATTAAACTCTAGAGAAAGAGAAGTATATATTTGGTGAAGCAGAATACTCACTCTCTCTCAGGGTAACCGATCTTTCTCTCTCAGCATTTTCCTTAGTCACCATGTATACCATCCAGCTCCACAGCTCTTCAATGTTTGCTTTCAATTCTCTTTCGTCTGACTCAGAAATTACTTCTAGTTGGGAAACTTGTAATGTCACTGTGACTTCCCTGACTTTTTCTAACATTCTGCACCTCTTCATTTTACATTCAACAGAATGTGAATATGAATGTGATAGAATGACACATGCAATTTTTAAAGAGGCAAAATATGTTGGTGCTTTAAGCAATGATAGGAGAATATTCTTTTACTAGCACAAGTCAGTCTGAATGCTTTTGATTTCAAGTAACAGAAATCAAATTCAAACTTGGTAATAAGACAAAGAAGTAATTATTGACTCCAGGACACCAAGAAATAGTTAAATGACCAAATTGCGGGAGTAGGGGTACAGGTAGGAATCAAAAAATGGTACCAGGAATTTAAGCACTGCCAGGATTCCCTATTTCCATCATCAGCTGAATTTTCTGTGCATGCCAACTTTATCTCCAGCCCTGAAGACTAGTGTTCCCCACAAGGGGGCCCACTTGGGGCCAGCATGGTACCAGGCAGCTCTCAGTCCTCACAGCACCCAACTTTACCATCTGAGAGATACTGCCTCAGGTCTAGTTTTAAAAACCCTAGGGAAGAACTTTAATTGGCCCACCTTGGGACAGGTGCCCAACTCTGGATGAATTGGCTATGATTAGGAAATGCTATAATTGGACCGTTTGAAGTATGTGCCACATTCCCTCACCCCCACTGACCAATAAATTCTTGTCAGGGACACAGCGTTCTGCAAGAGCAAGGCAACTCTTACTGGAACAATATGATATGATTAAAATAGGGATAAAGCAACTCTTAAAAGAAAGAGAGATGCTATTCTAGGGAGTGGACTTGGGAGATTAAAATACTAGATAGATAAAACAGTAAGTGTTTGCTGTATAGGAGATAAAACTATTTCAAAGAAATTATCTGGTGCATAATAAGTGCAAAAAAAAATACCAGTTCTCACAGCACTGGGGCTTTACTATTGAGAGACAATAGTTAAAGCACTAATTCAACTTCATCTTTCAAAGTGGCCCATAAATGGAAGGAAGAATGATTATTTATAGACTTAAAAAATATCTAACTTTTGCCCACCACCCCCTAAACAATTTTATTTGAATATTCTCAAAGCTGGCAAAATTTTGCCCTTTAGATGCATAAGTAGTTTTAAAACAACTAAAACTCAATTGGACATATGTGTGAGGATAAATAAGGAAGGTAATCAGGCTAAAAATTTTGATTTTAAAACAATGCTTTATGTTAAAAAATAAAATAAATGACTGTAAATAATATAACCAGTTTTCCTGTGTTACTCTAAAGGTAATTCCAAAGAAAGTTTAATTATGCCAATAATTCCAAGAAAACACATTTGGAGCAAGGAACACGTGTGTAGATATCTAGAATGAATTCTTTGAAATAAATAGATTGTTTAGAGACAGGTGTCTATCATCAGTCTTGCTACTTCAAGCCAGGTATGGAGAAATGTTTCTATTAATATAAAGGGCCATATAAACAGTTTGGGCTTAGCAGGACATACTGTCTCCATAAGGACTACTCAACTCTGATGTTACTGTTTGAAAACAGCCATAGACAAGGTAAATGAATGGGTATGGCTGTGTTGCAATAAAACTTTATTTACAAAACTGCATTGTTAGATTTGGCCTACAGGCCATAATTTTCTGAACCATGCTCTGTGCTAAACAAATATTCATCACCTCCATTCTCTCACTCTCTTCATATATATATATATATATATATATATATATATATATATATATATATATATACATGCACTACCTACTATTTTCACTCTGTTTTAAAGCACAAATGTGATCATTTCAGTCTCATTTAAAAACGTCTACTGGGCCGGCCCAGCGGCTCAGGTGGTTAGAGCTCCATGCTCCTAACTCCGAAGGCTGCCGGTTCAATTCCCACATGGGCCAGTGTGCTCAACCACAAGGTTGCTGGTTCAAATCCTCAAGTCCTGCAAAGGATGATGGGCAGTGCCCCCTGCAACTAAAGATTGAACATGGCACCTTGAGCTGAGCTGCCTCCCGAATGGCTCAGTTGGTTGGAGCGCAGGCTCTAGACCACAAGGTTGCCAGTTTCAAGGTTGCCATCCTTCAAGGGATGGTGGGCTGCGCCCCCTGCAACTAGCAACGACAACTGGACCAGGAGCTGAGCTGAGCCCTCCACAACTAAGTCTGAAAGGACAACTTGAAGCTGAACTAAGATTGAAAGGACAACAACTTGACTTGGAAAAAAAAAGTCCTGGAAGTGTACACTGTTCCCCAATAAAGTCCTGTTCCCTTTCCCCAATAAAATCTCAAAAACTGAAAAATAAAAAATAGAAACGTCTACTGACTAATTCCAGTTCTGTTGATGACAGAGAAGATAGTATCAGGCATCCTCCCTGCTGAGAATATCTATAAAAGTGAAATACAATATGGAACACATTGTTTGAAGGGAACAGACAGAAACCAAGGTACTGGGCATTTGAGAGGCCAATATCCTAGAGAGAAAGGAAGCACATTGAGGCAGCTGCACCTGCTCCTTCAAGTTTTCCCTTCGTGCATTTTCCGATTCACTGCACAGTGCATAGAAGCTGAACTGAAGGAAGCAACATCAACCTTTGGCATTCTCACAGATCTGGAGAGGCAAGCCCAAGGCTCCCAAGTCAGTCAGAACCTGAGGGAGCAAAACCCCAGAGAAAAGGGAACTTGCTGTACAACAGCCTGCACAGCTTTTGCTTTTGAGGAATTTGCCGAGTCCTAGGTTGTGAAGGACTGAGAGGCTCAGAAACCAATTTCTTGGCTTGAATACAGGAACTTGTTCTGTCCTTTGCACACCATAACCATTTAGGAAGCAAATATTTAGTCTGGAATAAAAAAAACATACTTACTACCGGATTGGAAGGTACCTAGCTAGCATCAGCAAATGAAATTGTATTAAAACAACAAACTACAAAGAAATTGACAAAGAATAATGAAACATATGCACTGGTCAAAAATCAAAATCTTTAGGGTTGTTCTACCTGTTGTCCCTTTAACTTCTATGATTTCAGTTACTCAAATACTCTTTATCAGTTCCTAGATGGGTCTAATTAATTTTGTTAAGTCCTTTTCCCATAGATCAAGTTCAACTCCCTTGTCTTTTTCAAAAAAATAAAAAAGAAAAACAAAAATATTTTAAGACCAGTGTTATCTTCCAGCTCCTTTAAACGATGAGTCATTTATGAACTAAGGTAACAATTTCCATATACTATTCACATTTGTGTCTGTAATCTCACATAAGAAAGCATCAGAATACTTTTTTGACCTTGTAGATATCAGAGTACTTTTTAAAACTACCTGTAAGTCTGCTATTCAAATTTGTTATTTGATTTAAACACCATCTCAGGTAATATATTTAAAGAATAATAAATGCATTATTTGTACAGAAATCATACAAACTCCTTAGGTAACATTTTAAACAACATGAAAAATGTTTTAAGTAAAACTTACTTGTTATCTACCACTCTGTAACAATTATCCTTAACATTACTGGAAAAAAATTTTAAATAGATGGATTGATGGATAGTGTGATAGGCAGAATAATGATTCCCCACCAAAGATTCCACATCTCAATCCCCAATGTCATATTATCTTGCATTGCAACAGGCACTTTGGTGATATGACTAAGTGTATGGGCTTTGAAATGGGGAGATTATCCTGGATTATCTGGGTGACCCCAATCTAATCATGAGTTCTTAAAAGCAGACTTTTCCAGGTTGCAGTCAGAATAATGCAATGATGAAAGAAAATTGAGGGAGATGTAGCATGAGGACTCAACCTACATTTTCTGGATCTGAAGATGAAGGAAGAAGGACAGGAGCTGGAGTATGTGAGTGGCATCTGAAAGCAGGGAATGGCCTTCAGTTCATAGCCAGCAATAAAATGAGGACGTCAGTCCTATAAACTCAAAGAAATGAATTATATCAATAACTCAAAGGAGCAGGAAAAATATTCACCCCTAGAACATAGAGAAGGAGAACAAAGTCCTGTAACATCTTGATTTTAGCCCAGTGAGATCAATGTTAGACTACTGATCTACAAAACTGTAGTTTTAGTAAATTGTTATGATTATAATAGAAAATTACTGCATATGAGGTCGAACAATTAAGTCACGCACTTGTTACAATGATGCTGCCAAGTTTTTGATATCAGAGGGATTATTCATTATGAATTTGTACCAACTGGACAAATAGTTGCCAAGTTTACTGTTTGCAAGTGCTGAAGGGTGCATGAAAAAGTTAGATGACCTGAACTCTTTACTAACACTTGATGGCTCTTGCATCACAATACACCAGCTCACAAGGCACCATCTGTGAGAGAGTTTTTAGCCGGTAAACAAGTATTGGAACACCCTCCCTACTCACCTGATCTGGCCCCCAATGACTTCTTTTTTTACCTGAAGATAAATAAATGAAATATTGAAAGGGAGACATTTTGATAACATTCAGGACACTAAGGGTAATATGACAGCTCTGATGGCCATTCCAGACAAAAGTTGCAAAATTGCATTGAAGGTAGACTAGGCGCTGGCATCAGTACATAGCTTCCCAAGGGGAGTACTTCGAAGGTGATCGTAGTGATATTCATCATTGAGGCATGTAGCACTTTTTCAAGGATGAGTTTGCGAACTTAATTGTCAGGCCTCATACACTGAGATAGATGGAGGCAGGGCTTTTCAAAAATGGATCATTCTATATATCCCATTTTAGAATAAAAATACTTCATGAAATTTTATATGAATTTAGTAGAAACTAAAAATTAAAATTGAAACATTTCTTTATATTAAGAGATGTGTTTCTAAAAAGAAATCCATCTAATATTTTTAAAAGATTATGAAAAATATTCAAATGTTTGAATCAGTTATTTTTTTATTATGTTTCAGATTTAGGTAGTATCTATTGTTCTTGCTGTGAAAATGAAAAAAATAGCATATTCCCACTTCCTTCCATTCCTCTACCATATCACCAAATTTTATTAATTATATTATTCATTTTACTATATTAGAGTTTGTAACATTTACATTTTCTTCTTTAATCAATGTTCCCAAGAATTTTTCAGTTATTATTTCTTATGCTTCAATGCTTAACACCAGTCCTTTTTTTTTTACAGTTTTTATTTTTATTTTATTTTTTTCTGTTTTTCCCATCTCTCTCTCTTTTTTTTTTTTTTTTCTTTTTTTTAGTTTCAGGTGCACAAGACAAGGTAATACTTAGACGTTCATCATTTACATCCCTCACACTCTGGGACCCACCTCTCCCCATCCCCCCATCCACTATCCCTCCAACATCGCACCGAGCCATCACATTATATATATAAAATTGTAGTTGGCATTCATTATTGTTCAGCTTCAGGTGTACAGTACATTGATCAAACATCTACATCTTCCCTGAGGTGGTCTCCCAAATGGGACCTGTGTCCATCAGATACCCTACAAAATCTTTACAACATTATTGATTACGTTCCCCAAATTATTTTTCAAAAACCCTGAGGCTCTTTTGTGGTTACCGACTGTTTTCTAATCCCCTCACCTTTCCCCTTATCCCCACCCCCCCCGCCCATTTAACAACCCTCAGTTTTTCCTCTTTGTTCCCAAAACTGTTTCTGATTAGTTCATAACACCAGTCCTTTTTACTATGGCTTCTTTATTCACGAGTTTTAAATTTTGATTCATCTTTTGGTTGGCTGTAATTACCTAATTTTTTTTTCAAGAAAGGCTCATGAGTGTTGCGTTCTCTGAGGTTTTGCATATGAAGAATTCTTTAAACTTTGAGTTTGTAGGATAAGATGGTTGAGTATAAAATTCCTTGATTATATCTTATTTTTTTCATAAATTTATAGATAATGCACCACTGCCTCTGGCATTGGATGCTGCTGTGAAAAGAGTGAGGCTAGCCTAACATGTTTGCGTACATATTTGTTTTTTAGTTTTTCCTCTCTTGTAGAAAAGGATTTTTTTCTCTACATCTAAAGTTTTCTAGGATATATCTTTGTGTGGGTAGTTTTATATCAATTGTTTTTTAGGATCCTGTTTATCTATACATTGAGGTATTTATTTCAGGGAATTTATCTCCTGTGATATTTATAATTTTGGTTTTTGTTTTTTTGTTTTGTTTTTTTCCATTCTATTTCTTTGCAGTCTTTTTTCCAATAACTAAAGTTGTATTTTCTGTCATGGTTATTCATTTTTTTCTTTCTATGTCATTTTCATCACTGCAATGTTTTTATTTTCTCTTCCATTTCTTTTCTAAACACTGAAATCTCTCTTTTCACATTCTCCAGTTTTTAAATTATTTTGTCCTTTGAAAACTAGCATATTTTCTTTGAGCTCTTTTCAAGAGAAATCAATGGACTACATTTTCTTAAACCTAAAATTTTTGCCTTTCCCTATCTAATTATTCCTGCGGTGTTTTTTTTTCATTTGCCTTTTGACTGTTACTTTTCTCTTTTATTTTGTAGTTTGGTTTGTAGGTCCCATGCTAATTCTTCTGTGATTATTACTCTATTACTCACCTTAAAATGTAGCTGACTACTTATGAAAGAATGTGTGAAGGGATGAAAAGAAGGTTAAGTCAAAGCAGTCAATAACTTCTATGGGATATGTGTCTTAAACACTTTCTTAACAAGTCTATTATTGCCTGGGGGAAAATATATGGCTAGAAATAAGTAAATGGGGTCCTTGATGCCCCTGAACACATTTTTTAAAAAAAAATAGTACATTTTAAAAAATATTTTAAGGAATATGTTGAAATGACATCTATAACGAAAAGACACTAGGTTTGGCTTATTCATTGTACAATTGAAATGTCAATGTTCAGACTGTGCTGGCTCCTTAAACTACAAGCATTCCCTGAACGACACCTTGTACCACACCTCCTTCACCTTTGGCCCCACCTCCTTAGAACAGATAACTTAAAAATAAACACTAAGATGCCCAGCTGACGTTCTCTCCTTCTATACCAACTTGAAGTTCACTGGTATTTAAGTTTCTACAAAGCAATTTCCCCTCTCTTTCTTGGCCCACCCACACCTCTAGATGTTATTTCTAATGAAAAGACCCTTAGATAATATCATTTCAGATCAAAGACATTTACTTTTAGGGAAATATATGTTTTGCTCTGGGTTCAAGGTGGCATGCATGAGCTCTCAGCCTCCTTGTCAATTCCCATTCAGACTACACACTGTGGAGGTGTGATTTTTTATGCAAATTTTTAATTGTAGCTGATACTTTGCTTTTTTTATATGGTCTGTTTCCTTTCCAGTTTACATTCTTAGAGTTTTTATTGGCAGATGTTGAGGGAAAGAAGTTGAAAAAATGTTTTTACTTAGTTATTTTTAACCATGCACCTCAGAGTAGCTTTCTCAAAACAAAAATAAATGAAACCATAGCTCACTGGTTATGGAATTCAGGTAGAATTTGAACATAAGTAAACAACTTAGACATTGGAATGATGCTAATTAAGTGAAAAATGGAGGAAAAAGTCAATGTTCATGAACATTATCAGGATAAAGCTTTTAAAAGGTTACAATATTTTTTAATCTCAGGAGTATGTGTTGAGAAAAAACAACCTTCAAAAATAGTGAATATAATTTAGAATTTTGGTATTCATTTTTCAAACAACATGTCTTCAGCCATTTTCTAAAGGGCTCTTGGACATTCTGCTTAAAAAAGCATAAGGGGTTCCAGCAGCAGTTTCAGATCATTTCCATCAAACAGAAGTGTGAGTTAGCTCATCATAAATTTAACCCTTGTTTACATCATATTATTTGGTACCACTTCTTAAAATAGATGAATTTAATCTCTTGAAAATCCACTGAAGCAAATCACCCTCTTCAGGACAGTCACAGTGAGGGAAATAGGGAACTCCTCAGCAGTCACAGTTCCACTCTCAATGCTCTGACCACTCACTTTGCCGTTGTGCAGATTAGAGTAAGTTCCATCTGGGCTTGATGAAAGTTTCATCAGTGGTACAGCATGCTTAGCTTTTAGGTTCTAAAATTCTTAATCTTCCACTGAATTTACATTAAGCTAGTGTGAACTCACAACTTACTTTGACCCTCTCACCACACACTCAAAAGATTTTCCATCAGTCACATTTTTTTCATATTTTGTTAGTTATAGTTCAATATATACATTCTGTATTTTTTACATTATGGCTGACTTACTCCGTATTTCTGAATTTCCTCTCTGTCAAATAACTGATTCAAAGTGAATTGTGATACTTATTGTTGTCTCATCTCTTCCTATTTTGCAATTGCCTCAACTGTTTGCATCATAACCTATACCTCTCCTTACTAGAATTTTCAACATTGCTGTTATTGTAATGTGATTAGTAATACTAAAACTCCTCAAAACTAAACAAGAGCATAGTCAACATGTAGGCTTACACAAATGATAGCCAAGAGTAAGTTAGCTTCTTGCAGCCAAAACCACACCTGGTGTAGGACAGTGTACTGTAATAAATAGCTTTCTTATTAAAATATTAGTGCAAATATACCTCTTTGAGTCTTGAAAGGCAAATTTAATAATCTGACTAAATTACTAGTTAATTTAGTCATATTGCTTTTCTGGGTCAGTGATCTTTTTTTAAAAAATTTATTGGTGTGACAATTGTTAGTAAAATTACATAGATTTCAGGTGTACAATGCTGTATTACATCATCTATAAATCCCATTGTGTGTTCACCAAGGGTCAGTGCTATTGATTAGAAATATGGACAACTATTACTGAGTATGCTCCTAAACGTATTAGAACATTTGGCTAAAAATGAAGACAATAAGTATTACGAGGATCCTTTTTGTATCTCAGTTTTTACATGAGGAAAAATCTTGACCTCCTACTATAAGGAGATAGACCTTATTCTAATGATTACCAAATTCTTTTCCATATAGTAGCATTTTCTCTTTTAAAAGTTTAGAGATTTGCTGCTTAAAGCACTTAAAGTTAGGAAGTGGATTGTTATATTTTTACTTCCACCTGCATAAATGTGAAGGTTACCCGTGGGAACCAAAGGAAGCAAAACCCTCTTGGCATCACTGACATTTAGATGGAAAGCATACACTATTCATTCATTTCCAATTTTCTGAACTATTAATTTCATAGATTTCAAACATGTACTTTCCACTTTTTCCCTTCTTAGCCCAGCACCTTAAACAGGACATAAAGGCACGTAATCAAATATTTTTATGATAAGAAAGCGGTGATTATATGACATTTGTGTCTACCATGCAGTAAAATGGCATTAAAATCTTCTAATTCTCTGGGCTCAAATGTTTTTGAGAGTCTTAAACCCAAGGCCAAAATGTTGGCTAAAAATGAGTAAGAATCTATTTATCACCAGCATTTATCCCCAAGGTCCTTAAAAATCCTGTAGTACTAGTTACTAATTGGTCCATTATAGCCACTAAAGACAAAAGGCATGTAACATTACTTCCATTTATTCCTTCTCAAATATACACTTTTCCAAATGGAATTCTATGGTTTTCCTAAAAGGAGAAAAATATGATCTTTGGTATGATTGCTGTTATTCAGGATATCATTGAAATATATTTAACTAGCCATCTACTGTTTGGGGAATTAGCAGTGATTGAGTTCCAGTTCATTACTTTCAGGGCTGTGACGCTATTGTCAGGGCCTCGAAATCAGTGAAATGGCCTCAACCCAGGTCAGAGAGGCTACAATAGCACAAAGGCAATTATGCTGCAAGAAAAATGTTGTCCACTAATCAGCTGGCAATCAGTTACTAAGAAGAGAAGATAACCCTCTCCCCACTCAAGCTCTTCAGTATTAATAGTGCCATCGTGTAATTACTTTCGGCTTGGGCAGGTGCATGAAAGGACAGACTCTATAGCACACTGCTTCGAAGATTAATGAGTTCTGTCAATTTGCCCAGCAGACATCTGACTCTCCAGCTTTCTGTAGCTACTAGTTTTACACTTGCCTCAGGGTTTTTCCCCCCGAAAAAATTAGCTAGTAATTTAAATATATTCAATAAGCATACATCTTTAGGGAAGGAAAAAAAGCACTCTAATTTTGCGATGAAGTACGAACCAAAAAGACTCTTCATCTGAATATTAACATAGCAAGTGGTTCATAATGGCAGTATTCTTTTAGTTGTACTTTATTTTTAGTGGTTGCAAATTAGTGATGTACTGGATTCAGAGACTATATAAACCCCTCAAAGTGGGATCATGCAAACCCAGCATCCTTGCTATTCTCCATTCCCCTGGCTGGCCCAGAAGCTAAAAAGGGAAAAACTGTGAGAGCTCCAATAAATAATGGAACTGTGTTTAAGCCTCCTACAATACAAATGGCTTGACTAAGGAGGAGACTTTTAGCCCACTGATTTTCTGGGTAAAAGCCATTGAGACTTCCCCCATGCCCCCACCCCATAGGAAAATACAGCATTGGCCCAGAGAACCTGGTCTCCTGGGCCTATACATTTGTGTCAGAACAGGAATTGCCTATAAACTGAAATGAATATCAGGAAATTTGCTGCTGCTCCAAATTGATATTTTATAACCCAACTACTGTAAAATCTCATAATCTTTAAATACACGAGGTCAATGTACTAAATGGCTATTTTACGATGCTTCCTAAAGCCTCTGATTTGTTTCTCATGAGGACTTAAGTCTTCCTAGTTCATGGCTCTCCCTCGATTGCTCTTTCAACGAGTGGTTGAATAAAAGGAGAAAAAAAATTTGGCTCAGAAACACTAGTTTTTCCTTTACCTTTCTGCCTCCATTGCATGTTATGACCACCTATCCATGAAAAACTTTTTTTCAGACTATATTTATTGGATATTAGAGTTTGTGAATTAATTCTTTGCATTCATTTCTTCTAAAGCAATGTCATCAACCTTTTCTAGTAAAAGGAGGTGGGAGGAGTAAACAAAGAAAGAAAGAAAGAAGAAAAAATACCCAGCCCAGCCACAACTTGATTTCCACAGAAAATGTGTGTAAGCCTACCCGAATACTATAGTCATGGTTATCATTGACCCATGTTCATTGGTTGATGCTGTTTAAATTATTATTTTCTAGAGTAAGAGACACTAGAGTGGGAAATATTTTTGATCTGGAGAAACTATTCCTAAGAAGATAGGAGTACCTGTGCTTTCCTGAGGGAAAAAATAAAATAAAATAATCTCATGTCTCTGAAGCCACTAGTCTCCAAAATTGGAAATACTTTCAAACTCACATCAGACACAGAATGTTCACCAAAGAGAGGTGAGAGGTACATTATCAAACACATGACCTCATATGAGTCAACAAGGACTAATGCCACCTCACCCCCACTATAAAAAAAAAGGAATCTTAGCTGCTGGAATTTTCCTTCTTATAATATTTTTACCTACGTTGATATCTTTTTATTCATACAGGAGTAGCAAAAGAGATTATTTTCCCGAAATACCTATTACCTTCTAACGAAGCCCTTGGCAGGAATTTTGCATTGCTCACCTATAAGTGTCCAATCCAGAGCTGAGAGCTGTCCTGCTGCAGCCATAATTCTGGGGGCCTACTGATGTGTGATAACCCAGGCCCCCATCTGTGGTACCACAACACGTGTCAAAGACAGAGCTCATTTAAATCACATTCGTTCATATATATGCACATGTACATATGTGTATTTAATTGGTACTTCAATACCATTGTGACTACTAATTCTTGGTCAACATAAGTGGGGTACTTTAGAGACTAACATGTAAAATCTATTTGGATGCTCTGCCCAGGAAAGAAAATCTAAATAATGTAAACTAAATGGATAGGCAAGGAAAATAGGCAATCCTGCAAGCAATATAAGCGTTCTGATCCAAAGGAATCCTAGGTTCATTAATGTCCTAATATCACGGCTCCATGAGTGGGTATATTACTGACTAATCCTAATGGGTATATTATTATTAAATAAATAAAAGACAACTCTTAGTAGTAATATAAAACGTCTGAACCCTGGTAAGCTCAGACTACACAGGGGAAAAGAAAAATTGGACTTAATTTCAACACATCTTTAAGGGGAAGGCGATGAGCAAACTTAAGGGGCTACAAGCAGAAGAAAGGTCATAGGAAAATAGGGTTATTTCCCATCTCTGATCCTCATCTGTCCTGGGGTGTTTTATCCAAACTGTTCTCTATCGTTGGGCAGAGTGCTTCTCAGGTAGGCGCTGTCTTTAACTGGAAAGGCCGGCTATGACATCTGAAGCCAGAATTTTCTTCAGTGCAAACCCTGCAGGTAGCTGCAGAGAGAGGTCTGCTTACATACCAGCTTACATACAGAGGTAAGCGTAGGTCCACTGAAACAGAGGACTATTTCCTCGGGACCCCAAACCTCCCATCTTCTTTCATCCTGGAAACAGATTTAATTAGCATGCTCTGAAATAAAATGGCTGAAAGAAACCAACACCATCTCTTTGTGTTTCCAGGTCTATGAAACTTATCACCTTTTCCGAAGACCCTGTGTGGGGACAAAGCCCCCAAAAAACAGTTTCCAGGCTCTCGAACTCACATAGAAAGGTGCTGGCTCAGGTAGTAAATGGCCATCAACTGTGATCAGATGGCCAGCAGCTGTGGCTAGTTGGCCGTCAGCTGTAACCTGTAAGCCATTGGCCACTAATATAATGGCTGTGGCTGCGCTAGCAGAAAAGAATGGGGGCTAGCAAGAAGATGGTGGCTGGCAAGCGCAGACTGCTGTTAGGCAGATTATGTAGATCCTGCTTCCTGTGTCTCCAGCCCAGCCGCCAGCGAGAATATATTGGTTTGACTTCCCTACCTATGGCTCCATGGGTGTTCCTGTTTGGCCTTACCGTGTCCTGCATTCTTATGTTGGGAGTGGGACCAGAGACCCCGCCTGACACCCCGCACGACACCCTGTACAAAACCTTCCTAGTACACATGAGGGGATAAATCCCCAAAGCAGGACACATTTACAATTTAAGTCCTCAGAACAATTTTTTCAGGCCCACCATCTCTAGAAACACCCTAATTGGGTACTCCAAATATGAAACCATATAACTTTGCAAAATATAATTTTATATTTTAAATTCAAAGTAAAGTCTAAAAACGTTTCAACTACTATAATAATAATAATAATAATAGTTAATGCTTTGTGCTTACCAGAGCCTGGCACTATTCTAAGCACTTTACATGTGTTAACACTTTTAATCCTTATAACAACTCTGTAAGGTAGATATTATTATTATTCCCATTTTACAGATAAGAAAGCCAAGGTGAAGAGAAGTTTAGTAATTTGCTTAAGATCAAATGGATAAGTTGCAAAACTAGGATTCAAATTCAAGGAGTTTTCTTTCAGAGTCAATGCTTTTTACCACTACATTATAAACAGAATTTTTTAAACAATCATACTACCAAAAAGGATACAAGCAATAGAAACAATTTTTTAAATGGTATGAAATAATAGACTCAATAATGAGCATCAGATGTAATTGAGCAATATTGTGATAGAGCTATTTATTCAACCTAACATATCGAAACACCCCATTTTGCAAGTCCAGGGTTGAGCCAGTTAAATTCCTGAATTCACCAAAGTTTGTCTTCAGTGCTCACCCTGAATGCTCATTTTTCATCTAACTAATTTTTGTGATGGCTCACACTGTGCTGACTGCATCACTAGATTTCATCTATAACACACAATGTTGTTTTCTGGTCAGAGTATCTATGAGGATCAGCTTGGACTGAAGCTCCTTTCTTTCTTGGAGGACTTACTAAGGATTGCAAAAAGTCATCAATACTCTCCAGTACCCTGCCATTGTCTCCGTGTCCTTCCATTAATACCCCAGGTTTTGTTAGGCTTTAGATGGAGTCCCAAGACACACTGATGACCATTTAAGTAGCTGCTTTGCTGTACTATTTCAGAAATAGTTTCAACTACAAATAACAGAAAATTGAACTTATGGTAGCTTAACCAAATAGAAGTTTGTTTGTTTGTTGTTTTTTGTTTTCACATAATAAGAGGTCAAGATGTTGAAAGTTCCAGGCTGGTGTGACAGTAGCACCATGATGTCATCAGTGCAATGCCTTCTTCTATCTTCGCTTAACCACGTTTGGGACCCAGTCTGCATAGCCTCATACACTGATGCTGGCACAGCCAGGAGCAAAGGGAAGGGCAAGGTGAAAGGCACATGCCAGCTGGGCCTGCCTGTCTAAGAAATTCTCTGAGATTCCTATGGGACTTTATATGTCATGGTCCAAAACTGCATCACATTGTCAACCCCAATCACCAAAGGAGTTTGGAAAATGTGTTTTTTAACTGGGCACTTTGCCACCTGGAAAAATAATTTGGATTATGATAGTCATAAAATAGAGAGTAGAATTGGGTTGTCAACTCTCCGTCTGCCATATGAACATTAGTCATGCATGGGACAATCCTCACACTGCTCTATTTTGCCTCTGCTTAACCAATTCCAAAATTTGGAATCCGTTGACTATAATTCTGATATGTAAAGACACTTTTGGTTATTAGTTAGGAAAAAAAAAACAATTCAAAGTAGCTTAAGTATAAAAGAAAATTAGTAAGTTCACATAAATTAAAAGTCGGGAGTATATTTGCTTCAGGTACAGCTAAATCCAGGAACTAAAAATGTTTCCAGAGTCCTTCTCTACCTCCTTTTCCTCCTCTCCATACGCCTCTTCCTCTCAGACAAGCTTTCTCTATGTAGCAGAGAAAATAAAATGGCTGCTGGCCATCTATATCCTATAAACAGCATGTGCAGTGGAAACAGTGACTGTTTCCTTGAGATTCCAAGGATGAATGATAAATGATCCTACATTTAAGGAGTTCACAATTCTAGTGAAATGCTTTAATTTGGAAGGTGAATACAGCTATGTGAAAGTAAAATATTATACTACCACTAATTTGAAATATTTTTTTAAATGTATTGCTCATCTCTAGTCTGCTAGTGCCTACCATTGTTACCTAAATATCTCTTTTAACTCTAAAACCATATGATTGAACTTCATATCCCAAAAGGTATTCCAAAAACCAGTTCTGCCATGTTACATAGAAAAGGAGGTCCATGCCAAGTTAGTGTCAGAAACCATACATA
Organism: Rhinolophus hipposideros; assembly: GCF_964194185.1. NCBI lineage: Eukaryota > Metazoa > Chordata > Mammalia > Chiroptera > Rhinolophidae > Rhinolophus > Rhinolophus hipposideros. The sequence goes on along the minus strand of NC_138054.1, from coordinate 29,268,821 downwards.
CTACATCTTATTCTAGAGGATTTAAAATGTTCATTAAGATAGTAAGGACCCCAGAAGGTCTAAAAGTTAGGAAACCTATACAATTTTATATAATCCAGCATTTTCCAGATTTTACTACACAGCAGTATTTTGAGTTGAGTGAATGAAATTCAGCCCTACAAAGCCAATCCTTGGATTTGAAAGAAATTTGGAAAGGTAGGAAAGGAATGAAAAGTATAATTTATATTTTATAATGTGTCACACAATCTGTTTCTTACCTATAAAGACATAATTCCATGTTCATGCCATAATGCACATCACAACTATAGCAAAGGTAAGAAGGCACTAAAGCAATGAAAAGATAAGGGAATGATTCACTTTGGTATATACCGAGAAATTGAGTTATTTCTTTTAGAAGCAGCTCTGTCTTCCAACAGGAATTCAAGTGCATTTTGACAGGAGAATGCTGAATGGTTCATATTGTTTACTATTCAGTGTTTCAGTTACTTAATTATACACCGAAGTACCTGGAAATGAAATATCTCTTTTACGTACAACATACCTAATAGAATGTTGTGTAGGTTGAAACTACATGGCTCTCTTTGTATTCCAGCATGTTACTCTGTGGCTTACACAGTAATAGGCTCTCTTTGTACTTCACGTTGACAACAACCATGAGCCGTCAATAACGGCTGGTCTAGTGACCATCTCTCTGTACACTTTCTGCTTCCCTACATTCACAGCTCTGTGGAAGCTATTCCTACTATATGTATGTCCTATTCTGAGGCTGATGAAATGCCACCAAATTTCAATTCCATCATCTCTGTGAAATTATCCCTGACAAAAATAGTAATAGTTAATATTTACTAGGCAGTTACCATGTGTCATGATCTAAGTGCCTTGCACACATAATTTCTTTGATCCCCCTATATCTTAAAGCCCTATGGGGTCAATTTAATAATTGTTCCCATTTTATGAGTCCTAGCAATAATATCCTGGTTATTTTCCATTTTATAATATTTCCATTGATGTGTAGATCTATAGATAGCACAGGGTGATTTCCATCCCTTCACCATTTTGACCCAGCACTGGTTATATGTGTTTCGTGTCAGATTATAATTATAAAAGGTTATATAGAGTATACGAATTAAGGCTGATTATTGAGGGAATAGTAGGTTGTTAAAATCAAGTAAACAAGAAATTATTGGGCGTATGGATCTTGAAAATCATCATCACCTAATTACTTAACCATCCAAAGTTGGGTTCAGATGCTACATATATAAAGTCTATTACATCAAAAGAAAGAGGCAGGAATCCATTCACTGAGATTGATATTGCGTCTTTAAAAAGTATTTGATTTGATCATTTAAAATACTGTGCTCTACTGCTGGTTTAATTTTTATAAATGTTCCCTCTTTTATGGATCTTCTCAATAGCCACATCAAAGGAAAGTGAAGCAAGAATAAGCTCCTCATTCAGGCACTCAGTACACTCCTGCTTGATTGGAATGGATATTGTACATAATATGTCCCTACAGATGTTTCCTCCATGGGGCACATTGAATTTCATTTAAATGCCAAGGCACAAAATCTAAAACAATGTGACTTTAACAAAAAATCTGATGAGGAATTTGATGAGAAAATGGCAAGAATTCCTGTGGCATTTGGGTAACAATTTCAAGCCTTCATTTTAATAGAATAAACAGGATCATATTTCATTCAAATCTGGCAATGAGATGAGCTTTGGGTATTACATTGATATAAACCAATAAAGAATTTGCAAATTTGAAGCACTAATTAACAGACACAATATTAAATGAAAAAAGTTTGCTCCAGGGGCAAATATATTTTGAAGACTTTAAACTTTTATTAAAAGACATTTTTCGAATCACTTCTTTTGTAGCTTACTCTTTTGCTGGTTTTTAAAAAATATAGGAAAATTATGATATTTTCAAACTGATACCTTTAATACAGCAATTTATACTCCTTTTTACCTTGTTGAGGCAATACATCAATGTCACAGCATTTTGAAATGTAGAGGAAAATAAGTCAAAACATGAGCCCAAATATCTCAAAATAATCAAAGCAGGCTTCCTTTAAGATATTCCTTCAGTGGTTAGAGACCAACAAACTATAGGTGTTCTAGTTGACCATAGTGGGTATATCCTATAACAATTGCCCTTGGGTTAGTTGGTCCCACTTTCTGAGTAAGGCAAGTCCCACCCTTGCCTTAGGTATAGCAAATTAGGCCAACTACCACCAAGAGGAAGGGCAGTACTCAGAAAGGCTCTCATAAGGGCAGAAAGATGTGGTTCCATCACCTTGGACTGGAAGAGACGTCAAGATTTTATTCACATAATCAGATAACTCACTTAATTCTACCACCACAATGTCAGGGGCATACACCCAAACTCCATGTGAGCCTTTGTGACTCCTTGTCCCCCAGATGTCTCTAGGATGGTCATTTAAACCCAGTTTGACCTTGATTAAAATGTGAGGGGAGGTTAAAGGATGGGGGTGACACATACAGTGGACTTAACGTAGGGCTTGCAAGTGGACAAAACTTCTTAAATGAATAATCTATTAATTTTTAACACCATAGGAAAACTATTTTATAACAGCTCTAGAGGAACAACTCTCTGAAGGCTTAGCTTACTGGTCACAACTGCACTACAGAAAGAGAATGTTCTCTACCTAATTGCAATGCTGCACACAGTTACTTTCTTGAGACTATAATATCTAAGACATATGTGTCTAAAGACTCATACTTCAGAAAATGGAACTGTCAGCCAGAATGTTAAAGAATCAAATATATGAGACCGACCTTCACTTATGATATTGTGCACTGGCTGTGGTATGTGTGTGTGAGCATGCATGTATGTACACACACGTGTGCACATGCAAGTGCATGTCTTTGTTATTTTTCCAATTAATTACTTTTTTGATGTTCAAAATTATTTTATATTAATTTCAGGTGTGCAGCACAGTGATTAGACATTTGTATAATTTAAGAAGTGATCACCCTGACTAGCATAGTACGCACCTGGCACTATAAATAATTACAATATTATTGACTATATTCCTTATGCTATACCCTACATCTCCATGATTATTTTGTAACAACCAAGTTGTACTTCTTAATCCCTTCCCCTTTTGCACCCACCTCCAAACCCCCTCCATCTGGCAACCATCAAACCATTCTCTGTATATGTGTTTGTTTCTGTTTTGTTTATTTTGTTCTTTAGATTCCACATGTGACATCACACTGCTTTTATCTTTCTCTGTCTGACATATTCGTCTCAGCACAATATCCTCCACGTCCATCCACGCTGCCACAAATGGCAAGAACCCATTCCCTTCATGGCCGAGCAATATTCCATTGTATACACATATATATAAGTGCTCTCTATCCATTCATCCATCAACAGACAACCAGGCTACCTCCACATCTTGGCCATTGCAAACAATGCTACGATGAACATATGGGTCACACGTCCCCCTCAAAGTAGCATTTTGGATTTCTTCAGATAAATTCCCAGAAGTAAGACTACTGAGTTCTCTTTGTCTCTGGTTATAGCCTTTGTTTTAAAGTCTATTTTTGTCTGGTATGAGTATCGCTACCCCCTGTTTTCTTTTTCTTTTATTGGTTCTGTATCATAAATTAAAATGTTCTATTCCTTTACATTCCATCTTTCAATCTGAAATGAGTCTCCTTTAGGCAGCATATGTAAGTGTTTGTTTTCTTATCCATTCAGCCCTCTTATGTCTTTTGATTGGAGCATTTAATCCATTCACATTTTTTTTTTCTGATTATACCTGAGATATATTTCTTTTTTTTTAAATTAAATTTATTGCGGTGTAAATTATTAGTAAATTTACATAGATTTCAGGTGTACAATTCTGTATTACATCATCTATAAATCCCATTGTGTGTTCACCACCCAATGTCAGTTCTCCTTCCAACACCATATATTTGATCCCCCTTACCCTCATCACTCACCCTCCACCCCCTTACCCTCTGGTAACCACTAAACTATTGTCTGTGTCTATAAGTTTTGTTTCTCATTTGTTTGTCTTGTTCTTTTGTTGTTTTTGGTTTATATACCACATATCAGTGAAATCATAGGGTTCTCTGCTTTTTCTGTCTGACTTATTTCACTTAGCATTATACTCTCAAGATCCATCCATGTTGTCACAAATGCTCCTATATCATCTTTCCTTAACGCCGAATAGTATTCCATTGTGTATAATCCATTCACATTTAACGTAATTGTTGATAGGTATGTAGTTATTATCATTTTTATTATTCATAATTTTGATTTTTTTTTCCACCTTAAAGAAGTCCCTGTAAGATTCTTTGTAATACTGGTTTAGTGATAATAAACTCCTTTAGCTTTTTCTTGTCTGGGAATGTCTTTATCTGTCCTTCGATTTTAAATGATAGCCTTGCTGGGTAGATTACCCTTGGTTGTAGGTCCTTGCTTTTCGTCACACTGAATATTTTGTGCCAATCCCTTCTGGTCTGCAAAATTTCTGTTGAGAAATCAACTGACAATCTTGTGGGAGCTCCCTTGTAAGTTATTAGTTGCCTTTCTCTTGCTGCTTTTAGGATTTTCTCTTTGTGTTTAATCTTTGCCATTTATATTATAATGTGTCTTGGTGTGGGCCTGTGTGGGTTCATCTTGTTTGGGACTCCCTTATAAATTACTAGTTACCCTTCTCTTGCTGCTTTTAGGATTCTCTCTTTGTCTTTACCTTTGCCATTTTAATTATAATGTGTCTTGGTGTGGGCCTGTTTGGGTTCATCTTGTTTGGGACTCTCTGTGCTTCCTGGACTTGTGTGTCTATTTCCTTTGCCAGGTTAGGAAAGTTTTCAGTCATTATTTCTTCAAATAGATTTTCAATCCTTTGCTTTCTCTCTTCTTCTGGTACCCCTATGATGTGAATGTGTTACACTTCATGTTATCCCAGAGGTCTCTTAAACTGTTCTCATTTTTTTGGATTCTTTTTGCTTTTTGCTGTTCTAATTGGGTGTTTTCTGCTACCTTGTCTTCCAAAACACTGATTCAATCCTCTGTTTCATTTCGTCTGCTGGAGATTCCTTCTAGTGCATTCTTCATTTCAGTTATTGTATTCTTCATTTCTGACTGGTTCTATTTTTTATGGTTTCTATGTCCGTTTTTATGCTTGCTATATCTTTGTTGAAGTTCTAAGTTCCTTGAGCATCCCTACAACTGTTGTTTTAGACTCTGTCTCTGGCAGTTTGCTTGCATCCATTTTGTTTAGTTCTTTTTCTGAAGTTTTCTCCTGTTCTTTCATTTGGGATGTATTTCTTTGTTTCCTCCCTTTGGCTGCCTCTCTGTGTTTGTTTCTATGCATTAGGTAGACATGCTATGTCTCCCAGTTTGGCTGAGTTGCCTTATGTAGTAGATGCTCTGTGGGTCCCAGAAGCAGTCTCGCTGGTCACCTACTCTCGTTGTTCCAGGAGTGTCCCTTGTGTGGGTTGTTTGTGCCCTCCTGTTATAGTTGAAGTTTGATTATTATTGGCATATCAGTGAGAGGGATTGACCCTCAGGTTGACTGACTGTGGGGTTGGCCATGTCCACAGCTTATGGGCTGCTGTGGGGAGGGGGGATTACCCCACTGAGTGGATTCACCCCAGTGGACTCTGGTGCCTATTAATACCGTCCTCTGTGTGTACTTCTTGTGGGGCTAATTGGGTGGTCCTCTGCTGTATTCTGAAGCCAACCTCCAAGTATGTTGGTTCTAGGGCCTCTTGGGATGGGCTTCAGTGCAGGCCTGGGTCACCCACTGTGACCAGCCAGACACTACCTAGTAGGAACTACAAAGTGATCCACAATTGTTCACTTTGCTAAAATTGGAGGTGCGTGGGAAAGGCCACACTGTGAACCAAAGACAGCTGCCACCAGTACCAGGCCTGGGGTAGCTCTGCAAAAAGCCAGGACACCCCTGAGGCATGCTGCCACCTGCCAGCTCCCTTAATATTCAGCCAGTGATAAAGCCCCATGCAATACATTGGTTAGGTGAGGCAGGATCTCAGGGAGTCACTAGAGTGGGAAGAGTTGTGTTCACCATGTTAATATAGATTCTGTTTTGGTGCCAATGCTGACCCTGGGGCTACTCAGCAAAAGTCTCAGAGCACATCAAGTCCAGTCGCCAGCTGCCTGGGGCTCACAGACTCTGGTAGTTTTTCAATAGAGTGTAATGTGGGCAGAGCTGGTGGCTTGAAAGAAAGTGCCTCTGGCATTGGGGAAATTGGGGAAATTGAGTTCCAGTGGAGCTCACCAGACCAATTCAGATTCAGATTTAGCATGGGTGTGGGGGGAGGGAACAACACAGTAAAGATGGAGGCTGCCTGCTGCCTGCATGGGAGAAGAACCCCACACAAGAAAAATGGTGACTGTCCCTCAGCACTCACCCCAGTCACACACCTCAGTCTGCCCCTGTATGTCTCCGATGCCCCCTAAGTCACCATCTTTCTGCCAGAGCCCAGGGTGAGTGCCTGTGAGTACATCTCTGCATTAGCCGTTTAAGAGGAAGTCTGGGTTTCCCACAACCTTCTGTCCCACCTGGATGATTAGAATCCCCACTGTTTTCAACAGCCAGATGTTGTGGGGGCTCCTCTGTCTAGGACTAGTACTCCTGGCTGGGGAGCCTGGTGTGGGACTGGTGTCCCTCACTCCTCTAGGGGGAACCTCTGTGGCTAAGATATCCCTCCTGATTCTCAACCACAACACAGAGGTTTGGGGCCTGCCCATTTCACATCTCTGCCCCGCCTAGCATTCTTGATGTGGCTTCTTCTTTATAACCTTAATTATAAAACTTCTGTTCAGCCAAATTTCAGGTGGTTCTCCAGGTTCACTGTTCTATAATTTAGTTATAATTTTAATGTGTTCATGGAAGGAAGCACAAACTGTTTATCTACTCTACCACCATGGATCTCTCCCTCCTTTGTTTGAATTTTTAAGCAAGTATTAGGTTGGTGCAGAAGTAATTGCAGTTTAAGATGTTAAAAATAATTGCAAAAACTGCAATTACTTCTGCGCCAACCTAATAGTTATTTTATCCTTAGCGTGTGTTCAGCATAAGTCAGCTGATGTTAATATAACCTAAACCAACAATTCTTCAATCTGTGCTCCACTTACAAGTTTTCATCAAGAGTTAGTTTGCATTAACTAAATACTACATTCTCTAAGAGGGAATTAAAAAGGGAATTAAATATAGTACAAGAAGGTTTATACACATTTTACCCTCAGAATTACCTATGAGAGAGGTTTTACTGCATCTATATTACAAATGAGGAAAGTAAGACCCAGAAAGTTTAAGTAATTAGTCCTAAATCACACCATCAACAAAAAAAAGAAAGAAGAAGAAGAGCCAGCATTTCAAACCAAATAGATTTAGCTCCAGAATCTAGGCTTGTCCCACTATACTAGAACAGCAGAAAATTTGGTTGAAAAGTGAAAATTTTAAACAAATTAGTTAAGCCAGCAAATAACAAATTTAACTTATTTTAACTCATTTTTCATTTAGCAGAAACTCAAATCTAATCCAGTGCCAAGAATATCTGTTTCATGGAAATTTTGAGCCAATTTTTGTCATAGGAAACTTAGGAATAAATTGATGCTCTCCCACCCTGTCCCTCTGGTGTGTCATGTTATCAGTTTGAACCTTATTTCTAACCCTATTTTACTTCACTCATTTTTCCATTTTGCCAATGTGTCATATTTTACACACGCTTCTTAGTTACAAAAAGTAATTTCTGGAAGAAAGTATACTGAAAATAAACAGCTAAAAATATTTTCTTAGTGCACTAATCAGTTATTGGGTGGAACTTGATGGGTCAACGGTATTTAAGGACCATTTTTCTCTCCTGCCAACTTTTGATATAAGGGATACGTCATTGCCATGTCTATACTGTCCTTAATGTAAATAAATGCTCAAAGAGTGGCTTCGTTACTCTTGACTGCTTATAGTAAAATGTGAGAGGAAAAAGATGAGTAACATGAGATGTACTGACTTTATATCATAGTATTTAAGTTATAGGATGTCAAGGAGAAAAATAAACATGTCTCATGGACTTTACCTCCTCTCTGGTAAAGGGGTTAGTACCTTTTCAGGTGTGCACAAGATAGTCATATCACGGTAGGTGGAACTATGACCTTGCTACTGTCTTTATTTGGAAATTAAGTATGGTTTAAGGAGATGCTTAATGAATGCCAAGTTGACAAAGGGTGAGCTTGTGATGGTTAATTTATGTGTCAATTTTACTGGGCCATGGAGTGTTCACATATTTTGTTAAACATTATTTCTGGGTACTTTTGTGAGGGTGTTTCTGGAGAGGATTAACATTTGAATCACTAGACTAAGGGAGATTGCCTTTCTCATTGTGGGTTGGCCTCATCTAATCCATTGAAGGCTGTCCAGGAATAAAAGGCTGAGGAAGAAAGAATTCTTGGTCTCTGCCTGTCTGTCTTCAAGCTACAACATCGGTCTTCTGCCTTCGGTTTCAGACTTAGACTGGAACCATTGGCTCTCCTGTTTCTAAGGCTCTTGGACAAAGATTAGAGCTATACCATTAGCTCTCTTGGGTCTCCAGCTTGCCAAATATAGATCTTGGACTTGTTAGCCTCTAAAATCATGTGAAATAATTTCTTATAGTAAATCTCTCGCTCCCTATATATTATATAGCTCTGCTTCTCTGGAGAACCCCAATACAGATTTTAGTAATGAGACAGAGTTGTTGCTGTAACAAATACCTAAATATGTGGAAGTGGATTTGGAACTGGGTGATAAGCAGAGACTGAAAGAGTTTTGAGGTACATGTTAGAAATATGAACATTAAGTAAAATTCTGGTGAAGTTGCAAATGGAAATGAAAAACATATTGGAAACTGGTGGAAAGGTAATCTTTGTCACAAAATGCAAAGAACTTGTCAGAATTGTGTTCATGTTCTAGTGTTTTGTGGAAGGTAGAACTTGCAAGTAATGAAATTGAATATTTAACTGAGGAGATTTCTAAGCAAAATGTTCAAAGAGTGGCTTTGTTCCTTTTGACTGCTTATAGTAAAATGTGAAAGGAAAAAGATGAGTTGAAAAAGGAATTTTTACACAAAAAGGAACCAGAATTTAAAGATTTGGAAAACTCTCAGCCTGTTCATATTGTAAAAAATGACAACTTGTGTTCAGAAAAAAAACACCAAGGGTGTAAGTGGACTATCACTTTATGAGATTGTATGAGCAGAAACACTGCCAGTTTGAACTGAAGGGGATGAAATAAAGAAAAGCTGTCAGACTTCTTAGATCCCTGCAGGACTGAACCATAGAACTATTTAGCTGAGAATGTGCACTATCCTTCAAGAAAAGGGAAGAAGGACCCCGAAGGCAGTTTAGAGATCATCAGAGCTGCCATCTCAGTTTCAATAGGCCTGACAGTCTCTGACTGGAGTCTAGGAGGTGAGACCACCTTGTGGAGCCAAGGATTGGGATCCCCACCTAGAGCCATGAAAATGACACTGCTGCCCAGTGGGGTTAGGGAGCAAAGCATTGAACCAAAGACGATTATTCTTGAGCCTTAAAATCTGATGGAATTAGTCTTGCTAGGCTTTGGACTGGCTTGGGACCCATGACCACTCCTCCTTTCATATGTCTCCTTTTAAAGGTGGGAATGGCCTTCTTATGCCTGTCCTGTTATTGTATTCTAGAAACACATAACTTGTATGGTTTCACAGGTTCACAGCTGGAGAGGAATTTTGCTTCAAGATGAATTGTCCCTTACATCTCACTCATATTTGCTTTAGAACTTATTTAGGTAGGACTTTAGAATTGATTCTGGAGCTCTTTGGATAAAATAAATGTATTTCTACATGTGAAAAGGACACAAAGTTTGGAGGGCCAGGGATGACATGTTATGGATTGCATGTTTGCGCCCCTCTCCCAAATTCACATGTGGGAGCCCAATCCTGAATGTGATGATGTTTGGAGACAAGGCCTTTTGGACGTAATTGGGGTAAGAATAGGTTATAAGGTGGGGTGCTCTGGATATTATTTGTGCCCTTAAAAGAAACAACAGCCTCTCTCTCTCTCTCTGTGCATACATTTAGGAAAGGTCATGATACAATGCAGACAGAAGGTGCTTATCTGCAAGATACAAAGATAGCCCTCAACAAATCCAACCACACTGGCACTCTGATCTTGAATTCCTAAACTCCAAAACTGTGAGAAAATAAATATCTGTTGTTTAAACCACTCAGTTTATGGTATTTTGTTATGGCAGCTCGAGTAAACCAAAACATGTATTTTTAAAAGCCAGAGTTGAATTCTGCTGGTTGCCAAGATATCTATTCTGATTATGCACTACATAACTAAAGAAATAATCACAGGGTGGTTATTAGTCCATTAAGGAAGCTATAACAAAAATTCCATACCTTGGAAGGCTTGTAAACAACAAGCCTGTATTTCTCGCAGTTCTGGTGGTTGGGAAGTCCAAGATTAAGACTCTGGAAGATGCAGTGTCTGAAGAGAGCCCACTTTCTGGTTCATAGATGGCACCTTCTCACTGTATCCTCACACGGGGAAGGAGCAAGGGAGTTCTGCGGCACTCTTTTCAGGGCACTAATTCCATTCACCAGGGCTCCACCCTCATGAACTAAGCATTTCCCAAAGGCTCCACTTCCAAATATCATCACATTGGGCATTAGGTTTCAACATATAAATTTTGGGAGGACACAAACCTTCAGTCCATAGCAATTCAAGAACCCACTGAACCCACTATGAAATGGACCTGGGCTAAAATTCCATTAACCATCTGATCTCCATAAGCTTCAATTCTGACTGGAAGACCACAGTTACATTTTCAGTCTTTTGAAATTAATATCAGTTCAGAGGCAGTGCCCAATAACCCTCAAAAATGTGATTTATTTTTCAGTGCATAGTAACCCCAGTAAAAGACCATAGATCCCTCGGGGAGGCTGGGAGCAAGGTAAAGAGTAATAAATGTTGGCAGTGTATCATGGTCCTTCCTCAAGGAGATCTGGCCTCCCCTTCATTCCTGGGGTTTTGGGTTTGTAAATGAGGTCAGGTCTGAGAACTGATTGAGGGGTCAGGAGTCTTTGTTTTGATGATTCCAGTTAGACTTGTATTCACTTGACGTAGAACTCTCCCACTTACACAGATTAAGTACAAATTTAGTAGACTGCCCATTTATTTCACTGCTGTGGACACCATGATCAACTAGCCAATGCCATAGGTCTGCACAAGTCAATTCTGATTAATCCTGTCACTCTGTTGTCCATTATTGTAACCACACCTACCTTGTCTATGGCAATTAAGTGCTACCAAAAGGCCCCTACCACTCCAGGACTCATTTATCCCCATTGCATTTAGTTGTCCAATTCAGCAACAGCAATTCCCACTGCCATTTCTTACCGACAAAGAAGAGTAACCACGGACCCTTCAGGGATGCTGGAGTTCCCTCACCATTCCTGACAGTGGTGGTACAAGGTGTATCCTCTGGACCCTCCTAAGGTAGATGAGCAGGGCTGGCATGAGAAATCCACTCTAACATGCCAGGTTTGCTGCATGACTATGTGTGAGCATATGGCTCAGAGAGGAGGGAACAGAGGATAGTATTTAAAAATTAAAATAAAACAGAACTCTTAGGTAGAGATTTTGATAACAAATGTGTCCTTGCAGCACAAATTCTATCAAACTATAAACTTACAAGCAAGGACTTGGCTTTTCTTTCCAGTTGACTATAGTCTTTCCAAGTTTGGGACATCTCAGCCCCCTTCACACTAATTTTCCCAAGGTAGTGATATAAGCTTTTTTTTTTCTTTCCATGTCGAAGCAAGAGGTAAGTGCTTACAAATATAAATGAGCTACAGCTTGCAGATGACGTTCCTGATTGTCCTTTTAGACACTGGCATGAATCAAAGCCAAAAGGGGAGGAAAGTATTGCCAGTCCAGCACTGATACAAAATGTGAAGAAAATCGAATCCTGTATTTAAAATATTAGCTGTGAAAGTAATATAATTGGCATGTACAAAAAAACAAATTATAATTTTTTACCCCAATATCCATGCTAATAGTTAAACCTTGCCACTTCCGTATACAGAGCTGTTTTAAAAAAAAAAAAAATTAACTGCATATCTTCAAACAAAAAAATCATCTGGGAAAGTGATTTGCATATTGCATAGTTGAAGTGCTAAGACTGCAACAGTTTTACTTCCTAGCCTAGTACATTAGAGATCTAAACTTTTCTTCTTTATTTTAATGAATACTGTATATATCTGCATTCTGCTCATGTATAAGGCTATTTTTCTTAGAAAGTTTTGGAAATATTTGGTTTCACATAATTAAAAAGCAAACCAATTTTTTTTCTGTTTTTTTACCTATTGGTATCCTTTAGATTCATGAATATGGGTATCATTGAGTCACTCTATATCATTCAACACTAATAAAAAATGTTTAAATTTTGAATATCAAACTTTTTTTTTAATTTCAACTTATATATTCCATTGCATATACCATATTATTTTAATTATCTATTTCCATTTCTCTCTGCCCCACTAGACTGTGAGCTTTTGAAGACAGAAATCTATCTGTCTTACCCTATTTTTCTCATTCAGTGGCTACCACTGTCCCTGACATGAATCTCTATTGGTGGGGTGTTTTCAGCCTAAGGACCTAATGTGAAGGTTTTTCTTCAGTTCTTGCAATCAGATGAAATACAACAATTCAGCAGAATAAAATTCATAAGAAAAACTGTCCGTGATATAATCTAGCTAGCAGGCTGGCTGCTCCCTTGTCAGCACCAATATTAGCATTATGAAAATAATACTATGAAATCCTAGAAAACCATTTCCATTCAGTATAGAACCCAATGCAGCAATCTGGGAGCAAAAGTTCTGGGCATCCTACTACTGCCTCTGAGACCTCAGCTATCAACCCCTTCCCCATCTTCTTACTTTATTGTAAACCCCCAGTAGCATAGAATTTAGTTATTACACACTCCAGTTTATGACACACTGCTATCATGTCTGATACCTGCGTAACTCAGACTTTTGGCCCAGGTGATCCCAGAGGGTAAATCAGAACATGACAAAAGTCCTGTGCTTGTGAGACACTGAGAGAATCAAGCGAGAACTAACCTCAGACAAGTAGCTTCTCACCCTTATCCCTCCGAACACCCAAGGCCGATTAATTATAATCTATGTATGTCTCACCTTACAGCAGCTGCTTCTACTTGGGGCACAAAGTGTGAAGATCTGATCTGAGGAATTATTTGGTAGGCTATGGTTTTCTGGTGCCTGGTCTCTTCACTTTAGGTCTCTCTCTCTCTCTCTCTCTCTCTCTCTCTCTCTCTCTCTCTCTCTTTCTCTCTGCCCCCCCCCCCGCCCTTCTCTTGTGCATGCACACACATACACACACATTCAAAAACATACACAGTGAAATCTCTGGAGTTGACCTTGACAAGGTTCTGGCCTTCCTCTATTTGCATTTCCTAACAGCATACCTGGTACTCCCTGGGGAAAATGAACTCACAGGCCCAGAAAATAAGACAGTTAAGAAGCACAACTACTCCAATGTACTGCAATATGGATATCATTAGAAGGAGAAATACTGGAACAGGCAGACCAAGATTTCAAAATTGAAAAACATGTTTTAAAAAAAGATATTAATATATGGAGCAAAAACATTAAAAAGGAGGCAAGACGAGAAAGACTGGCAATTTCAGATAAGTTATCAAGGATGGCTTCACTAGAAAAGTAACATTTAAATAAAGACCAAAAGAAACAAAGGGAGTTTGTCATGTGGATACCTGGGAGAAGAGCAGAGCAATTCAGACTGATGAGAATCAATTATGGAGCTGGAGCCAAGAGAGGGGAGGAAGAGTGATAGGACATGAAGCCCGAGAGAGAAGAAGGCAGACTGTAGGGACCCGAGAGGCCATTGCAATGTGCTTGTATTCTGAGGGAGTAGCAAAAGTCACTGAAGGGCTTTGAGCCAAAGAGCAACATGCTTAACTTACGTTTTAACGGGATTACTGTTAAAAATAGACTGGAATTCGAGGGTGGGGGCGGGAAAAAGTTGACAATAGGAAAACCAGCCAGTAGGCTACTCTAGGTGAAATGATGACAACTAATGACTAGCATGGTAGAACTACAAGTATTGAGAATTAGCTTCTGGATGGAAGGAAAGCAGTGGCCATTTACTGAGTTTGGGAAAACTAAGAGAGGAGAAGGTTTTAGAAGAAATTTCAGCAATTTAGTTTTGGATATGTTAATTTTGAGAATGCTTATAGAACATTCAAATGAAACATCAATTAGGCAGATGGATATAGAAAGTCTGTTATGTCAGAGGACACATCTGAACTAGATGTAAAAGTCTTGGAAGTCATGTGATATCAAAGAACTAAAATATTCTTCAATGTGATCATAACATATTACTTTTAATATAATGTAAGATTCAATTAGCCTACATTTTATATGCATAGATTTTTGCATCTATGTCCATAAGTGATAATGGCTTGTAAGTCTCTTTACTTGACATCAACTTTCCAACAGTTATATAGGCATACCTCAGAGATATTGCAGGTGCGGTTCCAGATCACAATACAGCCAGTCATAGTCTTTCTCTGGTGGTGGGTCATGTCTTCAGTTTTTAGAAAACGCAGTATCTATGAAGTACAATAAAGCAAAGCACAATAAAACACGGTATGCATGTGCCTCAAGTGTTGGTAACAAGGTTTTACTTGCTTCCAAAAATGATTTTGGCAACTTTTCTTCTTTTGCTGTTTTCTAAAACAATTTGTATAAGATAGGACAATTTGTATATGCCTAGAGACCAAGAAAAGAACTTTGTGGTTTACTCCAAGTGTGATGGGAAGGCACTGGAATGATTTTGACCAGGAGGATGACAAAATTTGATTAATTTTAAAGAAATTAATTTGACTGTGAGGTGAATGAATCATAGGGGGTTATTGTAGTAATCCAGGTGAGAGATAATGGTGCCTTGGACCAGAATGATAGCAGTGGAGATGAAAAAAGTCGATAAATCCACAATATATTTTAGAAAACCTAGTTGGCGATTGTGTGTGTGTACGATGAGTTCCTAAAAGAGGATATGACAACCATTGTGATGATGGTGACTAACTTCTTAAACATCAAAATAATTATGTGAAAGCAGGACCATACCACACATCTGACATCTTTATCTATCCCTACTCCAACCACAAATTAACTGTAGAAATTATATTAAAATTCATATTAACATAAGTAGAATCCATCACCAGTCTCTTAATGTTTCATATTTGTGAGGAGATATTTTAAGTGCATTTTGCATTACTGCTAGGTCTTCATAACTATTTCAGAAAGTCCTAGACTGAGATTATTTAAATAAAAAAACTATGTTTCATTTTTGTCAAAGAGGAAGATCCAGCTACCAATCCCAGGTGAGGATTCCCACTGCTTGGAGTATGGTGAAGAGCATAATAATGCCAACCACCAGAAATAGGAGCCTGAAGACATCAACCCACCATATCTTCTACTGGTTCAGAGTCACTGAGAAAAACTCAACACTAAAGATACTGGTTGGAACAATGCTTTCTTTATTCACCTAAAGAAGGAGACACAGCAAGATCCGGCTCTGTGGTACTCTTCTGTCTCTCATGGCCAAAGGGTCACTCCCAGTAGCCCATGCAAGGGAATAGACTATATATGTAACCCTCTTGGGCTACAAAAGAGAGGAGAGTGGGGCTGGCCAGGTACCTTATCACCAAAATGCTTAAGCAATACAAGAAATTCACTGAGCACCCAGGACAGGAAAGATTTCTCCTAATAAAGAAGAAGTATCTGAACCCAAGCAGTAACTTTGTACCCTGTCTCCATATAAGGGGATGTTCCAGCACTGATTGGACAATCTCTGGATGGGTGACAAGTCATGTGATGACTGCTTCCCCAATAATTTTTTTAGGCACCTGCTATTTACTCTAACTTTTCCATTCTCAAGTACTCTTTTACATGCACATCAGAAGAGCTACTGACAGGAAATCACTAAACAGTATTCATAAAAGGCTGTGATGAATTTGTATGATAGTTGTATGATGAATTCAAATTCTCTAACCTACTCTTCTCTAATACATGTCATGTTAATTAAGCAAAATTGTTGATTTTGCAACTAGTAGAAAATATTTAAATTTATACTGATTCATAATGTTATCAACAATAACTGTATCACAGGGAATCAAGTAAAGGTAGGAAACCCTCCTTACAAAAATTTCATTGGAAAATAAAAGTGACTGTGCTTGCCTCCTCCCACAACCACATCAAAATTACAACTAAACTACAGAACAGTCATCACTGAGAATCACCTGAGGTCTAACTGAACAGAAGTTCTACAACTAAGGAGATACAGAAGAAGCCATGTTAAGACTGGTAAAGGGGGTGGAGACATGGAAAGCACTAGTCCCATATCCACATGTGACAGTTAAAAATTGGGAGGGGTATCGCAGCTGCAGAAGTCCCCCCTGAGGAGTGAGGTATCCCAGCCCCACACCAGGCTCCCCAGTCCAGGCTTACAGTGCCATGGAGAGAAGTCCCATAACATCTAGCGGTGAAAACAGCAGAGATTGTGGCTGAGTGAGATGCAGGGTGTCTGCAGTCTGAGGCACTCCTCTTAAAGGACCCCTGCAAGGACTTACTCGCTGATGGACTCACTGGCTCTGAGCTCCAGCGCTGGGTCAGGAGCTCAAAGGGCACCAGGAACATACAAGAAGGAACTGAATTGTCTGTCTTCATAGCAAGGGGTGGAAGAGCAGCATTCTCCCAGACAGAAGGGCTGGCTGAAGCCATTGTTCCTTTTTTGAGCCCTCCCCCAACTGAGCATGAAGACAGAGTCAGACACCATTCTGAGTCTTCATCAACCTCACTAATACCATTCACCAGCCCTAGTGATTGCCTGAGACCCCGCACAACCCAACATTCAGGCACACCCAAGCCACTTCCAGTGGTTTTTCCATACAAATGGACAGTATTGGCTCGTGCTGAAGACTTTCCTAAAATCTCTCAAAGGTTCACAAATGCCAAACAAGCAGCATCTGGCCTCCGCATGCCCCATACCTTTTGTTAAGCAGCCCCAAGCCTGGCACTAGCAGCAGCTGGCCTTGCTTCACAGGCAGATCCAAGCCCATCACAAGTGGCAATTGCAGACCACATCACAAGTGCAGACCACTTTGTAGCTCATACCACATGGCCCAGAAAGGGCATAGGCAGCAGCTGAACTTGGCCTGCCCAAGAGTCCCTACCACAAAGCCCCAGAACCAACACACCTGGTGGCCAGCTTCAGACCAAAGCAACACCCAGCCACCTCCACAAACAACACACCCAAAGGGTAGACTGGGATAGGTCAGCCCCTGAACCACAGCTCCTCCACTTTAGTCATGGCCAGTCCTCACAACCAGTCAGCTTGAGGGTCAATACCTCTCACTGACATGCAAACAGCAATCAAAGCTCAACTGCAAAAGGAGGGCACACATAACCCACACAAGAAAAACAAGTAGAGCACCCAGCTCAGGTCACCAGGGAGACTGTACCAATGGGCCCCACAAGACAACTGTTATACAAGGCCACTCTACCAAGACCAGGAGGCATAGCAGTTCTACCTAATACATGGAAACAAACACAGGGAGGCAACCAAAATTGGAAGACAAAGAAACATGCCCCAAATGAAAGAACAGAATAAAACTCCAGTAAAAGAACTAAACAAAATGGAGAAAAGCAGTCTATCAGATGCAAGTCCAAAACAACGGTTATAAAGATGGTCAATGATCTCAGTGAGAACTTCAACAAAGAGATAGAAAACATAAAAATGGAGATAGAAGGCATAAGAAAGAACCAGTTAGAAATGAAGACTACAGTAACTGAGATGAAGAATACATTATAGGGAATCACCAGTAGATTAGATGAAGTAGAGGGTTGAGTCAGTGATTTGGAAGAAAAGGTGGTAGCAAACACCCAATCAGAAAAGCAAAAGGAATCTTTAAAAAAAATTTTTTTTTAAATGGCAATAGTTAAAGGGGTCTCTGGGACAATATCAAGCATACCAACATTCACATTGAAGGAGTACCAGAAGGAGGAGAAAGCAAGGAATTGAAAACCTATTTGAAGAAATAATGACTGAAAACTTCCCTAATCTGGTGAAGAAAATAGACATACAAACTCAGAAAGCACAAACAAGATGAACCCAAAGAGGCCCACACCAAGACACATCATAATTAAAATACCAAAGGTTAAAGAAAAAGAGAGAATCTTAAAAACAGCAAGAGAAAAGCTCTTAGTTACCTACAAGGGAATTCCCATTAGATGTCAGCTGATTTCTCAACAGAAACTGCAGCTGGAAGGAATTGGCACAAAATAGTCAAAGTGATGAAAAGCAAGAAACTACAACCAAGATTACTCTACCCAGCAAAGGTTTCACTTAGAATCAAAGGACAGATAAGAGAGTTTCCCAGACAAGAAAAAGCTAAAGGAGTTTATTGTCACAAAACCAGTATTACAAGAAATGGTAAAGGTACTTCTATAAGAAGAAGAAAAAAGATAAAAAATATGAATGATAAAATGAAACTAACTACAGATCTATAACAATTACTTTCAATGTAAATGGATAAAATGCTCTAATGAAAAAAACATATGGTGGCTGAATGGATAAGATAACAAGACCCTTACATATGCTGCCTATAAGAGATTTGTTTCAGATCAAAAGACATACATAGACTGAATGAAAAGGATGGAAAAAGATATTTCATGAAAATGGAAACAAACAAACAAAAATCTGTAGTAGTAATACTTATATCAGACAAAATAGACTTTAAAATAAAGGCTCTAACAAGAGACAAAGAAGGACCTAGCAATTCCACTTCTGGGTACTTATCCCAAGAAACCCAAAACACTGTCTTGAAAAGACATATGCATCCACATGTTCATTGTAGCATTATTTACAATAGCAAAGATACAGAAGCAACCTAAAGGTCCATCAATAGCCCAATGGATAAAGAAGAAGTGGTACATATATTACTCACCATGAAAAAGAATGGGATTTTGCCATCTGCAACAACATAGATGGATAACATAATAGAGGATATTATGCTAAATGAAATAAGTCAGACAAGAAAAGACAAATATGTGATTTCACTTCTATGTGGAATCTAAAAACCAAAATAAATGAACAGACAAAACAGAAACAAACTCACAGATACACAGAATATTTTGATGATTGCCAGATGGGAGGGGGGATTAGGGGAATGAGTGGAAAAGGGGAAGGAATTAAGAAGTACAAATTGGTAGTTATGTGATAGTCATGGGGATGTAAAGTATAGCATAGGGAATATACTAAATAATATTGTAATAACTATATATGGTGTCAGATGGGTACTAGATTTATCGGGGTGATCACTTCGTAAGTTATATAAATGTCTAATCACCATGTTTTACACCTGAAATTAATATAATATTGTATGTCAACCTCAACTAAAAACTTTTTTAAAGTATTTTTAAAAGAGTAAACAAAAACTTTTAGCAGCTTCATAAATTTTATGTCTGTTGAATCCAATAAAAAAGAGAAAAAAGCATCTGCAAAAAAAAACAACATTTCTCAATCTTTCAAAAGCAGCAGGTGGGTTATAGAATTCTACTAGCTCAAGTAATTTTAGACTCTGTTTGGATGTGAAATTGCTTAAATCTTTACCACTATAGTGCTTACTTGTAAGACATTTGAATCAGAGCAGCCTTGATAGATATCTGCTAAGAATCCTCTCTCAAACTTAAGAACTTACTATCCCTGATCTCCACAGGACTGTTCGTTTTTATGAGTTTACATATATAGATTATACCTTATTTAAGGGGCTCTATTTAAGCCCATCCACAAGACTTGTATCAAGGTGCAGACAGGCAAAAATCTAATATGCTACCAGTGAGAGGATCCGTGGAAATAGATTGAAAAGGTCAAAAGGAATTTACTGCAGGCTTCTTTTAAGCACTCTACTTGTTGAGTGGAAAGCTGTCTATCCATTCCTGAGAAAGAAGAAAAGGTCTAACTCCCAAGTATATAAAGTTAATATAGTGTCGTTTCTGAAAACATACTGAGAAAAATTTATAAAAGGCAAAATACACCGCTCCCAATATATAAAAGCCACACTAGGAGAATTTGTTACCCAATTTGGGACTGTCATCTGGTGCTTACTGGTATAATGTTTTGCTAAACTGGACAACTGTGACATTCTATTTTTCAATTACACTCTTGCCACATTTGTGACTATGTAGATTTCTCTTACTATAAAGTGCAAGGTTGTTTAGGTCAGGGAATCTGATATAATGGAAATAAGATGGATTCCAAAGTTGAAAGGCTTGAGTTTAAATGTCATGTACTGAAACTTAGGCAGGTTACTGAGCCTTGGTTTTCTCCTCTGTAGATGGAGCTAGTCATCATAGCTAATTCCCAAGGTTTAAAATGAGAGGATGTCTAAGAAATGAATGTATAAACTCTAGAACATTCCACAAATATCGATGACTATTATTTCATACCCTTGTATCCCCCAGGGTGAAGCAGTGTTGTGAACATTCATAGCACTCGGTACTTGCTTGTCAAATGAAAAACACTCAATTGAAATAGTGAATTAATCTTATATAATAAGAACTGGGAGTTTTTCTCTTCATGAGACACATTTCAGAGGCAGAGAAAACTCAAATTGTGAAACAAGCCTAGTTTTCCCTGAGACCCACAGCGTGTTTAATGACCTCAAACTGCCCATGTGGCATCCAAGAGCTTATTACTTTCCTGATTTAACCCAAACCCCTCTCCTATCCTCAGTTGTGTACTTCTCAAGAATCTTATTTCCATAAAACTCAAAGTGTCAATTAACCAACTGGGTAAACTAAGTTTTGCAAATAGGGAAAAGAAAAGAATCCAGTAACATCCCCCTTCCAGCCATTATCTCAATATTTCCCACCTTGTATATATAAATTAATTTCTCACAAACTCTGGGTCCCACTCAGAGCAATATTAAAAGCCCTTTTGAAACAGTTTAAAAAGTATATACAGTTGTTGTATTTAATTAATATTGCTGTAGCATTCCAAATTTCTCTAATAGTCAAGAAAACCCAAGGTTCTACCTGGACAAGTTTGGGGTTTCTCCAGTAGTATACTGACTAGTTGAGAACCACAGATGTAACATATGAACAATAATTCCTAATTATCACTTAGGCTAAAAAAGGAGATAGTTTTCAGATGTATTTGCTGTGGGTGGGTCTTCAGAGTCTTTGTGGCAGAGAAATTTTCTCAATCATAAATACAATAAAAGTATAACATGGTATTCCTCTCTTCATGAATACAGAGTACTTCATGTCAAATCAGCAAACCATAATTAGGAGCAGAGAATATGGAGTCAACAAGTGAAAATTTGAATATCGTTATTTACGTGATCCAGGATAAGTCGCTTAGCTTCTCTAGGTTATAAAGGTCAAAATAATAACACCTGCCTCTAGCCCCACTACAAACCCACTGGGGCCTATAGAAAAAGCTACTCCTTTCTCAAAGTACTTTATTGTCTGCCAGAACATTGTCATTATGTGTGTGTATATATATATATATATATATATACATATATGTGTATATATACGTATATATGTATATATATGAATAAGTGTGTATGTATATATGTATGTGTGCATATGTATATATATATATATATACAAAAATCTACAATGACCACCAGGGAATTATATTTCCTGCAGTTTATGCAGTACACAACCTGCAGAGCCGTATCACTGACGATCCCTTCCTCATAAGTAAATGTGATTTTACCTTGCCATTTAAAGCATTTAGCATGTTATTAATAATAATAAATTATTGTTATTACTACTATTATTATTATAATACAGTCATGCCCAGGCTATATGTTTATGATACAAAAAACCTATAACATTGATATTGTTCTTCCTAGACAATAATATAACATCCTCATAATCAAGTTCCACTGTACAAATGCTTTGCACTTTCTAAATAATAAAAGCAAACAGTAGAGCCATTTAAAACCATTTTCTAAACACTTTTCGGTATTTTGGTGTCTGGCAATATTTTTAGTCAGTCCAGAATTTTTGCATTGGCCAGTATATTCTTATCAATGCCAGTTTTCCTTTTTCTCTGTTTATGTTTTCTTGTATTTCTTACATTAACAGAAAATAATCATATAGCTGCAGCAAAGTATTCTTGCAATTCAAATCTGGAAGCAGATTCCCAGGAAAAGCAAGCAGAAAAGAAATATCAAAGAGAAAGAAAATATATTTATATAAGTTTCCCTGTTGAAATGAAATCGAAGTTTCTTTGGAAAGTTAAAATGTGCTTGTTTGTTCTCTTTGGTTTGGTTTTGTTGAATTTATATATATATATATATATATATATATATATATATATAGGGTAGAGGAGAGTTGTTAAGGATTTGGAACAGGGGACAAGAAGCTCTCATTTGTAAACAGATTGGGTTTATAGATCAATGTTAATTTGCATATAGATATGTTAAGAAATCTTAGTTCAACCTTTGAGCTCCAACCTCATAGCCACATGCTAGTCTAGAAGCAACTTCATTCACATTGAATTCCGGGGGAAAGAAATGTTTATAAATGAAAAAAAGAGATGGTTTATAATTAAGCAGCGCTGAATGCTGTAACAGACAATATGCAAGGAATGAAAATGAAAAACATTTTGGTCCTTCTTTTGCTTTCTTGGTCTAACACATCTCTCCTTGATGAGCTGGTCTGACCACAGCTGGGCTTTACATTTCTGTAATTAGCACAGCAGAAGCCCACGTGAGGGCACAGCTATTCCTCTTCTATTGTTCGCACATTGGGGGGCAGAATTCTAAATGTCAGATGCTTCTTCCTATTACAAAGTGGTCTACTAGCTTCTCAAAACCAGTTTGAAAACCTTTCAAGAATCATTGAATTGGGCCCCATGTCCCACATTAGACAGGGATTCCAGCAGCAGGGACCTTCAAAGGGCTGCTTAGTTTTCTTAGTCAGGAAAAAATAGGAATAAAAATAAACAAGCTTTTAGGTTGCCTTGTGGAAAGCCCTAATGTAAATTTAGAGGTACTGGATCCTGCCCCTTGACTTCATTTTTATGTCATTCCGTTGAAGGAGAATGCTTTCTTTTAAGTGACCAGAGAAAGCTGGAGAAAAAGCCAAACTGTGACTTCTATTTGAAAGTCTTGACCACCAATCCAGTGTTATTTTACTACACTGTACACATATTAGCATCCCAATTGTCCACAATGTATAAAGAAAGAATTCCTAGATGTTCATTTTCATACTTACTGACAGCTATATTTCCTAAGTCATTAAACAACCTACAAAGAAAGAGTTTGGATTCGTGTTTTCCTGCCAGTTATATAATATGTAGGCCCTGTAAAACACTAGACACTGATTTTATATCACTAGAAAACTGGCTACCCAGACACCTCAAAGTTTTATATAGTCCTAATTACTGCAGTGTAGGGTGGCAAGGAACTAAATCAACCCTTCCATTTTCTTCTCCCTATGAGTTTCCAACACTTGGAAATAAAGTTTAGGATTAACTTAAATGAGAAAGAAACCTTGTGCAGCTTAGGTTATTTGAAAAGTCCATGTAACCTGGACATGACACACTTTCATCTTCACTATTTTTCTACGTTAAAAGAAACCCTAAAGACCATGATGCAAAATAGAGGCGTAATCATTATTCTGAGAGCTGTGCCGGGCAGCCTAGTCTAAGAATCTGCAGCCCATTAGCAAGTGACATGATATAAAATTCCACTGAGCAAAGCTATGTACACCACCACAAAACCAAAGAGCAGGATCACAGATTCATAACATGAAGGGCAAGAATCGGGATAATGATGGTGGGAAGGAGGATGGAAAGTATGAGAGTCGTGCAGGACAATTTTTCACCCTTGGTAGGTCATGCTCTCACCTCATATTCGAGATCAACTATACTAGACAAAATTTCCTACACCCTCTTCTACTCTTTTTTCCACCTGAAAACGGAAAAGTTTAGTGCTGCCACCACCACCAGGACAGTCTTAATGGAAAGGAGGAATCCTACCCAGAAGCTAGGAATCATTCAACTGATAAATGACAATTTCTTTCTCACATATCAGTAGGCTCATTAAGTAGCTAACTGCTTACCTGTGGGGTAGTTTTTAATTTTTAGAGAATTAAATAAGGTAGACAGCTTAAGGAGAGGGGAAAAAATAATTAGAAAGAAGAGTAGCACCTTGTGGTTACATGGGTCTGCTCCATCCTTCACCTTAATCTCCAGGCATAATACTCACTATTACCCCATGAACTTCCATAATTTTATATCAAACCAACACATTATTTGGTGTATGGTGGAAAGGATATTATGGAGAGTCACACACAATTCATGCATTTTGATCCATGTTTCCCTTCCCTTATATATGTGTATTCATGTATATATATATATATATATATATATATATATATATATATATATATATATATCTGTGCCTATGTGTGTACTCAAGTTTGTATATGTGCCTGTACACGTTTTATTTAGTTCTCAAAAATACAGGTTAGTGCTATTTATTAGAACTTTCTGTAAGAGTAGAAATGTTCTATATCTACACTGTCCAGTACGGTAGCCACCAGCCAGATGTGGCTGTTGAGAACTTGAAATGTGACTCTTGTGACTGAGAAATTAAAATTTTAATTAAAGGTAAATAGCCACATGTGACTAGTGGCTACTATATTGGACAGTGTAGGTATCAATGTCTTTATTATATATAATATTGGCACATGATGGCACAAATAAGGTTTCTAGTTGTTCACAGACCAATCTCAATAAATCAAACAGTAGATTGTATGTAATATATATACAGTACGTATATACATATTATCATATGAATGGATGAGTCTTAACCAGCTCATTTTGTCAACAATAAGCTATGCAGTCATTCAGGACCTCAGGATTCCATGACTTCTGAGGTTGTCCTAGGGATTGCCATCCCATTTAGCTGGAATGGGAAAGAGTATGGAAGAGGCTGTTGGATGTTGGGATAGGTAAGGCCTGGAAATAGGATACTTCCAGTTATGTCCCATTGATTAGAACTTAGTAATATTTGCATCTATCAGCAAAGGTTAGAAATATAACTATGTATTCAGAAAGAAAGGAAACCAACTGATAGTGGTAACCAACTGATAGTATATGCAACTACAATTGATTTTACTCTTCCTTCTACGTTTCTCTATTTTGAAAGTTTTCTATAAGAATATGTGTTTCCCCAAAACTAGAAAGAATGAAAATAAGTTTGACTTTGGAAAGATATACCAAATATCTTTCTATAAGATACAATAACTAATATTTAAGGTTGAAATACACTTTGCAGGCCTTTTGAAAGGATTAATCTGGAAACATGGGCTTTATTTATAGAAGATATAGGAAATTAAAGCTGAAACAAACAAATATTCGATATTATCTAGCCGTTTGTCAGATTAGTCCCTGTTTCTCAATCTTTATTTCATCATTGTCCCACCAAAGAAACTTTTTAAACATTTTATTTCTAATGACACCTAATATGAAATTTTAGTACAACAGATACATTGAACATGTTTATGTACTGTATATATATATATATATATATGTTTTATACACAAATACATATATACGTATATGTATTTTATTTTTATACGTATTGTGTATTTTAAACACAAGAAGAGTAAGATTTTTTTCACCCTCTCACCCCAAGAATGAATTTTCACCCTCTTGAGGGCAATATCACAATGTGATAAGGAACCTGAGTCCAGAGAAGTTAAGATACTTACCCAAGGTCACAAAGCTAATTAGCTGATCAACTGGAAATGATACTAGGTATCTTGAACATGCAGTGCTATTTCACTATACTGTCCACATATTGGCATCCCAACTGTCCACATTGTATAAAGAAAGAGAAAAAAATGAACAATGTCTTATAAGGTATGATATAGCTGCTGGTTGGAATGTTGTTTGCTTGCTTTTTGGCTATTTATTTTATTTTAGGAATCTTTTTTTTCCTGTGTGGAAAATAACACAAGCAGAGATATAACCAGAATTTTAATAGCCGTCATTTGTAAAAATGCTGTGGCAGAGGAAATGTCTATCAAATCAAAGTAAAACTCACACCCAGTCTGCTATCCAACTACAAGATGACTTATTCAGGTCACAATGTCTTTCCCCTCTCTCTGTTTCCTTCAGTAACAAAGAATGGTATCAGGATGGATGGTATGAATATGCTTCCCAAGTACTAATCCAAGACTTCTGAAAAAATAAAGACAGGAAAGGGAAGGGAAGGGAAGGGAAGGGAAGGGAAGGGAAGGGAAGGGAAGGGAAGGGAAGGGAAGGGAAGAAGGGAAGGGAAGGGAAGGGAAGGGAAGGGAAGGGAAGGGAAGGGAAGGGAAGGGAAGGGAAGGGAAGGGAAGGGAAGGGAAGAAGGGAAGGTTAGAAGGGAAGGGAAGGGAAGGGAAGGGAAGGGAAGGGAAGGGAAGGGAAGGGAAGAAGGGAAGGTTAGAAGGGAAGGGAAGGGAAGGGAAGGGAAGGGAAGGGAAGGGAAGGGAAGGGAAAAGAAAAGAAAAGAAAAGAAAAGAAAAGAAAAGAAAAGAAAAGAAAAGAAAAGAAAAGAAAAGAAAAGAAAAGAAAAGAAAAGAAAAGGGAGTCTCAGTGTGGCTAGTACCAAAAGGATCAAGGAAGGCTGCATTTTCTAAGGAAGTAGCATTGCCATTGTTTCCAACCAAGCACTAGCTAACAGAAAAAAATAAAAATCAACAACCACATGTCACAGTGCCTACCTGAAACATGCTCTACGTTTAGAACAAAAAACACGGGTGAGATGTGTGCCACACCAGAAATGGCTTTCCAAATCTATGGAAGTGATTTTTAGAGCTTTTTAAAAATATTTTAAACCGGAAAGATGGTGGTTATGCCACATACATTAGAATAATTTGACAAGAACAAAGTTGATGATCGTGATGCTGCATCAAATTGATAATAATGACACTTTTGTCAGATTTTATTACAGAATATCATAACTGTATTTGAGCGTGGGAAGAGACTGGAAAGTTACAGAATTATTTTAAAGTCTCTTAAAGTACCTCCAGAAATAAGCATAAGCAACGTTTCCCTTCACTAACTGCTTAATTTTATATGGTAAGAAAAGTTGTATTCTTTCCCTTTCGTAGGGCTAATAAAATTGTCACTTAGAACATCAAGTCATGAAGTTTGTGTGTTAAAAAGATTATCCCTTAGATTCCATAGCACTAGAGTTCTAAATAATTTTCTACTACTTTTTTAAAGACAAAAATATCTGGCTAAAATTGCACTAGCATATGACCTTTGCATTAATAGTCTTGCCTCTTGTCTGTCAAGCTAATAAAGAGTTTGGGGAATCATAAGGACTCATCTGGAAACGATAGAATTTCTGCCTTTGTCTTTTTTTCCTGGATACTAATGGCTTTTTGTCAGTCCTCTTCACTCAGTGTATGACACATGAAGCCATTCCATTTTAGTTGTCCATTAACTTCAAGCATTATGACAAGAACAAAGTAAGCCCCTAAAAAAACTGAACTCAAACACTCATATCAAATTTCTCCAATTCTTCAGCTTGTAAGGTGCTGTTTTCAATTGTCAATAATGTTCATAAGAGTAAGCGATATCCATTACTAATTAAAACAAGCTGTTTAAACAAACACGAAAGGTCACCAAGCCTGTAGATCAACATATTCATGCTATTGTTGGGTTTCCTGGTACATTACCATCTGATGATTTGTTTCTATCTTCTCGCCACCTATTTTTCTAAGTAATAAATGTAGAGAATAAACACACACAGAAAACAACCTTCTACAATAGGTGCCATGAGGCCCACGGCTCCAATGAGGCAGTAGATATTGTTTCCTTAAGATCGGTAATGTGCGTCATGTCCCCACCAATGAAAGCAAAGAAGTTTTCATTTATTTTTCTTGAGTTTGTGGGGATCAAAGGCATAAACTATGGGGAAAATGCAGTTTTTATTAGGAAAAGGGACACCTGTACTTTTCTGCAAGATTTTTAAACAAACTTTTATCTGTACGGATGTGCTATTAAGGCACAAATAAAATGTAATACCTTGTCTGACATGCTGAACAATGGCTTATTTTTAAAGTTTTCTTTACTTTCATGCCACGAAGTCCCCTATAAAATATTTTTAACTGTTTGCTCAATCTTTATTTGAGCTCTGACATTTGAAACTGATTTTTCTTTTAAAATTGTATCCCCTAGCAGTATATTAATTACATAGAGGATATAATCTCTAAGTTAATATCAAACCAATTGAGTAAGCCGGTATAAGGAGTCAGATAGATTTTTTTAAGCTACTTAATATTAAGTTGTGTGATTCAGTTATTATCATCAATTCCAAATTATCAACAGAAGCAGAAAGGAGGAATAATTTTAATTAGCAAAATGCAGAGATAATTCCTAAACCTCACTTTAGCCAGTAGTATATTCTCCCTCAAAGCTTTTATCAAAATGCACAGTTGTATGTTAATTTGCAGCTTTTTAATTCATCTTATTTAATATTTTTCTGGCCCAAACCATAACAGATGTATAAATGAATCTTGGAGGAATCTGGTAGTATTACCCACAGTTTGCATATAAGGTTACTCAAGTTCAAAGAGTACATAAAGTATCTAAAATTGTCCAACTGGCAAGGAGTCTATGCTAAGATTCCAACTGTAGAACCAAGTCCAGCAGATCTAGGGACTGACTACAGTCAATGTGATCCATTGCACTTCAGCTAACCAGAAGACATACTGACATTGAAAGTTTCAGATAGTGTTTATTTGCAGTACATAATGGAGTTGCTTTATTCCATTCTGACTCTATGATTATCCGTATTGTGGCTTTGCTTCCAACTTTACAGCATTGTAGTTCTTTGGTGCTCGGAAGCACTTCATTAGTTACCATACAGTAAAAACAATACAGCTGGATAGTAATGTTGACTTTGCTTTTCAATGAAAAAAAGTCAGATGTTTATATCTGAGAGCTATAACATTTAGACATTTGAAAATTGTAATTCTTGTCAGATTCTAAGATTCTGCCGACTTGTAACCATCACTTAAACTCCATTTAACAATATTCTCATTTCATTGCCTGAAAAAATATTAAGCAGGCCCATTTTTTGGCACATAGAACGCCGAAAAACAAGCCCTCTCAAAAGCAGAATCTATAGGATAGTGCATTGAAAGCTAAATTTGATAATTTTCCTGCTTACCTAAGTAGTTTTCAGTTAAAAGCTATTGTATCAAGCATAAACTAAGCCAAAATGAACATGGTTTACTAGCTGTCAAGTAAGTTATAAATCTCCATTTTGTTTTGGCAAATTTGGTTTAAGACATTTTGAATGACTGAAAGCATGAGAAACTGTGTACTGAATGTTTCTATGCCTTAGAAAAAAATTAAAATTCACAAATATTAAAAATAATATAAAAATAGAATGTTTGATTTAAGAATGAATAAATCAGAATACAGGATTAAATGTCCTTTAAAAATCTGAGTTTTGAAGTATAAATTCGAATTTTTTTTTAATTTTCTGAAACACAGACATCATAAAAGTTAATTAAGATACTTTTGATATAAGAAACAAAAGTTCATCCAGCTTACTACCTCCACCCAGACCCTCCACTGTCCATTTTTTTTCTTCCTTCCCGCTTTCCTGGGTGGAAAAGGGTCTTCACTAAGGCCTTATTCAGAAAAATCAAAGGACGTGAAATTCAAATCCATTTATTCTTGCTGTATCTTACTGACTTTGGTAAAAAGTTTGATGAAGAAAAAGGTTTAAACTGCAAAGTAAAGTATACCATTTGATGATGTTTAAGAATGAATGTCTCCAAGCCATTGAGAGCTGACTATAGACTGCTTTACCCCTAATACTATTAGGAAGAAAGTAATGCCAGTGTGACATAGAAGACGTTTTTTGAAATGAACAATTAGTTGTTCATTAAACATTAAGAAAATAAAGACTTCATTACATAACCAATTCTGAAAATTAGTCTTCATAGTAATCTACACTAATTTTATACTACAAAGAACATAGGACTTAAAAGAAGGTCTCGTTTTGAATCCAAACTCTCCGCCTTGTTAGTCATATGACCTTAGGGTAGTCCTCTAACATTTTCAGAACTCACTTTCTTCGCACACAAAACTGAGATAATACATTAATTTGTTGGAAGAATTAAATAAGCTAACACACTTACAGCACCTAGCACAGTATTGGAACCTAAAAGATATTCAATAAATATCAAAGAGGACTCTGATAATGCAATTATGCCAACAAAATAATCCAATAACCTCATTCTTATTCATCTTCACTTCCCGTAAAAACAGTTTAAAAAAAAAAATCTCATCATAGGCAATTGCAGAGTATGGCCAACCAAAGGAAAAGAGGAATCAGATAGGCTACAGTGAAAACTCTTACCATTTCTGTTACATGCTCACATGTACACATCTATGGACTCATGGTCCAGGCAAAGAGAAAATAGGGTGAAACTATTTGATTGAATCCATTTTTAATAAAAATTCCAATGGCCACTTCATTTTGCAGATCTTCAGCAGCAAGGCTTACAGATTTGGTGTTCAGTTACTAACTTAACAGCACCTAATAGATACATATATGAGCTGTGATAGGTGAGAAGAGACCTCCAAGTCACTAAATAATGTAACATGTTAACACATATTATGGGGAAAAAAAGTAATAATAGTGACTGATTCTTTTGATTTGAGGGATGAATCGAAAAGTACAAGTACAAGATTATATAGTTAAATATAGAAGATAGGTATTGAATATAGATGATTTACTGATCTACATATAGATAATTTAAATGGTGTTAAAGAGAAGTTCAAACATAACAATGGAAACTTGCATTTCATGGCAGGGGAGGGTATAGTAAGAAGAAACTAGAAGGAAAGATTTTTAACTAGTAATCTCAAGACAGTAAAAATGTATAAGTATATTCTGCAATGACATTTTACTTCTGTGGCAGGATGTAATGTGGGACTTTAATAATACAATGCATTTGACATCAATAAAAAATTTCAGCTGTTAACTCTATGCTAGACTCTAATGCTAACTCTATGCTAACTCTAATGTTTTAAATATAGCGTGTCATATACTCTCACAAAGATCACACTCAAGATGACCCTCAGTGATCCTTGCCACAGTTTTCTCACTCTGCTTCTTATCAGTCATAGTTAGGGAGTTCAAAGGCCATTTTTATTTTGAATTGTCTGTGCCTTTTAAATCAAGCTAGCAATGGTTTCATCAGTACAATTCTCTTAAAAATTTTTTGGGTCTTCTACAAATTTTATTAAACTTCACTTTACTAGACAAAAGCCACATCCACACATCTTGTTGCGATTAGTCCTGGCCTACCTTCTCTACCAATGCTGCTGCAGAAAAATACCCGTAAGAGTCATGGAAGCTCTGTTGTCAAATGGAAATATTTTCTGAAGAATGCTCGTAAAAGCTGTATACGGACTTTCTTCTATTAGAGGTACTACCTTAAATCTTTCTGAGTTTTTTCACAAACGGTTTTATAGTCATACACTTGGCTTTATCTTGAGACTGTATTTTCCTGACAATGCCTAGATTTAATATTTGCCCAGAAGCCTTTTCTTATTTTTAGCATTGTTTGCTACCTAGAGAGCCTGGCCATGAGGTATAATTTTATTTTTTGAACTCAGCTCCTTACTACTTAATGGAACTTCTTTGAACTTATTTTGCTTTCCTTGCATTTTACTCTAAACGAAGGAAATGACCAAGTGGCAATTTGAATAATCTGCCTGGAAATATCCTTAGCTAGATTATTCAGTTTATTAAGTATATTTTCCACTTCTAGTTATTATTCTTGTAATAACAAGAATCCCCTTTCTCCAGCTTATGGATTCCACTAACAGTCTCTTCAAGGCCCTTCCAACTTCCACTCACCACAGCAATTACCATATTTCTGGGTTTTGTTTCAGCAACACCCCACTTTTGGTAGCAAAATCTGTATCAGTCATTATGGTTGTGCAACAAATTTCCCCCATAGTTGTTTACCACCATAATAATCATTATCATCTCTTCTGATTTCTGTGGATCATGAATTCAGAAATGTCTCAGTTGGGAAGTTATCATTTGAGATCTCTCATATAATTTCAGTAGGATATTTGCTGGAGATTCAGTCACTGTAAAAGTTACCTGAAAAGGAAGGACATTTAAGGGGGTGGAACAAAGAGCCCAGAAGCATTAACCAAGGGACATATGCCCGACTGAGCTTCAGAATGCTTTGGAGCAATACTCTTGGGTGCCTCCCATTTTCCCCAGTCGGGAACAGGGGAGTCTATAGTAGTTATCCTTGCCTGGGACACCATTGTTTATTAACTGGATCAGGAATTAAAAACATATTCCTTTAGGTTAAAGGCCTTTAAATTAAGAACTATGCTTACAGGGTGTTAGTTGAGAAGCTTTATTCATCTGGACCTGACTTAGACAATAAGATCCCAGACCTCCAAATTGAGCCAATGCTGTAATATATGAGTCTTTCTGGAGCCTTGAGAGGGAGAGGTATATTTTGCACTTGGGAAGGATG
This sequence comes from Rhinolophus hipposideros, assembly GCF_964194185.1. Taxonomy (NCBI): domain Eukaryota; kingdom Metazoa; phylum Chordata; class Mammalia; order Chiroptera; family Rhinolophidae; genus Rhinolophus; species Rhinolophus hipposideros. The sequence goes on along the minus strand of NC_138054.1, from coordinate 29,236,139 downwards.
TGAATTATTAGAGACCAAGAGGGAACCGTAATTGCCAGCCTCAATGATACTTGTCTCCTAGTGTTCATGTTCTTGTGTATTACTATACCACATTGAATTAAGGCTGGCCTACATGATCAGTAGACAATGGCAAAAATAATGGTATTAGACTTCCAAGGCTAGATAATGAAACGTATTTCTGTTTCTGTCTTAGGCTCTTGGATATCTCATTCTGGAGGACATAAGTTGTTATTGCATGAGGACACCCAAGCAACTCTGTGTAGAGGCCCATATGCAGAAAACTAAGGCACTGTGACTCACTGTCAATGCTGGTGAATGAGTCACCTTAATCGTGGATCCACTAGTTCCAATCAAACTTTCAGATGACTGCAACCCTAGCTAACACCTGGCTGCAATTGCATGAGAGATGCTAAGTGAGAAATACCCAGCTGAGAGAGAACTTCCCAAATTTCAACCTCACAGAAAACATGCGAGATAATAAATGATTGTTGTTTGAGCAACTACATTTTGGAATAATTTGTTACACAGCGACAGTAGCTTATATAGAAATACAAGATTAACTTAATGTTGAAAATAGGTAATTATTCAAAAGTAAAACCATAATAGAGGAAACATTATATTTTGTAACAGAGAAGGTACATTGAGGAAAACAAATATGGCAGGAAAAAAGATATTGTAACTCATGAGAAGAAAATTTATGTGTGTTTTGCAATGCATTTTATTTCAGTAACAAGATGTAATATGGGACATTAATAAGATATTACATATAAGATCACTCAAAAAGCCCTATGATAATTTTATACTAGATATTATCAGGTACAATTAATGCAGAATTTGATAGTACAGCAATATAAACATGTTAATGTCATACATACTAACAAAGTGCACACAACTGGTTAAAAAAAAAAAACCCAAGTATCTAAGAATGCATACTTCACAAATGGAGACCACAGTATATAATTTCAGAATATAAGCAAAGTTAATGTGATTTATTATCTTAACAAGAATTTAAAACACTGTCAGACTTTCTTTTAAGTGAGCTGGTATTTACTATAAATATGGCACTAAAAGTTTGTTTACTCTTATTTTGCCTGCAATAGGCAGTATGTATTAACCTATCCAATTTTACATATAAACTAATTGTAATTATTACAATCCATATAATTTAGCAGGTTTTTTTTTTTAAATTACACCCATGCAACACCTTTCCATATGGCCAATTAGTAGAGTCGTAAAATGCAGCAAATATATGATGCTGTATTGAACATCTGTGTTGGTTATCCTATGGGAATTTTTAATAAAGGACCAAGCAGCATATTGATGTTAATTCTACGTTACCGGGACTTTAAATAAAAAACTAAAATAAATAGCATCCATTAAACTGATCATACTGTTGTAACTCAAATTGTGTTTATTATGCTAATGGAACATGAAATTAAGAAAAAGACCTTTATGCCAGTGGAATTAATTAATGAGCTTTATGAAGGCATTGGGATGTAATTTATTTCTAGATAAGTAAGTCTAATTTGCAGTTCCATGGGTCTCTGCAATGCTGATTGTAATAGTTATTCCTGCAGATGTGCTGCTCACAGCATGTCTTTCCATTAGAACTGAACACCTCATTATATAAACTGTACCTAATTAAACATAATACAGTGGTGACTTGTTAAACTGGCCTTTTTAAGTCAGCAGCTGCCTAAGCTAATAATACTGTACACAAGATTTATATCATCTTCCCTATAATACTGATATTAAAATATACTGCCCAAGGGATTGATAACTAATTTACCAGTATGTAACAGGTACATTTTTGATTCTGTGATAAGAGATTAAAGACTAGCAGCCCATAAAAATACAATGAATTCAAGTCCATTTGGAACTCAAGAGTACTTGGGAAACTTTATTAAAACCACATACCTTTTTTAAAAATCAGTAAAATAGTCATGAAAAGAAAGTGAACACTAAACTAAGAGTGAAAAATATAAATAAATAAATGTGAAAGATGTAGAGAAGTCCTTCAGGTATTTGTTTCAAGTGCATACAAAACTTTTTCAGACCCAATATGCTGCAGCTACATTTGTCACTTAAAGTCACATCTGGATATAAAATATGGTATTTGCCACTAGAGATAAGAAAATACTTATAATATTAGACTCCTCTGCTTGAATTGGATTTTGAACTGAAATCTTTAACAGACACTATAATACTCTTCCTTTATTTAATTGTTGGCTACTAAGGTGAAAATGTAGTCATAATGCTTAAACTCAGTAAGAAACACAAAGTAAAGCATATACAGAAATATCCGTGCTAATTCATGTTCTTTTCCAGTTCCAGAACCACCTGGTTATACTATTCATTCTTCGACCGTCGATTCAGGCCTGAAAGCTCCGAAATTCTTTACCCACCTGGTCTATCTTACGTATCTCTTGTTATCTCCTGAACACCATTTCTTCTAATTATTGCAAGTATAATGCTATAATACAGATGTCCAGAATATGTGCCCACCTCCTTACTCCTCTCCAACAATAAATTATAAGATGGCAGCTATCTAGAATTTATCATTACAATCCAGCTCCTAACTGGAACATAGTTCTGCTTAATAAATATGAGTTGATTGAATGATTCAAACAATCCTCAGCATGTGACTTTGCTGTTAATCCTTTCTGCATTTAACTGCAACAACTTTATAGAAATAGAGCAGATCACTTGGTAAATATTTGTCAATTTAATGCATTGATGGACACTAATAAAACCAACGTCCATTTAACTCATAAACTAAATATTAAGTTAACATCAGGCATAGAGATTCCACACTTCATCCAACTTTGTATTTCCAGATTATCTCTTTCTGATCCCCAACAGCAACCTCCATTTAAAATACATATTATTTGGGTGATGAAAGAGTCTTCTTTCAGCAATTTCAAATATCATCCACTAGAAATATTGCAAAATGTCCATATGGCTTCTTTGAAACATTTAAACATAAGGCATAGCAAGTTTTGATAGTTACAAACTGGTATTTAGTTGCAGAAAATAGTAGAGCCACCATAATCCCTGCTGTTAGCTCCTGAAATATTTATGAGCCCTGCTATCCTCGTTTTAGGTTAGCAAAGAGCATCAACCCAGGTAAAAGGGGAAAAAAAGAAAAAACAATTACAGGCTAGTTGAGAACCCATGGCCCATATGGACTGACTGAAAAAAATAAACTAAGCAAATGAGATTCTATTTTGGAAAAAAAATTGAAAAACCAAGCATTAGTTTGTTAGAAATGAAGCTGCATGTGAAAAGATTCCCAAGATTGGGTAAGACCCATGGCAGGCCAGAGCCATTTCGAAGCTAAAGATATGAGAGAACAGAAGTGGCACAGAGAATATAAGGTGAGAACTGTTGGTCAAACAGAAACAGTTCAGTTGCTCAACTGGAAGTAGAGATGCTCCTAGACAGACAACTGAGCTTTCCTGTTATGATTTCAATCCACAGAGGGAAATCTTCTTCTTCAGACAAACTGAGTAGGCATCTGTTTTTTATAGACAAAAGAACCAAAATCAAGTGCATTATTAAAGGGAAGGCACATAAATTATCATAATATTAGATGCTTTAATTAAACCCCAAATTCAGTAGCTATTCTGTTAAAAAGTAGTCTCAAAAATGCATTCAAAGGCCAAAGAAACCACTGCTGCCAAACCATTTGCAATGATTGGACGAGAAGTGTTTGCTTCTAGAACAATCTGATGAAATGAAGATACTGACTTTACAAGGAGAAGTAGTAACACCGACAAAGATGAGAGAGATAGGGGGTGGGGAGAGTTTTTAGTTCTATATTTTTTAATACAACTCTTATAATGCATAAAAAATACCAGCACCAAACCTGGGAGGATAGATTGTGAAATTTGATAAATGTGAAAACTTGATAGAACACAACCGATATTAAGAGAGTAAACAATTAAACTTCACATGCCAGATATGGAAGGAATGCTGTATGATTTAGAAACTCTAGCTACCCATTCATTGTCTTCATTGTTCTATCACTATTGGTCTACCTTAAAGAGGAAGCACCAGGGAATCATGGAAGGAGTCAGAGACCTGACTAAATCCTCTCTTAATAGTTGTGTAACTTCTAGCAAGCTTTTTGAATATTTCTGAGCTTCAATTTCACATCTGAAAATGAGCTAACATCTACTGTGAAGCTGTTGAGTAAATTAATAGGACCATATGTATAGAGTCCCTATTATCTGCTAGACTATAGATCTTAGCTTTGAGAGATATGGCCAGTTCAGCTTCGAAATGTAACCTGAGTATGGCACTATTATTTTGAAAACATGTTACATCTAGATTGCTTAGAGGATCAGAATCACTCTCTTTCTACTTTCCAAAACAACAAAGGTCTCAAGCTGTGGCTATGCCAACAACCCCTGAATCAAAAACCACAACTCCGAAAATATCAGGATGGTCTTAGCTCTATGTTAGGCAGCAAATTAACAAGGCAAATTATTCTCCAAATCTGTCTCCAACCATGATCCTTTCCATAGGATATCAGAGCCTTACTTCTGACTGAGAAGAGACAACGCATAGCAATTGTAATCCAAAATTTCTCCCAATTCCCCCCAAACTGCTGATAACAATGATGTCACCTGAAGAGAAACAACCCAGATGTCACTGTCACCTTTGCCTAATGCTGGAACTCAACCTCCTTCAGTCTCCTCAAGCTATTTCAGGGAGTGCTGGGCTTTGTCTTACATATGCTCACAAACACCACATCTTGTACTTACAGCATGCCTCTTCACCCCACCCTACCCCGCTTCTCGATTTCTGCTGCTCAAGAACTCATCTGAGGGAAATTTTCACCTGCATTGCTACCAGTGCCATCCTTGAAAACAAAGATTCCCTACTTAGTATGCTGTTTCTGGTGTACCCCAAACTATAAATGCCAAAGTGTAAAAGTGAGGCTGTGTTACCTCCAAACCTCACTACCCTGAAGCCTCTCTAGGCTTTCATAGAAATGGACAGAATGGACTCCTCCATCATTTTATCATCTGGGCCCAAAACAGCACTATTTCTGTCTTCACAACCCAGAGTCTCTCCATAAAACTGATCTATCCCTTTTCCCTAAGAACTGTGTGCAATCCTTCTTAGTACCCTCACCCTCCTTACCCCACTCTACTTTCAACAGAAGTAACTTATATTTCTCATTCCTTCATACAAATAAACATTAAGTGCCACAGGCTGTACCAGTATATCACACAAGCCCAGATATCGGAGAGAGTACAACCAGCACCTTGGATATGATAATATAGATAGAAATTCATATACTAGCAAAGATCCAATCAAAATTCTATGGATTAGAAAAACCTATCTTGTTCTGTAAGGCCCAGGTGTTCAGTTTTTTTAAAATTCTAGACCAAACACACACCAGCTAACAACTACGCTGGTAATGGGGCCCTTTAAAGATTTGTGTTATGTAGGGTCTCAGCTCCTGCTCCCCACACAAGAACGCAGGATATGGGGAGGCCAAAAAGGAACACCAACGGAGCCATGGATAGGGGGTTAATACCATTACATTCTTGCTGGCGGCTGGGTTGGAGACACAGGAAGCAGGAGCAACTCAATCTGCAATCCACCATCCGCTTCTCTGCCAACCAAACAACCCTCCAACATAGCCACAGTAGTTATGTTAGTGGCTAATGACTAACCGATAACAGCTGATGGCCAACCAGACACAGTGGATGGCCATCTGATTACAGCTGATGGCCGTCTAATAACTGAGCCAGCACCTTTCCAAGTGAGGCTGAGAGCCTGGAAACTGCTCTCCTGGCTCTGTCCCCACAATTTGTCATATAGAGGTCATAACAGGTTGACCAAAGAAAACCCTAACTACCAGATGCAATAGTGCGCTGATCAACTCACAGGGCCAAACCTTGCTAAGTCCCTTAGCGTCACAAGCCAGCTGTGCTTTCCATGGCCACTTTAAGTAAAATTTGATTTTTTAAAATCCATATCCTTACCTACATCCAGAAGTGTCTGTAATAATTCCTTTAGAGAAGATCCTATTTGATTCTTCCATGGTCAGCTTTCATAGTCTCTAAAACAAGAATGCTTTATAAGTATCATTAGGAAACAAGAGCAGAAAATTGAATGTTGTAACATCAAAACAAAAACACAGCTAACTGAAGATAATAAGATCTGATTTCACTGCTTGAAAGTGGATTATTGTTATCTTGACTCTATCCATTTCTGTCCAGTTCCACTGTCACCATTTTTGTCTAAGCCAGCCTCATTTCCCATCTACACTACTGCAACAGCCTCCAACTTGCTGTCCTGTATCCTCACCTGTATCCCTCTTTTCTCTTCATCTGGCTTATTACCATTTATTATAAAGCTGCAATGTAAATGTCAATCCCTCAAATAAATAAATAAATAAACCCTTCCCTAAACATTCTTGTCCTAGATGAAGATCATAAAAATCCTGTGATAGGCAGTATAATGGTACCCTAATCCTTAGAAATTGGGAATATGTTACAATACACGGCAAAGGAGAATTAAGGTTGCATATGGAATTAATGCTGTTATTAATTCCGTAAGATAGGGAGATTATCATGAAATACCCACGTGGGTCCAATGTAATCACAAGGTTCCTTAAATGTGGCAGAAGGAGAAGAGATCAAAGTAAACATGAAAAGGACTCAACCTGCCATTGCTAGGTTTGAAGATGGAAAAAGGGAGCCACAAGCCAAGGAAAGCAGGTAACCTGTACAAACTGAAATAAGCAAGGAAACAGATTATCCCCTAGAGCACCTAGACACTATGATAATAGCCCCGTGAGACTTATTTTGGATGTTTAATTTCCAGAACTGTAAGATAGTGAATCTTTATTCTTTTAAGTCATAATGTTTGTGGCAATTTGTTACAGTAGCAATATAAAACTAGTACATCCATCTATTACACATTGTGATGGGACAAGTCTGGGTCAATTCATGAAACTTGTAATTACACTAATTATTTGGTCACTGTCTGTCTCCATCCTTAGAGAGAGTGTGTTTCTGGTCTGTCCTGTTCATAACTGGCTTAGCGTGTTGCCTATAATACAGTAGGCTCTCTGCAAATATTTGTTGAATTAGTGAACTGTATGTGTGGCAAAATATTACCATCCAGTAGAAGAAAAGTGATTGCACTCACAGTAATGCCCAATCCAGCCACAAAGCTGAGGTTCTTTGGAGCTAAATGATGTATATAAGGCCTTAGGTATATTTTTAAGTCACTTTAAAAAGAGAAACATTTCAATTTATAAGTATTAAAAGGATGCGAGAGTGAGTGACAAACATTAAGGATAAGCAAAGAAGATCCAATATAAATATGAATTCCTGAGGAAGAAAATTGAAACAAAGGAATAGAACAGGTACTAAAAACTATAACTCGAATAAACTTTTCTGAAATAAAAAAGAGAATTAAAAATACATATTGAAAGATTACTCTCTGCATCTAAGGATGTCAACTTAGAACAATCAACATTAGGCATATTTTAATTATGGAACATTCTAATTCCATCATTCTCTATACCCTTAAGAACCAGGAATCTCAGTGTGGAGAAAAGAAATACAGAGATAAGAAAAAGTGTAAATAAAGACTTTTAGTTTTGAATTTGAACGGGAAGTATCAATATAAACTCATGAGGTATTTAAACTTTCAAGGTACACACACACACACACACACACACACACACACACACATTTCTTAGATCTGTCCACTGGAAAGGTCTAGAAACAATGATCAACCAAGAATCAGTGAACACCACTAAAGTCCAGACTCTAGCATCAGCGTAGTGTTTAAAATAAACCATGACTGTTTAGAGAAACAGCCCAATTTCATGTCAGGAATAGCAAAAGTACAAGGTTGGCCTGGAACATCTTGACATACCACTTAGCAAGAAAGTTATTAGACTACAAGGGTGATAAATATATATAACTCAGGAGACAACTTAAGAGGAGAATTCAGTGTTTCGAAGATAGGAAAATTTGAGCTTTAATAAGGATAATATTGTAATGGATTAAAATCCATAAACTATGCTTAAATTCATGAATTCATAAAAATATTTAGGAACAAAAGTAATTTGATCATCTTCTCTGAATGACAAGGAATCACTTCATTGTCTCAAAAACTGAAGAAAAGGAAGATACCAAGAATTAATTCTGTCTTCCCTATATGATCTGTATCGATATGGATTATAGATAATAACAGATGATGAGGAACTGTCTCCTTATAAAATTATTGTAGCTAATAAATAAAAACTTTATAGAATTAAAATATCACCATTTCATAATCCCCATTAAGTAATGGATCCAAGTATTGAGCATCAATGGCAGTTGTTTTTACAACAACAAAAAGAGCAAAAGCCAGATAACATGTGCCTCCTGATGAAAAAATATAATACCACCTATAATATTGCCAAAGAATTAAATGTAATTCTCATCCAGCCTCTGGATCCAGGTGCTAATTTGTAGGAAATACAGAGGACAGAGGAACATGTAGAAATGCTTCATGAGTATGTAATCAGAAAAATACAAACTGTGGGAAACTCTACAAGTCAAATGCCCAGGTTCTTTGATAGACAAATTATAAACAAAAGAAAGGTAAATTGTAAAATTTTAGTTGTAGATTGAAAGAGTCTTAAAAGATTTATCCATGTTTTTAACATGCAAGACTAAAATTTAGTGTCTAGGGAAGTGATAAAACCATAAAGAAATTCAAAAGGTGACAACTACAGAAGTCAGAATAATGGTTACTTTTGGAAGGAGGCTGAGACTGTGATGAAGCACTGAAGTCACTGGAAAGTTCTATTTCTAGTCCCAGATGGTGGTTACAATGGTTTTCACCTTATAATAATTTACCAGCTGTATATTTTGATGTGATTTCTTGTACTTGCCTTGTATTTTACAATAAAAAGTTTAAAAAATATTTATAGAGTTTCTAAGAATATAGGCAATGGAAAAATAGAGAAGCAACTTCTTACTCCCTGGATTGATTACAGCTATGGGTAAAAATAAGTGCTATGGAGCTTTCAGAGTAATAGTTATCAGTGGTAGTAGTGGTATTAAAGATTGTTTTCAATTATTAGCAAAATATGCTTAAAGAATGAAAATAAGGTCAGATTCACCTAAACTGTAAAATCCTTGAGAGCATAATCATCTTTCCCCCATAACTTTTAGCATGATTATGGGGTTAGGGATGTTGGAATAAAAATTTATGATTGACAAAGTCACAAACAGCTACAAATTTCTATTAATGAAATAATCTACACTATGAAAAATTTGAGAATTTGGTTTTTATTTTTCCTCCATAACACTGTCATTTCCTAGGTTCATCTGAGCCTGAGGTACAATAACAAATCAAGTACTTGAATTGAACCCCATCCTATTTAATTAAATAAATAACACAGTTGACTCTTTTTAACATTATTATTAATAATTTCATATTTTTATTTTAAATTATCTTAGTTCCATAAACATCAGAAAGTTGGGATTCTACACAAAACTAAATTTCCAAAACACATACACGATCAATATAATCAATCACTAAATACAATCCATAAACAATTTAGATGCCATTGTTCTGAAGCACAATAAAATTGGGTATTTCCATGAAAAATACATCAAAATTAATAAAGACAGAAAGCAGGTTAGTGGTTGCCAGAATCTGGGAGGAGCAGGAAATGTAGAATGACTGCTAGTGGGCATGCAATAGTGTGATGATAACTGCACAAGTCTGTGAATTGTATGCCTTAAAAAGGTGGATTATAAAAAAATGATGGCATGAGATGAGCCTCTTGAAATTTCCTCTGGAATTTACAACAAATTGAACAACTATAATTCCAAAAACGACTCCCTGTGCAGCAGACAGGCAAGACTAAGAAGCGCACAACTGAAATCATCTAAAGGTAGGCAAACTGGTGAGCGGGATATGAGGGAAGGGGGAAGTGAGGAGATGTGGTGGCTCAGGCGCAGGAGCTCCGAGCTCCCTGCATTCTGGAGCTACCACAGCCATAGGAGAGAGAAGAATGTGGACTGCCAATGCTCCCCTCATGGCCGACAGTCCGGCCTGAAGGATCAGCATATAATATGGCTGAACCCAATGCTTATGGCAGAGACCTCGGAGCAAAGAGCAGCAAATTGAATCAAAAAATTATAGACTCAAAGTAAAAGAGTGGAAACTGACACTCCAAGCAAATGGTATTCAGAGAAAAGCAGGTGTACCATACTGATATAAGATGAAACAGACTTCAGGATAAAAAAGGTAACAAGAGACAAATATGGACATTTCATAATGGTAAAGTTCATCTTTGTCTCGTGTTACCTTTTCACTATACAACAAGAAGAGATAACAGTCATCAATATTTATGTCCCAATCAGGGAGCACTGAAATATACTAAGCAACTACTAAAAGAACTAAAGGGAGAAATTGTCCAAAACATGATTATAATAGGGAACCTAAATATATCATTGACAACTATGGATAGATCATCCAAACAGAAAACAAATAATGAAATAGCAGCCTTAAATGACACATTAGATAAAATGAACATAACTGACATTTATAGAACACTTCATCCTAAAACATCAGACTATACATTTTTTTCTAGTGTACATGGAACATTTTCAAGGATAGACCATATATTGGGACATAAAACTAGCTTCAGCAAATTTAAGAAGATTGAAGTCATACCAAGTATATTCTCTGATCACAAGGCTTTGAAATTGGATATCAACTGCGAAAAGAAAGCAGGAAAAAACAGAAATACATTTAGATTAAACAACATACTTTTAAAAAACAACTGAGTCAAAGAAGAAATAGAGGAGAGATCAAAAGATACATAGAAACAAATGACAATGAAGATACATCCTACCAAAATTTTGGGGATGCAGCAAAAGCTGTTTTAAGAGGGAAATTTATATCGTTACAGGCCTATCTCAAGAAACAAGAAAAATCCCAGATAAATAACCTCATGTAACACCTTAAATAATTAGAAAAAGAAGAACAAATGAAACCCAAAGTCAGCAGAAGGAAGGAAATAATACAAATCAGAGCAGAACTAAATGAAATAGAGAACAACAAGACAATAGAAAACATTAATGCAACAAAGATCTGGTTCTTTGAAAAGATTAATAAACTTGACAAACCCTTGGCTAGACTCACTAAGATAAAAAGAGAGAAGACACTAATAAACAAAATCAGAAATGAAAGAGGGGAAGTTATCATGGACATCACAGAAATACAAAGGATCATCCAAGAATACTATGAAGGACTACATGCCACCAAATTCAATAACCTAGAAGAAATGAACACGTTCTTAGAAACATATAGCCTTCCAAGGCTGAACCATGAAGGACTGGAAAATCTAAACAGACCAATCACCAGTAACGAAATTGAATCAGACATCCGAAATCTTCCCAAAAGCAAAAGTCCGGGACCATGTGGCTTCACTAGTGAATTCTACCAAACATTCAAGAGGATCTAATACCTTTCCTACTAAAAATCTTCCAAAAAATTAAAGAAGAGACAATACTTCCTAACTCACATGATGAGGTCAACATTACCCTGATACCAAAACCGGGTAAGGATTACACAAAAAAAGAAAATTACAGACCAATATCTCTGATGAATGCAGCTGCAAAAATCCTAAACAAAATTCTAGCAAATCAAATGCAACAATGCATTAAAAAGATTTCACATCACGACCAAGTGGGATTCATCCCAGAGGCACAAGGATGGTTCAACATATGCAAATCCATCAATGTGATACACCATATAAACAAAATAAAGGATAAAAATCATATGATTATATCAATAGATGCAGAAAAAGAGTTTGAAAATATACAGCATCCATTTATAATGAAAACTCTTAATAAAATGGGTACAGAAGGAGAATACCTCAACATAATAAAAGCAACATATGACAAATGCTCAGACCCTATCATAATTAACAGTGAAAAACTGAAGCCCTTTGTTCTATGTTCAGGAACATGACAGGGCTGTCCCCTATCACCTCTGCTTTTCAACATAGTATTGAAAGTCATAGCTAGAGCAATCAGGCAAGAGAAAGAAATAAAAGGCATCTAAATTGGGAATGAAGAAGTTAAATTGTCACTTTTTGCAGATGACGTGATGCTATATATAGAAAACCCTAAAGACTCCACCAAAAAGCTATTAGAAACAATAAACGAATACAATAAAGTTGCAGACAACAAAAATCAATGTACAAAAGTCCATTGCATTCCTATATACAAACAATGAAATCTCAGAAAAAGAAATAAAAACACAAACTTCCTTTTGCAATTGCAACAAAAAGAATAAAATATCTAGGAATAAACTTAACCAAGGATGTGAAAGACTTATATACTGAAAACTGTAAGACATTTTTAAAATAAATTGAAGAAGACACAAAGAAATGGAAAGACATTCTGTGTTCATGGATTGGAAGAATCAACATAGTTAAAATGGACACATTACCCAAAGCAATATACAGATTTAATGCAATCCCCATGAAAATCCCAATGGCATTTTTTAAAGAAATAGAACAAAAAAATCATCAGATTTGTATGGAACCACAAAAAGACCCCAGATAGCCAGAACAATCTTAAGAAAAAAGAACAATGCTGGAGGTATCACACTCCCTGACTTCAACTTGTACTACCGGGCAACAATAATCAAAACAGCATGGTATTGGCAGAAAAACAGACACACGACCAATGGAATAGAATTGAGAACCAGAAATAAACCCACATAAATATGAATAGATAATTTTCAACAAAGAATCCAAAAGCATACAATGGAGGAAAGACAGCCTCTTCAAAAAATGGTGCTGTCAGAATTGGAAAGCCACGTGCAAAAGAATGAAACTAGATTGCTATCTGTCACTGCATACCAAAATTAACTCAAAATGGATTCAAGCCCTACACATAAGACCTGAAACAATAAAATGCATAGATTCTCAACTTATGGACGTTGGGTTCAAAGAGCATTTTATGAATTTGACCCCAAAGGCAAGAGAAGTAAAAACTAAAATAAATGAATGGGACTATATCAAATTTAAAAGCTTCTGCACAGCAAAAGAAACCATCAACAAAATAAAGAGGCAACCAACTGAATGGGAGAAGATTTTGCAAACAGCACCTTAAAGAAGAGGCTAATATCCAAAATATTCAAGAAACTCATACAACTCAATAACAACAAAAAAACAAACAATCCAATTTAAAAAATGGGCAGACGACCTGAATAGACATTTCTCCAAAGAGGACATACAAATGGCCAATAGATATATGAAAAACTATTCAACATCACTAATCCTCAGAGAAATGAAAATAAAAACCACAATGAGATATCACCTCACACCAGTTAGAATAAGTATCATCAATAAGACAAATAGTAACAAGTGTTGGAGAGGCTGTGGAGAAAAAGAAACCCTCATACACTGTTGGTGGGAATGCAGATTGGTACAGCCACTATAGAAAACAGTGCGGAGGTTCCTCAAAAAATTAAGAATAGAATTACCATATGACCCAGGAATCCCCCTCTTGGGTGCCTATCCAAAAAATCTGAAAACGTTTATCCGTAAAGATGTATGTGCTTCAATGTTCATTGCAGCTTTATTTACAGTGGCCAAGACATGGAAACCACCAAAATGTCCTTCAATAGATGAATGGATAAAGAAGATGTGGTACATATACACAATGGAATACCATTCTGCCATAAGAAAAGATGAAATAGTACCATTTGCAACAACATGGATGGATCTTGAGATTATTATGCTGAGCGAAATAAATCAGACAGAAACAGTCGAGAACCATATGATTTCACTGATATGTGTTATATAAAACTAAAACCAACAAAAGAATAAGACAAACAAATGAAGAAACAAAAACTCATAGACAAAGACAATAGTTTAGTGGTTACCAGATGGTAAGGGAGCAGTGAGGTGGTAGATGAGGGTAAAGGGGATCCAATATATGATGATGGAAAAAGAGAATTGATTCTGGGTGGTGAAAACACGATTTGAGATACAGATGATGTATTACAGAATTGCACACCAGAAATCTAGGTAACTTTACTAGCAATTGTCACCCCAATAAACTTTAATTTAAATAAATAAATAAATAAAAACTCAAATAAAAGGTGTGTTATATGGTATGTGAATTATATCTCAGTAAAACTGTTGCACACACACACACACACACACACACACACACACAAATTAATGAACATCTCTTTGCTTTCTCTCTCCCTCACCCTTGCTTTCATCCACTCTTCCTATTTTTATTCCCTCATCACTTGACATGCAAGGTAATCAAATTAATTCTTTAAAAATTCTGTTACGTGTGCTTTCTCTAAATATCAGGGCATGCATACAGTTATAAGAGTTTGCATCCTTTCATTTTACTTACTTCAAATTAGAGCTTTGGGAATTTGTCATGCAAATGTATGCAAAATAAGAATATGAGTACATTATTATTTCAATTCAGAGACAAGAGCACTGTCACTTTAAAAAATAGAACAAACCTACCACTGTTATCCTGATCTTTCCGATTTCAAGAAATAGCAACTATTTCTGATTAAAGTGCCTTCTCACTATTATATATATTTCTAATAGACATTAATAGCACATTACACATATTACATCCATTAAGTGAAACACATATAGGCAAATTTGTGTGCTGCATGCGTTGAATGGAGCAGAGATGATAGCACACTTGATTAAAACACTGGGTAAAAGTGTCTCTATCCAAGACGGCTCTAGTATAGATATAATTTAGTTTATGTATATATAAATTATATTAACTGCCTTGGTTTCTAAGTGTTTGAGTGTGATGCTACAGTGATTTCCAGCAACACGTACCTCTACTACATTTCTCATGCCACTGCAGATTAGATATGTTTCAAAACATAAATGTAACACCAGAATTTTGTCTTATCTTTCATGACTACAATCTACAAACCAAATACTTCAAATAACATTTTTCTAAATTCAAACAAGACAACCACAGTTTTTGCATCAGAAATTTTACAGATATAACTGGGCTTTAATTGAATTCAATCTCCACATTCTCTCTGATTATTTGAAAGGCATTTCAGATTTTACTTATAGCAAATGCTTAAACCTTAAACATGTTATTTGCATTTGTTTCAAGGCCAGAGATTTATTGAAGCAATATCAAAAACATTTTTTAAACTTTAGTAAATACAGTGTCTCATTTTATAAAGCAAAATACTCAAAATTTGTGCCAGTTTTCCTGTGGTTTGTAAAATCTGGTGTACAGTATGTTTGGTGAGTGAAGCCAAATCATTGGGATAGAAATACAGTCCCAAGTTAATACATAACTTTACCATCTAGCATTTATCAAACACACAGAAGAAAGTAGGAAAACAGTGCTAAACATGTTTTACATTTTAAGTCGCAATATATTGGAATATTTTCTTAAAGTCATATATCTTTCTCTAAAGTAAACTCATTCCCATTCTTTACAGAAAAAAGAAAATCTCTTGAAAATGACAAGAAAACAAATTACAAGAGAGGTCTATCTGTCTGTCTGTGATAATGGCTTTTTTCCTTACCAGGGAAAAATAGAACATATTCACACTGTCACTGTCCCTTCTAGCTATGTGATTTCAGTCACAAAGATATTTAAAAAGCAGAATTTGAGACATGTAGTTAAGCCAGACAACATTAACCTAAGAACGAGGCATTCCTATACGCCAATGTCTTCTCATGCTGGGGTACTATTTATAATAAACGGTTTGACCCAGTTACAGATATTCTTATGAGTTGCACTAGGAGGTCATAAAGTTCATGAATCCTTTCACTTTTCCTAAGACACTGTGTATATATCCTTTTCATTCCCAAAAGTAGCCTTTTTTGCAAGAGCCTAAAATTTTCTGTTAATTCTGTTTATTTTTAACTAATCTTACACACTTAATGTACCACATAACTTGCAACACTGAACAGCATGTTATAAAGCTACTATGCATGTATGAAACCTATTTTTAACGTGTTATCATTTTGTGATAATCAAATATTAAACTCAAAGCATAATCTGATTACCATGCTAGTTTTATAAATTCTATGCCTTAGATTTTGGCTATGAATCGCTCTGCTTAGTAAGACACTGATTAAAGTAAAACCAATATTACATGTGAAAGGGGTATGGCATTAAAGTAAAACCATTATTGCATGTGAAAGGGGTATGCCACATAGAAAACATTCACTGTTTTATACACCAGGAATGATTCTTCATTGAAATCAGCAAAGCCTGCTAGAATGTACTCCCCAAGAGGCCAGGAACTTTGTCTCATTCACCACTCTATCCCTAGCACCTAAAACAGAGTTTGGCACGTAACATGGGTTCGTTAAATAAATGACTTACACTAAATTAATGACTTACTATTAAATTAATAAATAAGTCAAATTCATAATGATCGCTAACTATCTAAAATGCTTTAATAAATACCTGAACTTTGAATACATAGAGAGGAGGCATAGAATGACTGTGAGTTTTTAAAAAAAATTTAAATGTCCAATGTTAGTAACAATGTAGAAAATGAGAGCAGAGCTATCACCTACTGCTGGTACAAATGTAAATTGCTACATTTTTGGGTGACAATTTATGGTATAAATTACAAGCTTTATATTCCAAAACTCTATTTTTACCAATTTATCCTAAGAAAATGATCAGAGATGGGCACAAATATTGGACAAAGATAATAAGAGTTGTTTATAATAATAAAAAAAGTGAAATGATGTATGCATCCAAAAGTAATGGAGTGGTTCATTAAATCATAGAACGGAATACTATGCACCTATTAAAAATTGTCAGCAACATGTCAATAACATTGACGATAACAAAAAATGTCAATAACATGAAAAAGATGTTCTGGAAATACTGTTAAAGAGAAAGTCACAAAATAGCATGATCTTATTTTTAAAAAAATTTAACATGCATATTTATTTTAAAATGTGGAAAACACTTCAAAATACTCATAGTAGTTATTTCTTAGTGATGGAACTACAGATGATATGTATTTTCAATATTTTGCTATCGTTATTTTTCAAATTTTCTACAATAAAAACGCATTACTTTTGAGGTTAATGATTGTAATGATAATGATTTAAAAGCAAAATACACACAAAAAAGTTTGAAACCAGACAAACCTGGGTCTGAAATTAGATTCAGGCACGATTTTCTTATCCTGCTCTTTTATGTATATAATACCATCTAAATTGCATGGCTTTGCATAGGGCCTTGTACACAGTAGATGCTCAATAAATAATACCTAATATTAACTACATCCAGTTAATAGCTCACACAGGTCTCTATAGATGAAGGTTAAGAAATGCATTTTTGGGAAATTTTCCTTTTTAATATCTTTATCACTATCAAAAACATATTTCATTGCCCATTACACAGGTCAGTTCAAAAACCAATTAATTACATGTGGAAGGACCATGTGAAATTACAGCCAAAGTAATTACTAATGCAGTTCACCAATGTGTTTTTTTAGCATATTGCTCAAATGCTTAAAATGTGATTAAAAAAAAAAAATCTATCTAAAACATTTTATAACTGGCCAGCTCTTATGACAATTTAAATTTTTCCATATGGCCAACAACTGACAGTATTATGCCAGCTTTAGTGTTCTTCTCCTTTTTTATACAAATACGTACTTTCAAAAACAGATTTAAATTATTGAGAAGAGAACCATGAATTTTTATAGAGTTCATGTTGACATAGGGCTTTGTAGTACTTAAAGTAAACCTTTATAGTATATATTTTATATCATTTTTCTCCATAGCACACATGGAATTTTAACTCTATGAAAATCGTGAAGAGGTGGATTTAAAGTCTCTTTAACACTGTTGATTCTTCCATACCAAATTTTGTGCTAACAGCTTAGCTCAACTGAGCTTTTGACTATTGAAAATCCAGATTTAGATTTCAAAGATGTACATTTGAGTCCTAAATCCCTCACTTCTAACTTAGTTTCCTTGTTTTTAACATGGGGATAAAAATGTTTGTATCACAGGGATAGTAAGAGGATCAAACAAACTCAGGTACAAGCAGGTCCTCTGTCAATGGTTAAACCACTGTATCAGAGTCTCCCAAATAATGGTTACAGTCAACTGGCTCCAGCTCTCCATGAAAATGGGGCTCTGTGCCCACACATGCTTGGGAAACTATTTCTATGATGGAAAATCACTGGCACATTAACACACCAAATCTATGATTCTCAAGGTTGGCAAGGAGTTTGGTGGAGAGGGGTAGAAATAGCCCAGAATCACCAGGAGAACATTATCAGAATAAACATACAACTCCACCCCCACACCCCACTTACCCAGCAACCAGACCTGGACTCATCCTTGAAATGAGGATATACTGTTGGGGTGAGGAAAATAAATTTGTCTTTTAAAACTATCTAAGGGCTTTTTATATATGGTCATGTCAGAGTGTTTAAAACTGCTTCATTAAAATTGATAATTTCTACATTCATATGTGGGCTTAACTTTTTAATCCCATTATTTCACATACTGTTTTGAATAATGTCTATTAATATCCCACTCAACTAATGTTCTTCAGAACACACTTTAGAAAACACTGCACTCTGCAATGTTAAGTTAGTATCATTGCAATTATTACTTACCGCACTGGCTTGAGAAAACCATATTGGTCACTCAAAAGATGCAGTCTCTCCATTGGACTCTGAAAAGTCTATGTGAGGTTTCCAAAGGTTGCCAGTTAAGATTTATTTTGAATCTGGGCAGATATATACACAAAATACTCAACTAAAGGAAAATGTAGAAAAATATGTCTATGACCTTGGGATAGGAAAAGCTTCTTTACACAAAACACAAGACACAATATAAACACAGTAGGCAAGTCTGTTTCTTACAATTGTATTGTCAAAAAGAAAATTAAATCCTTAGACTTAAATGTGCCATTCATTCTTTTCTTTATTCATTCATTCACCAAATATTTATTGCATATCTAACTATGTAACAGCGTTAGAGGTGTTTTAGAGACGATTTTTTTCAGAGACTTGTGTGCTAGCTATTTTTTCACATAGACTTTCCAGCAGTGATCACATTCAGTAGTAAGAATTTTCAGTCATGACAGCTGAGCAAATTTTGAAAGCAAATTTTGTTCTTTCTACCCATTTCCTTCTTCTTTACAAGAGGCTTTCAATGAAAAACAAAACAAAACAAAACAAAACAAAAACACCACCAGTATTTCTTTTCTGACCTGGAAAGATACATATTTTCTCCACAATGTTAGACTGAACATCCAGGTGAGAACAATCACAATGCCTTGCACATAATAAGACGATATAAGAATTTAATTTGATTTACATGGGATTTTTGTTTTTGTTCTTCAAAAGTAGGTCTTTTATTTTAAAAGTCATTAAATACATTGATTTGTGGAAACATGATCCACATAGATTATGTGCCATTTTACAGGATTAACAATTGGCGAGGGAAAAAGATAAAACAATTTGGAAACTTACCTGTGAAACAACTTAGTATTTCCAAATTATGAAGTCTCTGAAGGATTTTCTGCATGTGATCCTATAATCTTATGAGCACTGAAGAAATCTGCTCCTTGAGGCTGCCTCTTATGATATGTCTTGGCTCAGATTTCTTTGGATTTATACTGCTTAGAATTAACTCAGCTCCTTAAATCTACAGGGGTTTTTTTTTGCCTAATTTTAGAAATTTTCATACATTATTTCTTTGAATATCTTTTCAGACCCACGCTTTTCCTCCACTCCTTTTTGGAACTCAGTCAAAATGACTGCTAGATCTTTTGTTATAGTTCCATAGGTCCCTGGGGCTCTGTTCATCATTTTTTAATCTATTTTCTCGCTGTTGTTCATACTGAGTGGTTTCTATTATTTTATTTTCAAATTCAACTTCTTTTCTCTGTCCTGTCCGTTCCACTCTTGAGCCTATCTAATAAGTGTTTACTTTTAGCTATTGTGTTTTTCTGTTCTAACATTTCCATTTGGTTCTTCTTCATATCACCTATTTCTTTGCTGATATTTTCCATTTTTTCGTTTGCTTCAAGTGTGTTCATAATTGCTCATGAAGCATTTTTATGATGGCTGCTTTAAAATCTTTGTCAGATAATTCCAACAGCTATGTCATCTTATTGCTGGCTTCCGTTCATTGTATTTTCTCATTCAAGTTAAGATTTGCATGATTCTTTATATGATATATGATCACTGTACTCTGGATATTGTGGGCATTCTGATATAAGACTTTGGATGTCATTTACGTCTTCTGTTTTAGCAGGCCTCCCCTTAAACAGCATCAGCTGGGTGTACAGAGCTGCTTCATTTCTGCTGCGGAGGAGTGGACACCCATGCTTCCTAGGCCTCCACTGACAGGCCTCCACTGACATCACCCTGGCTGGGAGAGAGCAAGGTGCTTTGTCACTGTTCCACACAGTCGCCTCCATTGACACAACACTTCAGAAAGGGTGACTCATGACCTCTGGGAGGAGGTGCAAGTCCTACGTTCCCACTCAGTCTCTCTGACGCAACCCCCGTGAGGAGTGATATTGGTGTCTTACTATCTCCAGATGAGGGTGAAATTCCAGGGTCCCCACTCAGCCTTGGCTGACAAGGGTGGGAATAAGGCCATGATTTTTTTTTCCCCAGGGTGTTTGGCTAGAGTAGTGAAACTATTTTTTAAGTTTTCCATCTTGTTAGGCTGACCTTTCCTGAGACTTTTGCTAGAGAGATTAAACTTTTATTGGGGCTTTTTTGTTTGCAATTTTGGCATTTCTGGGTTCCTGGCTTTCTCCAGCACCTAGTCTGGGATATATGTAGCAAAAATAAAACTCAGGGAACTCACCATCATGTTGCCCCTCATGTCCCAAGGTACCTAACTGGTCTGCCTTCTTCTGTCTATCTTTAATAATTTTCTTGTGTTTGTTTTATATGTAATATCCAGGGTTTTTAACAGTACTTAGCAGGAGGAATAGAGAGAAGTGTGTATATCCTGTTTTTTCCAGAACCAGAAGCCAGTATATTTAATTTTAACATCCTCTATGTTATATATGTATGTTATTTCTCCAGAGATTTTCGTGGCCTGATATTATTGTGATTTCATTCATTTGGAGGCTCACTTAGGAATGTTTTTCATAATGACTATGTCTGCATATTTCTCTGAGAAATTTTTATTTCACTGTTAAAATTTTCTTAATTTGCAAAGCACATCCAATTGCATTTTTGCTGCAAACCTACGTTTCTTAGAAGGTATAACATTCACAGTCACAAAACCCAATTTTAATGAAAGTACAAAGGTAGTATATGATTATTCCACATGGGCAAAGGATGAGATGCTACTTATCATATCTTTCATAGACTTTTTCCAAATGCACACGACCAGAACCTGATTATTCTCTTAATTTCAGTCTCACCTGAACAGATGTTCCTAGTTGATTTTCTTCTTCTTGTGCACTGATAGTCTCATTTATTCTGATTATCATTTTGTGTTTTTATTGAGCATGATCTTCTATTTGCTCATTTTCATTCCCCATTCCTGTTTGAGCACCTCCATCATCTTTCACACAGTTTGCTTTTGATGTCTGAAAAAACCAATAATACCCACAAATCTGCTGTGGCTCAGATGCTCACTACAAAAGTCTTTTCCTTTTCAGTCCATCTCCTGAAGATATTTTCCTGGCAGGCAATAAAACAACTTTGAAGAAATAATGTCTCATTTACTTCTCTCCACTTCATTGGTGGTGTTTTTTTGGTTTTTGCTTTTTTTTTTGTTTTTGTTTTTGTTTTTTTTGTCTCATTTTGGGAATTTGTATGAGAGAAAAATTTCATTGTTTTGAGCCTGTCTCATGAACTAAACATAACCTTTGACAACATTTCAGTGGTACAATGTACATTTGGAAATTTTACTAAAAATGTAAAACCTGTTTGGTTTAGCATGTCATACTAACCATAGTTATTTCCACATCTGCACTATTTTGAAACAAAGGGTTGTAAAATCCAAGTAATCTTGTTCCTGACTATTATTTTGGTTAGCAAAGGAGTTTCACTTAACAGATAAGTAACATAAATCCACACAAGTAAAACTGATCCTGAAGCTGATATGAACTCTCCATACCACCAAGCACTCCATTTTCTCTAATCACCAAAGAAAGGATTTTTAAAAACTAAATAAAATAAGGTTAAAAATCATAGAAAAACTATGCCTGCTACTCCCCCGCCCCTTCTCGGCATGAGTAGAATTGCTACTTGAGTCTTGTGATGTCATTATAGAAATGTCCTCATGAAAATCTTTCCCATTTGTCTCCTTTACTGCCTGCTCTGTAGTTGAAACAA
The DNA here is from genome assembly GCF_964194185.1 of Rhinolophus hipposideros. NCBI lineage: Eukaryota > Metazoa > Chordata > Mammalia > Chiroptera > Rhinolophidae > Rhinolophus > Rhinolophus hipposideros. The sequence continues at coordinate 29,213,762 of NC_138054.1, read as the reverse complement.
TTCTTTTCAAAATAATTTACAAATTGTTTTGTTTGACACTAGTGACATTTATTACAGGCATCAAGTTCAGAAAAAAGATACCCAATTATTTCTATTTAATTTATTTATCAAATGCTAAGGGCTATGGCAGGAATTTAGAGGTCATGTCCCTTAGTATCTCACAGTCAGGAGGACAGTTTTGTTCCTAGTCAGATGAGCTAACTTGGAGGACACTGGTCAACAGGAAATCTTCCAGAGAAGGAAGAATGGTGGCATTGAACAGAGGCTTTAGACAGAAGCCAAAAATTAACCACAGTACGAATAGTTGATTTGATTTGCTGTCCTTTTTTCTTTTAATTTTAGAAAGTGGTTATTTTCCATTATTTCTTTAAACTTGTTTTACTTGTGTTTTTTTTTTTCCAGATTGTTATATTCCATGGTTAAGAATGATTCTTTAGATAAATCTGACTCTTCAAACTTAATTATTACCTAACTGGTATACAAAGGGACTACGTTTGAATTGTAGATAGAAACCATGTTCAATTTTCTTCCCTTTACTGCACACCAGAAAGTTTTAACGCAATGCAAATATGTCCCCAAATTATTTCTCTCCATTGAAATTTTATTCAAAGAATTTATCATCACAAAACAGGGATTATAGGACCACATCTGTCTGTTGGAAAATAGAATTTCTCTTCCTCCATCTTTGCCTCTACTCACGAGAGTATATTCAAAACCATAGGGCTCTGTCTGCTTTAGTTTCACTGACTTCATCCAGTGAAGAAAACAACTGTTGGATAAAACTATAGTATCACTCTCACATTAACTTACATTCTTACTATGCTTATACCTTTAGCTGTAAAACTGGCCATACTGGTGTTTTAAATATAGTGATGCTCAACCTCAAAGGAAATATTCCAAGATTTGTATTGAATGACATCTTAAGTGGAACTACTTTTATCTCATGTTTCAACGTTATTATTATCTATAATGGGTAGTATGAGTTTACTGAAGATAAAAGTATTGGAGTAGAAATGAAGCTCTTCAGTAGTCCTTACAAATGAGAAAAGACTATCAAACTGGTAGCCAGAAAACTTATATACTTTGGGATCTTGAAGTATATGGAAAATAGATACCACCTAGCACTGTAACAAAGATGACTCAATCACTAATGATGGGAATGGAGATTCTTACCAAAGTCAGCTGAAGCGCCCTGTGCAAACGGATCCCTAACCTAGCTAAAGAGATAGCCAACAATCACACACGATTGCATCGTCCTGTAAGCTGGCCTTTGACTGTTACTAAGAATCCTCCCCTGCACTAACCTCACACTGGCACCTGCGTCATCGAGCCTTCTCTTCTTGCAGAATGGGAAAGTAGGAATTATTCTTTCTGGGATGCTTAATGCATTCACGTTAAATGCTTCACATATGATTCAAGCACTTGTATGTTGTTAGCCTCTTGAAGTCTCTGAAGTTTAGTTTCGTGCATTTTCTGGTCTCTTGGACGACGGTTCCCTTTTCTTCATCCATCTGCCTTTATTTCTCCCACCATTTTTATCTATATCTTGCAAAGAAATGGGCTTTTAACATTTCCCTTGCAGTATCCTTCCCTGGAATCAGTGCCAACAAACTGCAACCACATACCAGCCCTGGCGTGCCCCTATGCCTCTGCACACCACCACACCCGTGTTTCCCCAAAAATAAGACTGGTCTTATATTAAGGTTTGCTCCAAAAGATGCATTAGGGCTTATGTTCAGGGGGTGTCATCCTGAAAAATCATGCCAGGGCTTATTTTCCAGTTAGGTCTTATTTTCGGGTATACACAGTAGAAGCGAGAAAACATCAGCAACCCAACCGCAAATCCAATGCCACAAATCCAGCACCGTCTGGATACAGAGCTAACATCCACCACTTGGCAAGCCACGTTCAGGGAGGCTCGCTTAGCTCTCATTCAGGGATTATTATAAAAATAAATCTTTTAACATTTGTTTGGGATTAAAAGTGAAGAAATCTAGACTCACATTTTAAAATGCACATCCTGATGAATAATAAATACACTTAGTAAATATACATTATGGGAGAATTATATTTTCTGCAGCTTGTTGTGTTTCACTGAAGGCATTCTCCACATAACAATGAATTAACATAACCCCTAAATATCAGATCAAGATTGGAATAGTGACTGTTATTTGCACCATCTCCTAGAAACGGAAGAGGCTTGAAATGAAAGCAGACCCAAATGAAAGAAGTCTGGATGAGAGGAAAGAGGAGTGTCCTGGAGGACAACCCAGGGCAATAAATGGAAGGCTCTCTAGCACTGTGTGTGTGTGTCTGGGGAGGGGCAAGGGGGGGGGGCAGAGCAAAAACCTTGAGTTCTAGTCTTAGCTAGGCCACCAATCCTCTGCCTCTAGTTTTCAGTTGCAAAAGGGAATTAAAATGCCTGGAGGGGCACAAGACCTCGCAGCTATGGAATTACATGCAAACTGTAATTGACAATACAAGAGAAGGGCAGAAGTCTTGAAATTTCAGGATCAAGGGGACATCTAAGAAAATGATTCAATCAGGCTGCCCACAAGCAAATCTGTGAAATTAACTTTCTGCCTCTGTAGTTCCTCCCCTTTTTCTTTGTTCATTTCCACCAGTCCTTCCCTTCCAAGAACCCAGCGGTGATCAAGAGCTCATGATATCCACCTTCCCTATACTTGGTCTTCCCTTCATGCACACTCCCTCATCTGCTGGATAACACCCTCCCCAGCTCACCACATCAAAGCTTAATTGTCTTGTACCCTCTTTTTCCTGGAACCCATTCTCTATTGATGCCAACTTGGAAGAACACACAGCTCAGGAATCAGAGAATCTAAGATTAAACCTAACTCCTCTGCTTGCCAACTCTGAGAATTGGCAAATAACTTAACCCCCATGAGCCTTTGTCCCTTCATCTGTAACCTGCAGATAACAGTACCAGCTTCACAGTATTCTGGTGAGGGTAAATGATAAGGATAAAACCTCTGGTGTAGTTCCTGGCTCATAAATACTCAGTAAATGTAAGTATTATTTAATCGAAAATATTAATGATAGATAGTGGTTTAATGCCACTCCTCCAAAGCAACTCTTAATTTTGCCAGCAGCCTTAACTTAAAGGAGAATATCATTGTGTGATTTTTAAATACCATGACAAGGTGATGAGGAAGATACTTAAAGGCAGGGGGCAAAAAGTCCCTTGAGATAGGCTACTCCAACCTTCAGTTCAGAACATACCAATACACCAGACCGCACTACTTACTGAGATTCCCATGGTGTGTGCACACAACCCCGCCCTTGTTTGCGTAACAACAGGAAATGCAGAGGCCGGGACTAGAAGACAGAAGGGAATATCTATCAGGATACTGTTTACTCTGGGGCCTTGTCAAATGATCTGCTCTTTATCCAGAACTGGGTAAACAGAAATTCTTTTGCAGAAACAAGTAAACATTGTACTGTGCAGTGATTTCACAAACAACTATTTAATAGTCCATTACCAGCTTTTCCAGACAAGCGATCACGGACCTCCTTTTTTTGCAGAAAAGGCTGTCATTGCTTTGTTTATGGCTTGGGGGTGTTGAGGGGGGGTGGGCAGGAGGACAAGGGAGGTGACACTAAAATTACTCGCCCCTCTTTGAACCTTTCCAGGTAAGCTGTGCCCAGACTCAAGGACAATATGTTAAAAGTGACTCCTATGTCGCCCCTGAAAAGCCCTGGGAAATTTAATTGAAATTACTGTTCAGTACTGGCACGCTGCCTTATTTGCAATTTGTATTATGAAGGACAATGCTAAATAATAAGGGTGACGTTTTTTTAAAATCCAGACTCCAAAACTATACATTGGCAACCCTTCCCTCCGCATCAAAGGAATAAACACAAGATTTTATTTTTCCACTAAAGGACAGTAAATATCTTTGGTTATCGATATTCAAAAGGCAAATAAAACAGCACAGCAAGCTGTAGTGGGAGAAGGTCCCCAAAGTGAAAGCTATTCATGGAAATGGAAACAAGGCAGAAGAACAAACAGAAAAATCTCCATGTTTTCATCCTACATTTCAAAGGTGCATTAAAGTCACAGTGCTTCTTGTCACAGGCATTTCCTAAAACTTCACGAAACACCATAAAACAGGAAGTTCAGGCTTTTAGCTTTTTAGTATCATTTTTCCTTCTCAATTCTACTATAGCTTATTTACTCATTTAACAGGATAATATTTTTGAAAACTAAAAACTGATAACCTCCCATAAATAATTTTCCTGCAAAGACCCTTGCCCCCTCTCATGTTTACAGTGCTCTAAGCTGATGGCCCTGCTGCTTTCCTGTGACTTAAGAACAGTTTTCCCCAGAAAGAAATACCACACTGAACAAGATTTATTTTTTAAAAAATGTGAGTAAATTAGAGAAAATGATATTTAGTTAATTATGAGACACAATGGCGTCTTAAGGGAAAAAATTCAACTCCAGCTGTTGAAAGGAATCAATCTCAATAAACCTCTAACTTCTTAATGTAGGAACATGGAAACCCTTTTCTTAGGGTCCAGATATGTGACAGAAATAATACACCAAGAGAATAATTATTTCCTCTTGATGGGCTACTATGATTATCTATCCCATTATGAATCAAGCCCTTGAAAATCCAAAGGTAAGCAGCAGTTAAATGGCTATAAACAGTGGTTAATGACAATTTTGAGAAAATATGATGAGGTGGTAACATTGTGAAACCCACCGCAGAAATAAATCCCTAAGTATAAAAAAAATATGTTTCTTAAACGTCAGACTCTGTACACTCTCCTTTTCTTTCATGATCCTCTCCTTTTTTCCCCATCTCTTCCTTTCATTTTCCTTCTTTCTCCCACTCTGTGTTAATTTTTCCAGTTTATTTTTTTTCTCCCTACTTCTTCTGCCTCTCTTTCTCTCCCCATCTTTGTCATGTCCATCTTCCTTTTACCTCTTAATTCCACACATCATATTACTTTACTCTCCTGATGACATGTCACAATATTGCATGAAAGTTTATTGTATGCATATTTGGGCTCCCTGTTGTTATTTTTTAAATCAAAATTAACCCTTTTATATCACCCTTTCTGTGTCCAAAGGAAACCAAGTTAAGATGCTTTTTATTTTCATATAATATGCCAGTTGATTTAAAAATCATTCATTGATGATGAAAGAGGGGGGAAGTAAGAAATAAAATACATAATCCTTACCCTCAAAACAAAAATGTCAAAGTTCTTAAGAAATGCTTCAAACTAGATTCCTTTTATTCCACCTGCCTTATTTCCCACCTTTTTTTTTTTAATGTTTGCTCATCATTAATTTATTGAGTACTTAATGTTTGCCAGGATTTTTAAGCGTAAAAAAATAAATAGTTGGAAAGATTATAAGGTAAGGAAAGGAATAAGGTTTTTCTACCTATTCTTCCCAAATTTATTATTTATCTTTTTTCTTTGTGAAGAAATCAGGGCAGAAAGAAATGAAAGGACAAGAACAACCCCGCACAAGTGCGCATGCGCACACACAACCTGGAGTATTGGAACTTCCACTTTCCTGTCTTCTCCAGTCCCTGCTTCTATGTAGAGGTCACCCTGAGACTTGGCCTATCTTAAAGGGAAAAAATTAAGCGAGGATAGGAAGGCAGTATCCAGAGACCAAATCTTGCTCTCCTCAAGTCTAAAGAACTTCAGGCAAAAAACGCAGATATGCTGCTGGTGGTATTGCGACAGGTGTATATGACCATCTGCCCTACAAAGTAGATATTGTCATTCTTGAACATTGAGTTTCTGAGAGGTGAAATACCAACAACCACAGAAAAATGGTATATACTTTTATGGAAGGAAAACTCAATATATACCAATAACTCAATATATACCAATAACAAAAGATGAATACAAGTCACGTTTGACTTCTACAATTACAAGAGGTGCTCAAAGTGGTTACCATCAGCATCCAGACACTTCTGATTACAGCAAACTACTGCTTGAGCAACGGTGATCAAATTGTTCACTTGTATACATTTTTTGGTATCCCCGGTATATAGCAGATTCTAACCCAGTTGTCTGACTACAAGTCGCATACTCTTTCCACTCTACTCCATGACTGGCTGCCTTCTCTGACTTGACACACTCCAATTGATTCTTTAACACTCAGGTTATGTTTCCTTCCAACTTAAGTGATCCTTCACTCTCTGTCCTCTTTCCTCATAACACTTTCCTATAACACTTATTACATTGATGATAATTATTTACTTATCTGTTACCTCTACCATTCACGTATGAACTGTGTAAGGACAGAGTAATCATCCTGTTCACCTCTGTAGCTCCCAAGATTCTTCACGTAGCACCTTATTCAGAGGAGTTCAAAAAATGTTGGTTGTGTAGAATTAAGTTGAATACCAAAGTATGGTAAAGAAGTTTGGGTTTAGAAAAATCTCTCTTATTCCAAAAGAGTAAATGACAAAGCAGTTAGGTTATCACAGAAAGAAAAAAGACACATTGTCGTGCGGGGCAGCCTGCGGTGTCTCTGCTCCTGCTCCCCACATAAGAACAGGATGTGGCTAGGCCAAAAAGGAACACCCATGGAGCCATAGATAGGGGAGTCATACCACTATATTCTCGCTGGTGGCACTATAGTCTCACTGGAGGCTGGATCCACACTGTCCGCACCCGCCATCCTAATTACAATCTGCGCTTGCCAGACACCATCTTCTTGCTAGCCCCCATTTTTCTGCTAGCGTAGCCACAACAGTTATATTAGTGCCCAATGGCTCACTGGTTACAGCTGTGACCAACTAGCCACAGCTGATGGCCATCCAATCCCAGTTGATGGCCAGTTACTACCTGAGCCAGCACCTTTCCACGTGAGGCCGATACCCTGGAAACTGCACTCTTGGCTCTGTCCCCACACACATAATCCAAAATGTCACTTTCTCTGCTTCAGATTGAGGAGGCAAGTCAAGAGAAACAATTCATCAAGAGAAACCTACGCAAGATGCAAAGAGAAGGACAACAGAACCCAATGGATAGATTTGGAGTTGTAAAGTTAATCCGGAAAGTTATAATACGGCAGAAAATGTGTACTGGTCAAATCTGACGAGGCAACAGAAGAAAAGTAATGAAGAAATGTTCCCTCATCAGTGGATGCCGAATGATATCTATCAGTTAGAGTTCTAACATTATACCTAAATAACTGGCCATCTAAAAGGCCTATAATCGCAGACTCAGACACTTCTTACACAGACAGAATTTTTCTTAGCCCGTGTTTTTTTCAGCTTTATTGAGGTATAATTGGCAAATGATATTGTAAAAGATATTTAAAGTGTACAACTTGATAATTTGATATATATATATACACTTGGTGAAAGGATTCCCACCATCTACTTAATTGACACAGCCATCACCTCACATATTTTGTTTTCTTTTCTTTTTTTTTGGTGAGAACATTTAAGATCTATTTCCTTAGCAAATTTCAATTGTACAATATAGTGTTATCAACTATAGTCACCATGTTATGTATTAGTTCCTCAGACTTTATTCATCTTATAGCTGAAAATTTTCACCCTTTTCCCAAACTCTCCCTATTACCCCCCACCCCCCACCCCCCAACTCCTGGCAACCACTTTTTTACTGTTTCTATGAGTTTTTATTTTATTTTTTCTAGATTCCACATATAAGTGATACCATGCAGCATTTGTTTTTCTCTGTCTGGCTTATTGCACTTATCATAGTGCCCTCGAGGGCCATCCATGTTGCTGCAAATAGCAAGATTTCCTTCTTTCTAAAGACTGAATAATATTCCATTATATATATATATATATATATATATATATATATATATATATATATATATATATATATATAAATTTATATATATACATATATATGTGTATATGTGTGTGTATATATATACATATATATATATATATATATATATATATGGTGAATACTACTGCCAAGTGCCATGCAATGGAAAGGCAGGGATCTTTAATACGGGAAGCGATACACTGAACCTTAATAATGGTGTGTGACAAATTTCAACTTGTCAAGTGTGGTCAGTTGGGTGTGAGCTATGGTTAAGAGAAGGTGTGTTTTAAAGTGTGCCATAATCATGGATCATGAACAGTGTATTCATATGAAATGGGCAATTTTGTCCTCCATCATGACCATGCTCTGTGTCGCACATTGCTTCTGGTACATCGATTTCTGTCAAATAAAAACATTACAGTGTGTCCTCATTCACCTTATTCACTGGATCTGGCACTGTGTTACTTCTGGCTCTTCCCCAAGTCAAAATGACCATGAAAGGTAAAGGTTTTGAATCGATCCAGGATGTCAAAGCAGCCACGACAGTGCAACTTAAGACATTCATAAAACAGGACTTCAGAACTGCTTCAGAAAGTGGCAAGAACAATGGGATATGTGGGTTCAAAGCGAAGGGGAATATTTTGAGGGGGACGAATGGCAAAGTGTCTTTTACTGTACCATTTTTTTTTTTTATTTAAACATTCACCGTATTTATTTGATCACACCTCGTATATGCCACATCTTCTTTATCCATTTCTCCATTGATGGCCACAGGTTGTTTCCATATCTTGGCTATTATATGATCTTAGCTGGTGTTCTACTTCAGCTTAAGCTGACAGATATAGAAGAAAGCCCCTGCCCTTCCCACTCTTTACTGAAGTTTGAGCAGATCTTTAAGTAAAGCTTTCTTTGATTGAATAAATATAACCCGTACTATGAAGTGACCTCATTTCACTTAGGGCTTTTGTTTGGATTCCCATACTTCCTTTAAAATATTTTTCAAAATTTTTTTCAACACACGGTGATGAACATTTATTTCATCACTGAAATAATGTATTTTTGCCTTACTTTTTAAATTTGACTTTGGGAGAAAATGTCTGATTTTATGTGAAATGTGTTTGTGTATGCTACATTTATATTTACTTTAGTTTTCTAGCACATAAGATTGAAAGCCCAATTTTATAGGTGTGCAAATAAAATGGATTTAGTAAAATCATTTAGAATGGTGGGAAAATTTGATATTCTGTGTAACCACATTTAACCATATTAAACTACCATAAGTCAGACTGATTCTCAAAAAGTTGGTACAATACTCTAATCTAACAAGACTTAGAAGGTTTTATGTCTTGAGTTCATAGGGGTGTTAAGAGCTCTTAGAAAGCCACTATTACAAGCATTATAAATCATCATTAAAATTCTCATTATACAGTGTTACCAAGGTAGAAGTTGTAAAATTCTAGCCATTATCCATGAACACAAGATGCTGAGATGATTTTAATGGTCCAAGTGCTGGCCGTTGATGAAAAAGACCCACCTGGGTCCTAGGCAAAGCTGTGAATAGACAGTTCATTTCAGGTACCTCCTTCCTACCCTTATCAATGTTTCCATTCTTCTTTCCTCCTCCCATTTCCTGCCCCCATTCCATCCCCCCAATTCCTCTAACCTGCTTTATATTACAGCTAATCACTGCTGAAGTGCTAAGTAATAACTAAGATATTAGTTAATAAGGGATGAAGATGAGATTACTATGACTCCAGGAATATGTGTACTGTCATGGAAGCGACTTAAACAGTTGCCCTCCAAACTGAAAAGAAAAATGACTTATCCTTAAAGTAATACAAAAGGCACTGGTTTGACCTGGCTTTGTAGTTCAATGTCCCAGCACTCCCCGGCAAAAAGCTGCAGCCAGATTTCATTCCATTCTTGCCTCATTGCCATCCCACATGCCTTCCCATCTACCTGGTAAAACCTCCCTTGCACCCACACCACCCCATATCATCATCACCTTTTTCACCTTGGTGACTTACCCTTGGAGATCGGCCTCAAGTAAATACTGCATGAAGTAGCTTTCCCAGGCCGCCCGAGCTGCTTTAGATGTCTCTCCTGTGTGCTCCTAGCACTCCGCACACATTAGAACACTTACTATTTCATACAAGAATTATGGATTCCTTTCTGTTTTCCCCACAGCTATACTGTAAACTATACTGTTTACCGCTATACTGTAAACTCCTTACAGCCTTATCAGTCTTCTTATTTTCACCATCTAGCAAATTGCTGGGTACCCAGAGCTCATTAAGGTGTTCAACCTTAATTTGTTCAAAATGAAAGATTGCAACGAAATGGAGGTTTGGGACACCACTGTTTCGTGGGGGATGGGATAAATAAATACTGGAAATACTAATTAAAAATGTTGTCCACCCCCACTGTAGAATATAGGACTTAATATGCACAGAGCCTGTAGCACTATAAAACTTCCTGGGTTTTGTTTTTGTTTTTGTTTTAAAAAACCTCTGATACTAGCTTATTAACTTTTCATTTGTTCCCTTCTCACTAAAGGAGAGCACAAAACAATTCTGTTATTTCTGCTTCCCAATTGTCTGAGTTCCAGACAAATAGGCTTACCGGGTTTGTGTGTGCTTTTATGCACTTTAATCAATATATTTCCCAGTTTGAACAAGACAATAAATTAATTCCTGTCTTTTTTAAACTAGTTTCTACTTACTCAAAGATGTCACTTTACAACTTGGAGGCATCCTGGAATAGTAGAAAAAAATAATAATTCCTTGGCCCAGAAGTTAGTATACCTGCGAGTTTTAGCCCTGGCTGTGCCTCTGGCTGACTCTGTGGCCTTGGGAAAATTACATAATATTTATGGGCCTCAGTTTCCTCATCCATAAAACATAAGAGTTGGAACAGATGATTTTTAAGCACCCTGTCAGTTTTAAAATTCTATTATTATATAAATCTTTAATTCTAACATGGAGGAAGGAGGTGGGCCCTGAGAAGTACTGGAAATGACAATACTGTACTGTCACGCAAAGAAGATAATCTCCATCACTCCCAATTCAATTTAAAATTCACGGCAAAGTCAAATGTGCACGCACTATGTCTGAGTGGCCAAGTGTAATGAAACATGTACATGGAAGGAGCAGGAAGCAGACGGGAAGGAACCCATGCACTCTGTGAAACAGTACACAGCCTAAATGTATTTTCTCACACTGATGTATTTTAAATTTGTGACTATGAATATACCACAGTGAACAGCTTGAAGTTCTTTGGAACAAGCATCGTCTCATCTAAGGTCACTCCTGAAGGAACTGCAATAATAACATTTGGCATATGTAGATAGAGTGCTTTGCAGACTGGAGCATGGAGAATTATGCTCTGCGTGTTCCAGAAAAGATGATCCATGATTCAGGTAAAAAAAAAAAAAAAAAAAAATGTCGGGTACGTTTTTTGCCAGTGACAGGAAACCCAAACAGTATAACCATACAATCAATATGGACGCCCTCATTAAAATCCCCAAGTAGCTGTGAGTTTGATTTTCACCAGGTTCTGGACAGGAATTATGGATTTGGTGGCCTGGAGGAACATTAGAGGTTTTAATAAAGGGAACTTAAAATTACTGGTGTTGGCCCTGGTTCCAAAGAAGCCCTGGCTCAGTGTCTGTAACAACACAGGATGAACCTAATTCTTCACCTCTCGGATTCTTGCTATTCAGTTTAAAATGCCTTTTTATACATTGCCTGATAATTTCTCCTCAAAAATAAACCCATAAAAATTGCTTTAAAATTCCTGATCAATGTTTTCAGTTCACATAGATATTAAACTGAATTTCCTAAAGCCTGAAAAGCTAATTATACATTCAATTAGAGTTTCTTAATAAAGATTAAAACTCTGAAGTCTATTACAAGCCCATATTTAATTCAACTGCCATTTTATCCTTGCCATGGAAGTGTAAGTGGTAACAATGAATATAAATTATAATACATGCCATAGAAAGAATGCTATTTGTCCAAGCATGTTACTATAAAGAATTAAATTTAGCTATCAGTTCCATGATCTAGTTAAAATTGGTATTCTTTATTTGGTCTTTCAATGTAGTCCAATTTCCTACTTTGAAAAACAAATTCTAGGGAATAAAGAAAAGAGATTAATTTATCATTAAGACTCTGCTTAATTGAAGTCAATTCCGAACAAACTTGAATTCAATTTCTGCTCATTAAATTGAATGTGCTCTGCGTTCCTCTCTGCATTGCTTTGAGCAAGCAGCTGAGAACAAGGGACTAACATCAAAATTATTAAATTGAGGAGATTTTATTTGGTCTTCACATGCCAGAGCCGCTTTGATGAGGAGCTGTTTTGGCACTGAAAGGAAAGAAGAGCAGCTGGAGGAAAAATCAAATGAAACTAAGCCTTGGAAAATTGAAGAAAACGCAAGCTTAATAATATTTAATAATTAAATTTCCACAAACAATAGCGGCAAATGAAGTAATCTGCAAAGTCTGTGAACTCATTTGCATAATTGATGCCGGTCCCCTGTAAATGAATAATGAAGATAATAAAAGATGTTGCTAAAAATGGGCACAATAACAGCAAATTTCATCAAGCCGCGCGCTCTGATTAATCTGCTCTTGCAAATCAGCAGCGAGAGGGGAGCGCGTGATTAACCGCGCCGAGGACGGCAGCAGGCGGCGGCGCTGCCCTTTCTCTGCGTGTCTCTGGGCGCGTCCCGCCCGCTCCCCGCGCCGCCCGCGCTTCTCTCGCCGCAGCTGCCACTGGGGCAGCCGCGGGCGCCGCTCAGCCGGAGCGCTTCCGCCCCGCGGCTCTGCGCTCGCTCCTGAACCACTGCGCCGCTGCCTTTTGTCGCAGCCGCGTGGGGAGAGGTGGCCTCCCAGCCCCCCAGCCCTCCCCCATGCCCCCATCTCCAACACGGGGCTACCCGCCCCCGGCTCACTACCTGGACCCTGAATAAACTAACGATTAGCCAGCCAGCCGGGTGGGGAAGGTGGTGGGTAACTCAAATGGCGGTCGGCGGCCTGACCCCGTGCTTGCATGAGTTTGGGGTTGGGGGCAGTTGGGAATTTCTGTTTCGGATGGAAGGTGAGCGGTGCCGGGTCTGCCCACGAAGGCAGCCTCTCTCGGATCAAGCCGGCATGGCTCAGTTAGGGCGCAGACCCTCCTCCTCCTTTCTCCCAAGCACGCTCAGAAGGAGAGAAAGGGCCTTCCTTGAAAGGGATGAGTTTATTGTGCACTTTTAAATGACTATTCAGAAAAGATCAGAAGTCACAATAAAAATTTTTTTTTAAATGCTCCCCTCCTCCCCCCCACCCACCAATTCCCTTTCCTTGAAGAACAAAAAGAGAAAGCAACCCACACAGGTAAACTGGACAGGTTTTGTTTTGTTTATCTAGAATTAAAATGCCATTTTCCTGTTTGCGACTTATATTTTCCAGGGTACTTTTCTTGGGGCCAACCCAAGGGGCTAATAAAATCTCTGAGAGCTGTTATGCTCAAATGCAGTTTGTGTGGGAGTTTGTGAAAGCAACTTTACCGAATACAAACTTTAGACGATGAAACTGAAAATACTTCAAAAATCACACGATCCTCTTTCAATCGCAGCACCGCACTTTTCCAGTTCTCTAGGATAAAGTTGTCTCAGGAAAATAAAACTGTTGATAAACCGTGGTTCCAGACTGTCACTTATTTTACAACCCTTGGTTTGCAATCGATCATAGCTTGGGCCTAACAGGACTGACTCAGGCTTTTCATTTGTTTATAGTGTGTGCAATGTTTCATGCCTCCAATGTACCATGTCAGCTATGTAAAATAACGCATTATTTTTGTTCGCATCTTGGATCCACCTCCAAGATGGTATTTGTTTAAAATAAAGACTGTGATTATTACAGAATGGAAACTTCAATCCTAGCCACCTGAAAAACATAGCTTAAAAAATCCAGTTGGGAAAAGCAAAGTGGAAGGAATTCATGATTACTTCATTTGTAAAATGCAACTATTTAATTTGACCAGTTTTCATGCGATCGAATAAACCATGAGCTTGCTTCTGCTTCAAAAAAAGCCAATATGCTGCTGAGCCCCAAATTTCATCTTTCTCAGTGCCATGTCATCAAATAAACCTGCTATTCCCTTGTTTTTGCTAAGCCAATGGTTCATATATTGCAGTTAATTTTTCTGGTACAACGAGCACATTGTAATTTTTCCCTGACTCCTCTCTGTAAGTACAAAGAAATCCTAGAATCGTGGAATTTTGAGCCAGAAGGAACTTCCACACAATACATGGGAAGAAACAGAGACTGAGAGAAGTTAAGTGACTGCACACTCTCACATGGGTTCTACCATCACATTCCAAGTCGCCCCACTCACTCCCACACCAGTGGTTCCCCCCCACCAACTTCCAGGCTCTTTCAGAGATCAAAGGAAGAAACTGGGAAAGGACTTCACAGCCACACTTCACAAAGCACAGGGAAACCAATGGAATGAAGTAATAAAATTAACAGGACAAGGGAAAGTATACATAGAATGATAAACCCAGGTGATAAAATGAGTTCCTAAGAATCAGGAGCCAGATGGTAATAGGGAAACCATGGGAAGGGCAGAGGCTGTGTAAAACAAAAAAAATAAAAACTAATCTGGCAAAATGAGCACTGTGGAGAGAAAGTAAGTCATTTTTAAGATGTGTCACACATGGAGTCAAAGTGAGATCAAGAGAAGAAAGTTACATCAAGATAAGTCCATGGAATGTTTGTAGGTAGATAGAAGGAGAGTATAAGTGAACTGGTGTCCAAAAGATTCTTTCTGTGCCATGCTTTTGAGGAAGAAAGGGTGATAAACTGCCTCATGAGAATGAATTAGTGGAAGAGCAGAGACACACAAGGAATGGCTGCAGTCAAGTTGAAATGTAAGCAGTTGTGAGTTTCATTCCAGGAGCATGATGAGAATGCCTGGGTCTGTCCCACATCAAGGATGCCCCATCTGCTGGGAGATACAGAGGGTCCTAAAACCAGTCTGCCTTAGATGAAGAAGCCCACGGCCACTGTCATTTCAATGCCAGGCAGAGAAGATTCAGGCTTTCTGATCTCCCTCTGTGCATGCCCATGGTCGTGCCACTTTCCTGGTTAGGATTTGGAATTTTTCAATTAGAAAAGCCTCTGAAGAGAGACCCTCAGAGTTCTTTGTTGTTTCCTGTTTCAAAAGACCCTAATGTATAAAATAAGAACGTATTCTACAGTGTTCCTCAGCTTATTAGCTCTCATGTAAGAAATGAATGATTCTCATTGTCTCTTGAAAACATCCACATTTTGGAAATGTTGAGGCTACCCAAATGTAATAAAAATAAAATGTATTTCAATTGGTCAGTCTTGAAGGTTAATTGAACATTCGGACTTTATTCTAATTATTCCTGGCTAACATTGATGGAAAAGTAGGTAACGTTTGATAGCCAACTGCTTGGGTTTTTTCCTTTTCTTTTTTTTTAAATGACTGACCAGTTTGGGCAAAAGCCTAACACTCTAAGCAAATGGACTTGCCCGCATTGTTTCTGAAACCCTGGGTTCTGGGATACTTTCTGGCTCTTCATCACCTTCCAGAGCTGTCCTTATGAGGCCTGGAATGTAGCGGAGCTCCATGTGAGTAGAAAATGTCCTGCTCCTCTGGTTGCCTGGATACTCTAGTTAACTGCTGGTGACCACAGACATTATAAACCAGTGTCTGACTTAGAAACTTTGAAGGCTGTTGAAGGAGAGCTAGCCAACTCTCCTTACATTGTTGGTAATCTGACAAATGAAAATACTCATACCCTCTGATGTTTACTGCCTGTTTATTGACTGAATTTATTACTTCCTCACAAATAATCTATCTCTAAATTGTTTTCTGAATAATGATGTCTTTATTGTGTGCCCATGGTCCAAACAGAAAGTTTTCCCTAGTCATCATTATCTACAACTATTATATGTTTTCCCATTCAATTATACTTTTCTTACAGAAACAGAAAGTTTTATTAAAATAGTCAGAAATTATTAAAAAATTAGCATATAAACTAAAGAAAGAAATGTTTAATAGAATACCCATAAGCCATTTAAAGCATAATTTATGGGTATACAGACATTTCAAACAGTTAGGGATTTTCCCCCCACTGGTTATTCATTCTTTTTAATGATAGTTTTGCTGTCTATGCTCCTCCCAAGCTAAAAAGCACAAGTTATTTATCTTTCCTGGCTTGTTGAAGATTTTCCAGGATTTATTTAAAACCCCCTAAAAGCAACTGTCAACCCCCCCGAATCTGTCCTATATCTATTTATTCTACCCTTCTCTCTAGCTAGAAAACCATAAGGCAAAGGAATTAAAAGAGCCTGCAATACTAAATTCCTTACTTAAGCTCTTTTCCTATCTCACCATATTCAATATGAGCTGAGCACCCACTATGTGACAGACACTGAGGAAACAGGTGAATAAAAATGGTCCCAGCCATCCAGGAGCTTATAGCCACCTGGGGAATAGGGGGGAGGGTACCTACATGTACACAGATAATGTTTATGTAATGTGGTAAGAGCTACAGGCATTTAGCCCAGCCTCAAAACTCTGGGATGTTTTCATAAGAAGACTATGGGAAACACTGTATGATAACTTAATTCATGATCTCCTTGTTAACTTCATGATGGTCTTTTTCCAACCACAGAGATCATTTTATAATTCCCCATCTCGAACAGGTATTACAAAGTTTCATTTGTTGCCTTACAGCTGCCAAACCATTTGTTCCCCGTGCTCTTCCCAGGATTTCACAAGGGAGTGTTTCAGCAAACTGAGGCCTGATGGAAAGATATTAGTAAAGCTTCCTTGAGGGGATGCCTCAGCAAACTGAGGCCCGATGGAATGATATCGGTCACTCCCCTTCAATAGATGGTTTCAGAACAATGACTCCATTCCCTGGGGTTGTGCATGTGTGTGAAGGCACAGTAGTGCTGGAGCACAGTGGGGACTTTCGGGAAAACAGCCAGCAGGCATGTAACTCACAGACCTTGAGATTAACAAGCTTTACTTCCTCATTTGTTAACTAATAAAAGCTATGCATTGGCCCGATTTGGGGCTCAGTCCTTGAGGCTTGAGTCCCTTGGCCCCAGTTGCACTCTACTCTTGGCTACTGTCTTTCTTAACCCTGCACCGCCCTTCTTGCTTCCCACAGCTCTTGTCGTGCAGGACACTACATCTGGTGTCCCAACGTGGGGCTCAAGAAGGAAGGTCGACTCCAAGTTGAAATTCAAAGAGGTTTCAGGGCATAGGACCCGGGAGAGTGTTGCAACAACTACTGCAGGTAGGGTAACTCCTGGAGAATTTAACCAAGGTAAAAGGGGAATTTGTCTCTTTCTATGAGCAAAAGAGTGAATGTGTGAATGTGTGATTATAGTTCAATGGCTATGGCTATGGAGCTTGCTTGAGCCCTAATCTGCAGTTCCATGGTCCAGTTATAAGGCAAACCAGTGACTTAGAACCTGATGGCATTAACCAGGCCCGGGGTTTATACGAGTGCACCACAGCCAAGACAGACCTTAAAGTCCTGAGAAGGACGCGACATTCATTATTTATAGTTCTAGTAGGCTATTGGTAACTATAATTTAATTCTAGATTATCTCATAGAATGCACCTTTTCATAAAGTTTAAGTTTTATTAAACATCCCAGGCAACATTGTTCAGCATTGACCTGTATGACATTGATTTCTTGAGTGCTATCTATATGAGAACTATTTTAAATATGTGTTTATATACACCTAAATATATACATGTTTCACTCTGGATATTAAATTAAAAGTTTTACTGTGATTTGAGATGTCATTAAGAAATTGGTGTAACAATGGAGTATTACGCAGCCATAAAGAAGAAAGAAATCTTATCATTTGCAACAACATGGATGGATCTAGAAAACATTATGTTAAGTGAAATAAGTCAGAAAGAGAAAGACAAGTACCATATGATCTCACTTATATGCGGAATCTAAAGAAAAGAATATGTGAATGAACTAATCAGAAACAGTTTTGGGGACACAAAGAAAAAACCGAGAGTTGTTAGATGGGCGGGGGGGGGGGTTGGGGATAGGGGAAAGGTGAAGGGATTAGGAAGCAGCTGGTAACCACAAGACGGCCTCAGGGTTTTTTGAAAATTAATTTGAGGAACGTATTCAATAATGTTGTAAAGATTTTGTTGGGTATCCGATGGACATGCGTCCTATTTGGGAGACCACCTCAGGGATACTGTGGATGCCTGATCATGGCATTGTATACCAGAAGCTAAACATTAATGAATGCCAACTATAATTTTATATATATAATGTGATGGCTCAGTGTGAGGTCGGAGGGATAGTGGATGGGGGAAGGGGGGTTCACAGTGTGAGGGATATAAATGATGAACGTCTAAGTATTACCTTGTCTTGTACACCTGAAACTAATAAATTAAAAAAAAAAAAGAAATTGGTGTAACAATGGAATACTACTCTGCCATAAGAAAAGATGAAATGGTGCCATTTGTGACAGCATGGATAGATCTTGAGATTCTTATGCTGAGTGAAATAAGTCAGACAGAAAAAGTCAAGAATCATATGATTTCACTCATATGAGGGATATAAAACTGAAGGCAACAAAGGAACAAGACAAACAAAGAAACAAAAACTGATGGCATAGACAATAGTTTAGTGGTTACCAGAGGGTAAGGGGAGACAGGGGGATAGTAGAACAGGATAAAGGGGTCAAATATATGGTGATAGAAGGAGAACTGACTCTGAGTAGTGAACATACAATGTGATATATAGAAGATGTATTACAGAATTGTACACTTGAAACTATGTAACTTTATTAACCACTGTCACCCCAATAAACTTTAATTAAAAAAAAAGAAATTGGTGTAAGAAACCAAATACAAAAAATTACTAGGCAATTAGGAATTTATGGAAGTTCTTGGACTTTATGAATGCCATTATAAACATCACTGTAGCCTGAGAGGATTGACCAACAAACTTGTGACCAGTAGCTGGGAGAAACTATGGTAGACTGTGTAATGACTTCAGGGGATGTGAAGAGAATATAAAACTGACTGACAAAGTAGAGTACTAGGAAACTATATTCTCAGCAATTATACTTTAACAAACCTGTTGTATCAGATTCTGTTGCTTTCACCTTTATATAACAGGAACCTTCTCAACTGGCTTACCCAATCAGGAATTTGTTTTTCACTTAGGGGGAGGCAGACTAATTCAGTGGCTCTACAATTCCACCAGAGACTTTATTTCATCCTTAGCATGTTTTCTTTTTCTTATAGTCACAAGATGGCCCCTTTATGTCATTGTGTCTGTATTCTAAGCAGAAAGAAGGGAAGACAAACTTATGGATCACCTGAGTTTGTCCCTTTTTATGGGAAAATGACTCTTATCGTTATATATCCTTCTCATTGAAAAGCATTTCACATGCACATATCACAGTTATCAAAATAAAACAGAGATGTTGGTTTTATTTTATAAAATCAACTCAATTTTATTAATCTTGTTACCCATTTTTTGTAAACTCTTTTTCTGCTCAACAGTACCTCAACCAGTGCAGGGGGCGGTGGAAGATAAACCTCAAACCAGTCAACCTAATTATGTTATTAGCTATAATTAAAGGTTTTCTGAGAAAGGAGATTGAAGCTATTTGTAAAATTAGGTTTGTGTTTGTCTGTGGATTTCAATTATCCATGCTATTCCTAGTCCCTATTTTAATGGATAATCAAGAGTTGGATGAATCTAAAACCATTGTTTTGGAGAAAGATGTGGTTGCTATCTGTCAGAAATCATAATTAGTGTCAAAAAGCTTTTATTCCACCCTACTTGTATACAAGGCATTGTACTAGCTGGTAACAGCAGGGGCATTTGGAAAAAGTAATGTTATAGCAGCCCTCTTACCAAACGCACATTTTCTTAGAAAAAGCAAGTAATGAGTACATAAGTGTATAACCTTCAACATGATGGGAGGAAAGAGTACAAGTATTTTTCCTCAATAATTAGATTCAGATTCTTAGGAGTCTGGCTGAAAGACATCAGCAGACATGTATCATCTCATCCAGTTATCCCAAAAAGGAAGTTTGAATGTTCAATTTACACAAATGTGTTGTCTTACATTTTGCAAATGAACGCTTTTTTTAAAAAAAAACACATCCATGCTATGCTCCACATCAGACCCTGTTCTGTCTTCCTTTGATTGCAGTGCACAGAGACTCAGCTTGATCAATTACTATGTGACCTTAGGCAAGTCATTCAACCTTTCTGGGCTTTCCTTCCTTCATCTTTAAAATGGGGGCAACAAAATCTACTCTGGAGGGCTGTAACGGGGAAGGTAAAATCACTGTGAAATGTAATGTGCTATATTAAAATAAGCTATTCTTCTTTCACTAATCCAAACATACTATTGAGGAATCTTTAGCAAATGTTGAAATGATTGAACATTTGAATGACTTTGAATTTTGGATAATGTTCTTGAAGTACCACATGGTCTCAAAGACCAGTCAATGTTGGCCAACTCCTTGAAAAATCTCTGGTTTTGAAGTGAATGCCAAAGTAGTATATAATGCACTTCTGTCTCAGAAATCCTGTTTAGGGTAATCCTACTTTGGAAATAGTCACCAACCATTTTCCAGGTTTGCTGAAATAAATGATTGTCACCCCTCAGAAAAATCACATAGGCAAGCAGACACAGTCATCATTCATTACTTTAGTGTAGAGTGTTATGAATACCTTTGAAAGGTATCAGAAGAAACCTTCACATTTTTAGGTGCATTTGCCCCTTTTAAGAAATGCAGTAACTAAAATTAAGAAGACATTGCTTTAATGGGTATATCAGTCTTCACAAATTGCTACCATCCCAAATCGTATTATTGTGTTCTCCTTTATAATGTAAGTTTCAGCTTTACCAAACTCAAGGGACCCCCCAAGGATGAAAATACCATGTAATTCTTGCCTAATATTTTGCATTAAATCATCCATGTTCTTTCAACTCTTTAGTTGTTGATGTCACTATAAATCTTCTCTTGGGTACCCAGTTTTCATATCAAGTATATATAAGTTTCATAACATTTGATGGAGGTTTTTCTTATTTATTATTTCTTTCTAAGCTTCTGCTCAGTTCTTCTGATGATTTGTATTGGTAGGTTCACGCTAAGTAACATCAGGTATTGTGCTAAACTATTTTTCAATGCATGCTTTCAAATATTTGTGGGTAATATCTAAAATGGGTTCTAAGCAGAGGGTCTGACAGGGGGAAAAGTATCATTAGTATCCCTCCTTGGCTAATTTAGCCAAATATATTACACAACTCTCCCAATCAGTATATTAAGCAGATGTGAGCTTTGTCCACCTAGTAAGTTGTGTTAGACCTTTCAACACTCTGCAGTCTTTTTATCACTCAGCTGCCAAGTTCCCTAGGGTAATCATAGACAGCTTGTCAATTTAATTGCAAAGAAACAGGCTTTCTTGTGACCATTCCAATTTTAGCTGCTACTTTAAATTGTACATGATAGTTCTTCCATGCTGTCTGCCCTTTTAACAGTGTGGAACTCTGCAAGCCTTTTAATGGTGATGGAAAGAAGAGGAAGGCTGAAAATTTGGCTTGCTGATAGGGCATTTTATAGAGATAACATGCATTTTATTAAGTTGCTGCTTTAGGAAAGAAAGTTTTTCCTTGAGCTCTGTATGTTGCCTTAACATCGCCAATGCTAAATTATTTTTTTAATGTTCCACTTTCATGCACATTTTCCTCCTTTCTGGGTGATAGAGGATTCATAGGCCATCTGGATTCTAAAACATCTGGACACTGAATTTCTGCATAGGAGAATCAGAGGGAAGAGACGATCAGTGGAACCGGGTGTCTCTGGAGAGATTTAAATCATTGAAGATATTTTGGTTGTCTCCCTTTTGGAAAGTTAACATAAACAGTGAAAGGAAAAAACAACACATCACAGGAAACCAGTGTTCCAAGAATACCAAGAGTATATAAGAAAGTAGGACTTTTAGATATGAATTGAGGTCAGTACTTGAATATATTTCTATATTAGATATCATTGCCAGAATTTCCCCCTATTTTTTTCAATTGTTATGCATTTTTTAAAAATTTAGTTACATACACGTTTAACAGTGTAACATTTAGATGGGACATCATTTGAGTATAACATATTTTACCTTAAACTGTGTAATTTAATCAAGTATTATACATAAAGTCATAAAAATATCATAATAAAAATGTTGATATGTTCAGTTTGATTGAAAGACTAGGCAAGGGCACCACTGGGGTAAATCAAGAAGAATTACTTTTCTAAGATATACAAAAGAAAAATAGTACAAAGAGATAATGTTTCCCAGGACAGTTGTAGTTGTAAGCTTCTGGACCCAAAAATCAAAAACCAAGAAGATAACATGAGTTTGAGAGAGGGTCTCATCAGACCTTTAGAAAGTTCAACTGGCCTCCTACAAACTCAGATTTCTGTGTGTGCATGCGTTTGTGGGTGTGTATGTATGTGTGTGTATGTGTCTCTGTGTGTAGGATCATACTGAGACAGAGTGTGCTGTGGAAATGTGCAGGGGACCACCTCTTCTAGACCACAATCTCAGTGTTACACCACATATAATATGACTACACAGTTCAATACTGTCTACTCAGGCACGAGCACAGTGCTTATCACCCTCAGCCTTTCCCCACTAACATAGCCTGCTCTACGGTCTTCCCTGAACCTGATCCGCAGAATCAGAACAAGAGTCAGTTGCCCAGACTGCTCACGAATCGTGGGAATGGGACCTTAGACCAATCTTAAAGCTTCTCCTTTGTGCAAAGGCACAAGACTTAGCTGTCAGGCAAGTGTGAGGAAACGTTTAGATCTTGTGATTTCTTTCCCATGCTATTGCAAAATTTTATCTTTTATTATATTTTCTCTGGTAAATATTTGGGCTCTTAATTAATAGATTTTCTTTCCTGAGAAAACTGAAATTGCTACAGAGTACTCTCTAAGAGATAAGAGTTTGAAGCAACTGATCTTAGGCACCTTCATGCAGTTTTCCTGAAGTATGGGACACTCTGCCATATAAAAAACAATTAAAACTGTCACTTTAAGTTGATTTCTAGGAAACCAGAACAGTTCAAAAGAAAAAGGATCCAAAAGTAACATTTTAGTAACTACTTTTTAATTAGACATGTCTACATTTAAATATAATAACTCTCTGAAATAAGGGACTACAGACATATTTCTGGTTTCTGCCAGTCCACTGTGTCCTTAATTTCCTCTAATCACATCTTCAGTGAGCCCCACAATGAAGTACAATATTAGATGTTCACTTGTATGATATCAACCTTGTATGAAGAGAATGAATAAAAAATGAAGTTCTTAGCTGTGATCTATTTCAGATTAGCCATTTTCATTTATAAAACTGTTTATTTTACTTTGTCAGCTTGAAGGTCAATCTAACTTCAAATTGCATATTGCAGAATTTCAACAAAGATATGAGGCCCATCTCTGCTTCCTTTAAGACTAAAGGTAAAAATCTGAGTCTTAATCAGGGTATTAGATAGAGCTTTATGAAATGCACCCGATCACACTGATATAAAACTTGCAAAGACAGTTCACCCTAAAATCAAAACCTCACGGCCTGCACAGGGCATCAGATGGCATTAGGATTAGCAAGTATCAATTGTGGACATTAACCCAGGGCATTCTATAAGAGCAAGTTCAAGAAACACTTGTCATATACTAAGGAAAGAATAAACAACAGCAATCATAATATCTACCATTTATTAAATGCTTACTATGTATCAGAAACTATTCTATACATTTTAGATAGATTATCTCACTATATCTCTACAATAACTTTGAGGTAGCTCCTATTGTTATCACATTTTACAGGAGAAGAAGCTGAGGAACAGTGAGATTAAGAATTTTGGCCAGCATCATAGAGCAAGTACATGAAGGAGCAAGGATTGAAACCCAGGAAGAAAGACTCCAAAATTCATATTCTGAATGATGGGGCTTGTGTATTGCCAGTGTGAAGGACACGGTGAAGACCACAGCTCAATTCGCCTACATTAAAAAAGAAATCCAGCCCTGCCTCCATACTCCCACAGCACTCTTATATCACCACACCTTACTGGAATTACGCATTTCATACCTGCCCCACTTGACTAAGCTTCACCTAGACAGAGACCGTGTCTGTTTGTTCATGACTATAATGTTGCTACTCAGTACAGTACCTGTCACACTGTAGCCATTTGACTAATATTTATTTATTAACTAAATATTCAATAAATAGATTTATTGAATATTTATTGAAATGTGATTCTTGTGAGGCGATGTCTATTCCATAGGTGGTTTTAAATAAGGCCACAGAGTCTAGTAAAAAGAACATGGGATTCAGATACAACTTAGGTTCTTAGTCCCAAAACTGCAAGGTCCCAGTTGTGTGATCTTGGCCAAACCACTTAACCTCTGGAGTCTTGATTTTATCATCTGATCAGCAAACACAATAAAGATACATTTCTTAAGCAAGTTTTGGGTGCCACACAAATTATTTTTATTATAACTATGGATTCTTCTATTTGATAATGGAATATCTAAAAAGATAGATGCAGATAAGGAAGTCAAATATTTTTTGCAGATTTGGGGGACAGGAACACAGAACTTAAAGTCACAAATACTAAGTGTCCATTTTGCTGAAAAGTTATGTCCTTCAACTTGACCTAAATAGGCCCAGCCGCTTTTCTTGTTACACATCCCATCTTGGACTTCTGCTGAAGTAAACAGCAGCCTGGGTATGCCTTTAAGATGAAAGCATTTCCTAACTGATTCATGTCATCAAGCCTTCTGTCCGTAACATAGGCTGGGTATTGTAAATTTTTCAAATGGACCCCAAATTTTTTGTCCAGAGCTTAACTCCCTAAGGGCATTTCAGAGCTTTCACTAAAGTAGAACTTCTCAACATTCCAACCACGCTTCCTTAATATACAGCTTCCTCTTAGGTTGGCTTATTTGGGAGTCTTTTGTTTCCAGTAAGGAAAACGATTTTGCTTTGGGTTACATATTTTCCTTTTCTGAAAGGACCAAGCTCAGAAACTACTGTGAGATAAAATCATAGATGCACTATTTCATATGGTGCGAGCCCAGATTTATTTCTTCTTTGATGGGAATTTTAGTCATGCTTACAAAATATATAGCTTTCCTAAATCAGTCAGTTACAAAAAGGAAATATGTCTGTATTTGGCAAGTGATTTTAAAAATGGATTCTCATGTTATAATAATTCCTTTATAAGTGGAGCTACTTGTTAAAATAATTTACCATTTTAACCTTACCTTATACCAATTATAGCCCACTCAACCTGCTGAAACTCACAACTTTTAAAATATTCTTTAAAACCAAATTCTACTATAATAAAAAACTATGAATAATTATTCATTATTAAATGTAATAATAGCTGACATATTTTTATGATCGTAAGTATTGCTAATATAAAAACAAATTTTAAAATTGAAAACACATTTTAAAAAGTGACCTATCCAGGGGTTCTTAAATTGTGGCTCATGCATAGGATTAAGAAAGTCTTTGAATCTGGATAAGAATAAAAATTATACACTTATTTTCATAAACTCTAATTAAAATGTTGCATCTCCTTCCATTATGAATGTCAGGAACCAATCACAATTGTATCAACAGTACCTGTGATTTTTGTCACCAACAAAAATCACAAACATGTTCAAATTATATTATAGTTATTGCAAATATTTCAAAATGTAATTTTATCAATCACTATATCAAAATTATTGTAGTTATTAGACAAACTACTAGAGCACGTCATTTAATGTGTTAATAATAAAAAAAACTCATGTATTTCTAAATTACAAGGTATTAATATTTTGCTAACTGCCTTTTCACATAATTGGTTTCCTTGGTAATCCTATGTAATTTACTTTATGCATTTAATAACTTTATTCTGAGAAGAAACCTATAGGCTTTACCAAACTGCCAAAGGAATCATTTGTACTAAAAAATAAAAATATAGAAACCCCTATTTAAAAGCCATATTAAATAATTTAGAGTATGCCATGAACGTAATTGTGTCTCCCCAAAATTCGTATGCTGAAGTCTTAACCCTCCAATGTGACCGTATTTGGAGATGGGGCCTTTATGGACGTAATTATGGTTAAATGAAGTCAAAAGTGTGGTTCCCTGATCCAATAGGATTAGTGTCCTTATAAGAAGAGACACCTGTGCTTGCTGACTCTCTTTGCTAACAAACAATTCTCAGACACCACCAGCAAGTCTGGGATTTCAACCCAATTCTGACACTATCTATCAGGAGATAAAATCAGATCCCACAGGTAAAGGGCTCAGTCCCACAAAACCACTCTCCATTTCAGATGCCAGTCATAAACCCAGGTTGTTACCTGAGCTTCTGACCTACCTGCTACAAATTGGAGATTCCAATGACTCCCGCCAACTCAGGATGCCAATTATGAGTCAACGTTGTACTTCTAGCCCACTGGTTATAAATCAGAGGTTCCCACTGACCACTCCTTGGTTTCGGTTAATTTCCTAGACTGGCTCACAGAACACAGGAAACCTCATTTACTCATTAGATTACTAATTTATTACAAAGGATATTCAGGGATACAAATCAATAGCCAGATGAAGGAGCTTCTGTCCTTGTGGAGCTTAGGGCCAACCCAATGGCATGTGGAAGTGTTCTGGTTCCCCAAAGTGGAAGCTCTCTGAGAAAAGGGGCCACCCAGTTGTCCTTTTGGGGTTTTATGAAGGCTTCATTACAGTCATGACTAAGTCATTTGCCATTGGTGATTGATTCAACCTCAAGATTCTCTCCCCTCAGGAAAAATCAGGAGGTAGGACTGAAATTTCAATCCTCTTGCCACATGGTTGACTCCTATTGGCAACCAGCCCCCACCCTTGGGTGGGGTCCAAAAGTCACCTCATTAACATAACAAGAGACACTATTGTTGCTGTCATCACTTAGGAAATTCCAAGGATTTTAGGAGCTCTGTGCCAGACACTGGGAAGAAGACCAAATATATATTTCTTATTATAAATCACAATATTGGAGCAGCCATGTGCAAACCAAAAAGAGAGCTCCCACCAGAACCTGACCACGCTGGCACCCTAAGCTTGGATTTCCAGCCTCCAGAACTGTGATACAATAAATCTCTGTTGTTTAAGCCACCCAGTCTGTAGTGTTTTGCCATGGCAGCCAAAGATGACTGATACAGAGTAATACCAGCTCTTTTCTCTTTGAAGCCTCCTTTGCTATCTCCTTTAGGTGCAAACCTGGATATTATTAGGGAATTCACTGCACTTCTTCACCCGGATTCAAAACTCTGAACCACATTTAAGCCAAAAGTCCTGTGAGTTGTTATTTAAATAAATGTCATAAAAAGGAACCAACCTATAAAACAATAATAAATAACATTTTAAATACAGTTGTCATTTATCTCCAAAGCAGGTAGCAATTGCTGTAACTACCGTTTGTTTCCCCGAAAATAAGATCTGGTTTTATATTAAGGTTTGCTCCAAAAGACGTATTAGGGCTTATGTTCAGGGGATGTCATCCTGAAATATCATGCTAGGGCTTATTTTCCGGTTAGGTCTTATTTGGGGTAAACACGGTATTATCAGATTCTATTTCCATTGCAACATTGTTTTCACAAGTATTCTGTGATCCAATTCCCTTCTGAGACACTCAACAGCTCCTGGTACACAGTGACTTTGCAGACCCCTACCCTACAGGGAACACCACAATTCTTCAATTAGGCAGCTGAGTGTCCTGATTGCAGGTGGCTAATGGGGAAAGGGATTTTTGTTAAGGACCTGTATTTCTACATCAGCACTTATAACCTACTTCAGAAAACACACCATACCATTTCTGGTTAACCTTAAAACAATCACATTAAAATAAAGAGGAATGTCAGTAGAGCAATTTTATAAATAGCTAAAATTAAACAGAGCAAGACTGGCAGTGCTAATGCATAAGCAAAGAACTGACTTCCTGCATTTCATCGAGAATTCCTAATAGCAAACTGCAGTATGTTTATTGTACATTAATTCAACACAGCATTCAAAATGAATTTATGCCCTGGCCGAAGGGTGCGATATTGAAACTAAATATTATTTATTATCTTAATATTAGTAACCATACTCAAAATAATCGTGTTAAAATTTCAGTGTTTAAAAAGCTACGGTTACTTACAAACCAACTGCTCTTTCCTTAATTTATGCAAGTGTAGCCTATAGCTAAAAGCTTTGTATATTTGTTTCCCAATGGTATTAGTGCTCAAAAATAGGATACTCTTTCAAGGGCACCTTATAAACACAGAACTATAATTTATTTGGCAAATTAAAGTTCATATAAAATGTGCACACAGAGGTACAGATTAACATATTTAATTTCAATATTACCTGCAAACCTATTTTTTTCCATACACTGAACTAATTAGTCATATAAAATCGAGTCTGTGTATTATAAGCAATTATTTTAGTGGAAATAGAAACTGGATCTGAATTAAATATACTGTAAAAAGATAACACTTTTATGGAAATTAATATATCTATTTGTATCTAGATAAATGTGTTCTAGTTAAATGTCATGAGACTGTTGAGCATTCAAAATCCAATTGCAGTAAAAATTGAGATTTTTTATGATTTAATAATACAGAATAATATGCAATCTTGGTAATATACCAATGTTTGTATTTTGATGATCTTTCCAAATTTCTAAATCCCTAGTAACCATTAGGTTCACTTTACGCAGAATTTTTCCTGTTATGAATATTCACTCCCTCTACAGTTGAATGTGCAAATTGTTTGTGAACATTTTATTTAGCAAATGATTCTTTTCCTATTAAGTCTGTACTATGAATTATTGTAGTGTAGGTACCAAGCTTACATTGCATTAAGATAGTTGCAAATAGATGCTGATAAAGGATTATGCCTATAAGTAAATCAAAGCTATAACTTTAATGGCATGATTGTTAGGCTTTCTAAAATTTGTCATAAACTGACATAAAGGCAATTTTTGAAAAGAACAGAATTGAAGCCACTTAACCTCGGACTGGACATGTGACTGGGAATGGTCTAATGCCTCAGACTATACGCTTCTCATTTCAGGTCTCAGCTCAAATGTAACCAATCTCTCCAGGGAAACCCCAAAACCCCTGATCTCAGATGGTTCCTCTGCCCCAGCCCAACCCATTATTTCTAACT
Source organism: Rhinolophus hipposideros (assembly GCF_964194185.1). NCBI lineage: Eukaryota > Metazoa > Chordata > Mammalia > Chiroptera > Rhinolophidae > Rhinolophus > Rhinolophus hipposideros. Next base: position 29,184,685 of record NC_138054.1, on the reverse strand, counting down.
TCCCAAGAAACTATGTTACTTTCTTAGGACAAATCAAATTTGTTCATTTCCTTGTTTATTTATTTTCCCCACTAGTATAAACTCCATAAGGATGGGGACCAATCAAGCACTCAGCATTGCTCCTGACACAAAGAAGGAGCTCAATTACCATTTTTCGAATGAATGAATGAATGAATGAATGAGTTAATGTCATTTTTCTTTAAGGCATTTCCATAAAATTATTTAGTATTTGGTTGTCAAGAAATCTTAGATTTCTTAAAAGGTTTTTAAGATGTTCCCTTTGATTCAGGATTCGCTGTTCATTATATTCACAAAAACATGGGTTTAGAAGACTCATGTCCCTCCCCTTTCCTTGTACTTTCCCAAGCAGATGAGAATCTGCTTCCTAGATTGAAATGCGTATCTTGTGAGGAGAGCCTAAAGAACTCCCTGAGTGATACACTATTGTTTTCAAAGCTCCCGTCATGACCCCGGGTAACTCTTGCTGCAAAATATTGCAAACTTCCAATACTATTTCTTTCATCTATGCTAACTATACTAACTCTCTTCACTCCCAGATCCTAGAATGATTTCCTAGGTGGGGGCAATTATAACTAATAAGTCCAAGCAGCAAAACACACTAAAATTCACCATAGCTACTTGTTTTGAACATGGTGAACCTTTGGTCTGTCCAACTTCTAAAGACTTTCAGAAAAGGCAAGCTCACAAAATTCACTTTAATGTATTATAATGTCAAAAATTCTTCCTTTTACCTCTCCGAAATCTTTAGTAGAGGCTTTTTTTCTTGTTGGAGTCTCTGGATAGATAGAAAATAGCTTGTCACCACTCATTAACCATGACCTGTGCTAACATTACAACACAGGACAAACAGGACCAACTACCTGGTCTTTTCATATCACTCATTATGTTACATGACTGATTCTGTTCTTTCCAATTTAAAAAGGCGTTTGCAACTTTCAGTCTGAAAGCTACACCACCAGGCATGCCATACCTGTTTTCTATTATTCTTCTTTAGCTTTTGTGGGTTTAAAAAAATTCTTTTTAAATAAAATAACTATAATATTAAATATTACAAGCCTACCTTGTTTTGGTTTAAATTGTTGTACCTTAAGTCTTTTTTGCAACTTTGTCATTCTTCCTGCTTTCCGCTGTCTTTAATGTACATTTTAAGTAGAAACTTCTATTACACCCTCCTTGATACACTTCATTATTAACTTCTTTCTAGCTAAAGGATTTTAATCCATTGTTTTATAGTCGTTTTCTTCTTAGCATTTTGAATGGCTTCCCATTGCTCGTAAATTCAAAATCTTCTCTTGGCCTGTAGCCCCTTGCTTAATCTGGCCCCTACCTTCCTCTTTAACCTCATTTCACATCACCTTCCCCTGGTAAACAAAGTTGTTGCCACAGTTGGCCATGCTCTGTTCAGCAAACACACCAGGTCCCATCCTGCCCCAGGTCACTTGCTCATGCTATTGTTCTGCCCTGGCTCTCCTCACCAACCTCTCCTCCTTTTTTCAGGCTAACTCTTTTCTACTTATCCTTCAGGTCTCCTTGCAAACGCCAATTTCTGTGGGAGGCTGCCCCTGAAAGTCTTATACCTCAGAGCCCCATGAGCTTTTCTTTCATAGCACTTTCTCATAATTGCAATCACACCATTATTCCTCTATGTACATGTTTAATGCCTGCAGCATAAAGAGAGACTTGGTCCATGGCCCTTGTCTCTCTCTACTCTCATTGCCTGGGCTATCTCATCCATTTATGGGCTTTAAATATCATTAACATGCTCACAATTCCCAAATACATAGATCCATTCCAGATTTATCTCCTAAACTCCAGATTCACACATCTAATTTCCTACTTGACAGTTGACCCAGATATACTTAGAGATGTATCAAGCCATATGTCTACCTCTGAACTCCTAACCTTTCCCTGCAAACCTTTTCTACCTGCAGCCTTTCCCTCATTTCAGCTGATGGCAGCCCCATTCTTTCCAGGCCAAAGAACCCTGCAGTCTTTCTTCATATGACTTTCTCTCTTGACCTTCATCCAATCTCTCAGGACATCCTCCTGACTCTTCTCTCAAAATATGTTAAAATTTTGTTTCTCACTATTTCCATTGCACTTTCTTTCATTCAAACCACCTTTACCCTCTCCTGGATTATTGCCTGGGCCTCCTGACTGGGCTTCCAGATACACTGTCTTTCACATGCTATCTCAACATAACAGCTGGGTGGAACTTCTAAAACCAAAGGAACAATGTGTTACTAGTCTGCTCAAAATCCTATAAAGCTTCCACATTTCTCCTCAAAAAAGAACCAAAAACTTTACAATGGTCTGTGTTATCTGTCTGTCATTATCTCTTCTTTATACTCTGCTCTAACCCCACCATCCACCTTGCATTTCCTTGAATGGCCAGCCAAGTGACTGCTTTAGGGTCTTTGCACTGACTGGTCTCTCATCTTAGATTCTCTTCACCCAGGTATTCCCATGGATAATCCCTCACCTCCTTCAAAGCTTTTCTTTCCCTTTTTTATAGCAATTATTGGCTTCTAACATCGTATATAATCCACTTATTTTTACATCTATTATTCATTATTTGTACTCCCCACTGGAGTATCAGCTTTATGAGATCAGGGACTTTGTTCACTGCCATACCCCAAGTACCTGAAATATAGTGGGTTCTCAACTATTTGTGAAATGAATGTAGAGGAGCTTCCTACACAAACTGCAGTTTACAAGTGTTTCAAGGTTGTTTTAAGGATAAATGAAATAGTGTGTATAAAAGTCCTTAGTGAGCTAAAGTCCACTCTGATGAATACCCCAATCTTTCTTACTTCCACAAAAGTCACCGCTGGTATCAGTATTATATTTTTTTTCATTTTAACTATTTACTTACTGATGTAATATAGTGTTATTTTATGTGAGCTTTTAAAATAATGAACAGCATTATGAGATTAAAAAACAAAAGCTCTCTGCAACATGTGAAATTCTATATATGTATGAGATTATTATTACTTGGGAGTAAGGATTAAGAGACTCTCACACTGAGACCCTGCCCCACCCAACTTGTGGGCCCACCCAAGCCACTTCCAGTGGCTTTTCCTTACAAACCACTTGTCTCGGCTCATGCTACAGACTTTCCTAAGCTTTCTCAAAGGTTCAGAAACCTCAAAAAAGCAACATATGGCCTCTGTATACCTAGTACCTCTTGCTAAGCAGCCCCAAGCTCATCACAAGCAGCAGCCATCTGCAGATCACTTTGTGGCTCATACCAAGTGGCCCCAGGCAGGGCACAGGCAGCAGCTGAACATGGCCTGCACTGAAGCCCCTCTCAAGAGACCCCAGAACCAACACACCTGGTGGCCAACTTCTGACAATGCCAGAGCAACACCCAACCACCTCCACAAACAATACACCCAAAGGACAGACTGGGCCTGCTAATACACCCAAAGGACAGAGCCCTGCTAAAGTAGATCCTGCTCCACAGAGTTAGCCCCTGCACAGCAGCTCCTCCACTGGAGTCAGGGCCAGTCCTCACAACCAATCAGCCTGAGGGTCAATCCCTCTCATTGACATGCAAACAGCAACCAAGGCTCAACTACAGCAGGAACGCACACACAAACCATACAAGTGACACATCTGTTCCACTGGGCCTCACAGGATACCTACTATATAAGGACACTCTACCAAGACTGAGACACATAGCAGCTCTACCTAATACATAGAAACAAACACAGGGAGGCAGCCAAAATGGGGAGACAAAGAAACATAACCCAAATGAAAGAAAAGAACAAGCTCCAGAAAAAGAAATAAAATGGAGGCAAGCAATCTACCAGACGCAGAGTTCCAAACACTTGTTATAAGGATGCTCAGTGATCTCAGAGAGAACTTCAACAAAAAGATAGGAAACATAAAAATGGAGATAGAACACATAAAAAGAAACCAGTCAGAATTGAAGAATAAAATAACGGAAATAAAGAATACATTAGAAGGAATCAATAGATTAGATGAAGCAGAAAATCAAATCAGTGATTTGGAAGATAAGACAGCAGAAAACACCCAATCAGAACAGCAAAAAAGAAAAAAGAATACAAAAAAATGAGGAGAGTTTAAGGGGCTTCTGGGACAACATCAAGTGTACCAACATTTGCATCATAAGGTACCAGAAGGAGAAGAAAGCAAGGAATTGAAAACCTATTTGAAGAAATAATGACTGAAAACTTCCCTAAACTGGAGAAGGAAATGGACATACAAGTCCAGGAAATGCAGCGAGTCCCAAACAAGATGAAACCAAAGAGGCCCACACCAAGACACACCATAATTAAAATGCCAACGTTTAAAAAACAAAGAGAGAATATAAAAAACAGCAAGAGAAAAGCAGTCTTTTCCTATAAGGGAGTTCCCATAAGACTGTCAGCTGATTTCTCAACAGAAACTTTGCAGACCAGAAGGGATTGGCAGGAAATATTCAAAATGATAAAAAACAAGGACATACACCCAAGGTTATCCAAGATTACTCTACTCAGCAAAGCTATCATTTGGAATCAAAGAACAAATAAAGAGCTTCCCAGAAAGAAAATCTAAAGGAGTCCTTCAACATCAAACCAGTATTACAAGAAATGTTAAAGAGACTTCCTTAAGAAGAAGAAGAAAAAAAAAGATAAAAATTACAGACAATAAAATGGCAATGACTATATATCTATTAATAATTGCTTTAAATATAAATGAATTAAATGCTCCAATCAAAATATAGGGTGGACGAATGGATCAGAACACAAGACCCTTACATGTGCTGCCTACAAGATATTCACTTCAGATCAAAAGATACTTACAGACTAAAATTAAAGGGATAGGGAAAAGATGTTTCATGAAAATGAAAACAAATTTTTAAAAAGTTGGGGTAGCAATACTTATATCAGACAAAATAGACTTTAAAACAAAGGCTATAATAAGAGACAAACAAGGATCCATTAATTTCATTTGTGGGTATTCATCCAAAGAAACCCAAAACACTACTTTGAAGGGACATGTGTATCTGTATGTTCACTGCAGCATTATTTTCAATAGCCAAGATGTGGAGGCAAAGTGGATATCCATCAATGGATAAAGAAGAGGTGCATACTGCCAAAAAAATGTATACACACGACTTGTATTCATCTTTTGTTATCAGTATACATTGAGCATTACAATTTTAATACAGTTTTTTCCTTTCTTAAAATGTGTTTACATTTTTTTGGCACCCGCTGTATATGCAATGCATTATTACTCAGCCATAAAAAAAGAATGAAATTTTGCCATCTACAACATGGATATTGTGGGTATTGTGCTGAGTGGAGGAAGTCAGACAGAGAAAGACAAATGCCATATGATTTTACTTATATGTAAAATCTAGAGAACGGGATAAATGAACAAACAAAATAGAAACAAGTTCATAGATAAAGAGAGTATTTTGATGGTTGTTGGTTTGCGGGGCTGAGGGGCTGGGGGTCTAGGTGAAGGTGGGGAAGGGAGTAAGAGGTACAAATTGGTAGTGACAAAATAGTCATTGGAATGTAGAGTATATCATGGGGAATACAGTCCGTAGTATTGTAATAAATATGTATGGTGTCAGACGGGTACTGGATTTATCAGGGTGATCACTTAGTAAGTTATATAAATGTCTAATCACTATGTTATACATCTGAAATCAATATAATATTCCATCAACTGTAAATGAAAAATAAAAATTACAGATGAGTATAAGAGAAATTCTACGACCTCAAATCAGGAATACACTCCACAAAATAACTTTTATTTTTAAAAAAGAGAGATTAAGGGACCCTCAAAACAAGTGATGAATTATAGATTTTTGTAGTAACCCTATGACTTAATTCCAGCATGATCCTTGAATATCACTCTTCTGAAAATGGAGTGAGTGCCCTATAAATATGGAAATAAATTCAATTTCCTTAAGATTAAGGCAAAGAATAGGGAGATAAAATTCACTTTTCTAAGAGATAGTCTATTTGGTTTTCCATTCTCCACCTGTTCTCAAAGATTCTGTTTGGATTTATATTCAATTTCTGAAAAAATGCTGAGAGTTCTAGACTCAAAAACATTACAAAAGAGGATGTGTTCTCAATCTTCTAGACATTTAATTGTCTACTTCTAATTTCTGACTTCAAAAGTGATGTAAATTATAATATGTTGCCACTTGTATCTAAAACATTTGACTATTTTTAGATTAACTTACTGAATATTTCATCTTTTTTTATCCATATAGTAACCATATAGCACTAACTTCAACATTTTCTTGAATGAAAAACATTAATTTGTTCCTTTGAAATGTTTTTCCGACTGAATGTTGCTTATTTACCTTAAATGTAGATTAAGCCACTTTCTCTTTTAAAGACTGTCTTGTTATTTGTTTTGTATCTTTGCCAATTTTTATATAATTTTGCAGTCTCCATCATATTTTTAAATTAATCATGATTTCTAAACAAGTTAAAATAGGCCTATAATAGGTTCATTGTAGTTTAACCCAATAAATCTAGCAAGTAAAATTGAAAGGTTGAGTCAATGAAGCCATGCTGAGGTATACTGCCAATTCTGCTATCAAAAGTAATCCTTTATGATATAGTTTATTACAAAGTACATTTAACACATTAATTATTAATCTGCAGTGCAAAGCTTTTACCAAAAGCCTGTTCTTGATTGCTTTGTTTTCCCAAGTAGTTAGATTCCACAATCTAAGATTAGTATTCGGCGCCTGGACCAAATTCCCAAAGTTCTGTAATGTCTCCTTTTATTGCCAGTAAATCCAGATGGAAGTGGCTTTTAGTGTTGTTATTAAGTGTGAGTTTATTAATGTTATCTATTAAGCCCACGCTGAACATTGCCCATATAAGAACTTTCAGAATCATACTTGATAAATGCACCATGCGAGTCCAAAAGGTTTAAGAAAAAATGAAGACTTTAGTATATAAATTTAAACACTTTGTTGGCGCTTAAAAAGCATCTTGGACACAGAGTTCTGACTCATTAATTATATATTAGAGCAAAGCTTCCCATCAATAAAGATCTTTTTTTTTCAACTATAGGCACAAGTTCCCAAAATGGACTTTTAACTAAAATTTGAGGAGAAGAGAAATGAAGCCTGTCAGACAAATATTAGCTCTGACATGGGAGTAGGGAAAGGGGATGGAGGGGGCCATGTGAAAGTGTCAAACATAACCCAAGCTGTAGGGATCATCTTCTATCATAGAACATTTCTCCACCGGAAGATTAACATAAAATTAATAATGCCAACTCCCACAGAGTTGCCCAGAAAATAACTTTCGCAGAGGAAAGCATGTACTCTCCAAATGTTGATCCTCTCATTACAGACTCGGAAAAAGTCACCCTGCTCACTTTTCCAAAACTTAACTCATATGCTAAGGAAAATATGAAATCGAGTGTTTAAAATATGTTATGTCCCTCAACTTCTAATATTATTTCCTTAAATAGTTTCGCTTTAAAAATCAAGTTGTTCATTTAAAAAGTTTTTTAAAAGACAGTGGCCATTATTGTTGCAGAGAGCTCAGCATGCAGGCCTGAGACATGTACTCCCTGCAAAAATCACACCTGTCTGGGGCTCCATCTGATGGGCAGTAGTTCTGGAGGTCGGCCTTGCCCCTCCCCCCTCGCCCTCGTCCCCCAGAATGAAGTCTGAGCTCAGTGGAGAACAGGACAGTGTGGATGGATAATCAAGGAGGTGTAGGAGGCAGGCTAATTTCCAGCCCCACAGCAAGGGCAGGAGAAGAGGGAGGTTTTTCAAACAGCACAGTAAAGAGACACAGGATGGCCCTCAACCTGCACTACACACCTTCCTTTGTTCTCCAAGCCAAAACACAGATGTAAAACCCCACGTAATGAATAATACGTAGAACAAAACCCTGCCTTATTAAAGTCTCAAAGAAACAGAGCACACAAGCTGCATGTGCTCTGTGGCCTAGGACCCAGGGTGACATGGGTGACAGGAAAGTGTGTCTTAACTTTGACAGGGGCTTAAGAGCTGGCATGGGAGCGCAGCTGTGGCAGCAATTCAAACAGTGGTGGTGTCACAGTCCCTCCCCAGGCCTAGGAGCCCGTTTGGGAGCAGGAAGACATAATGTCATAACATTGGAATACAGGGATCCACTTCCTTTTTCCTTAACCTCTACCCGAGGACTGCCTGCAATAATCAGAAAGGATTTGGGACAGAAATGGAGAGATTAAACTGAAATTTACTCTGACTCTTCCTGTGACCCTATTCCCCCTTACTCTGTGTGCCCCGCAGAACATTCGCCTTACATCCTCTCCTTCCCCTCTGGAACCTGCATCAGCCTTTAGCGGCACCACACTGAGCGTTTAACCAGAAATGTGGAGTCCAAACAGAATCCTCCTAGTTAAACCAACAAACTCCTCTGAGAAACTCTGTGCTTAGGGAGTAAGAAAATGACTAGTAAACAGAGTAAATTATTCCCCTCCAAATGTTTTTCCCCAAGTTAGATAATACCTAATAGGTGAAAGTCAAGTAGAATAGTCATTTTGTGGCTATTGATTTTTACAAGTTCTTCACATCTTCTGTTAAGAACTCCAAATGCAGATGCTCACCAGCTTTTACGAAGCACGACTGAACATGGCACTACAGCAATTAATTTGCTTAAAGCACAGTCATAATAAAGGATTGGGATGACCAGATTTTAAATGAGTCTCTAGCCTTTGTTTCTTAATTTTCCAGTCTTTGCTACTTATTGACAGATTTTAGGTGAGGGATCATTCATCTAAAAAGAGTAAAAATGTGTTACTTTACTTGCAGTCTTTCAGCAGGATTCATCCCCAAAGTTTTTGGTCAAAATAGCTCTGGGCAGCTGTAGTTGAATTCTCTGGCCATTACAAGAGTAACACTGGGCCTTCTTTTTTTGTTGTAAATGAACTCAAGACATGACAGTTAAACCAACGCCTCGCCATAAAGTGCAAGGGGAGTGACAGAAAGAGTGACAGACAAATTAAAGAGTAAGTTCTGTTTAGCAATTTTAGGTGACAGCACTTAAAATTTTTAGCTCTAGGATTATTTAGGAATGACAGTATGCAGCTGAGAAAAGCAGCCTACCCGTCATAAAAAGGAATTTGTGTGCGAACTTAGAAAAAGCAGTCCTCAAATGAGGGAAAAAATCTTCACGTGTGTTATTTCACCAGTAACCCATTAACCTTTTACACAGTGTTCAAATCATCTATTGCCACAATTCCTCATTAGCCCAATGTTTGAATCAAGTCTTTCAGACAGATTTTGTTTTACTATCTCTGTAGAAATATCGCTAGAAATCGGATTTCACATAGAGTTGTTGTCTCCGTCGTTGTTATTGTCATTGTTCCATCCAATGGACTATGCTATCACAAACATCAGCTTCTGACCAGAAAAAACATCAAGATGCAGCTTCCCTTTGGTAAGATGATCACTACATGTGATAACGAATGGCACCACAACTTGCACTCATCTCATTAAGGACAGTAATCACTTATTGAGTATTTATTACATACTGGAAACTCTGCTAAGTACTCTGTACTTATCATCTATCTCTGACATATATAATGAACACTCAATAAATGAGGGTTGCTGAGAAAGAAGGAAAAAAGAAGTGAAGAAGGAAGGGAAAAGGGAGGAAGGAAGGGAAGAAAGTTTTATTATAATTTATAACTTCTACTGAGCTTTTACTTTTGTGTAGGTCATTTTAAAAAACCTGAAAAGCAAGTTGTTGAGCAGGTAGAAATATTCCTTTTTTCTATTGAGATTTATTGAAGCAGGTCCCAAACCTGACCAGAAACATGCCCAAATTGCCTTTTGATTTTTGCACTTACAGGCTTCAATCATGAATATCTCTGCTGCCAACAACTAAGATGAATAGCTCAGAAGAAAAGACGTAAACAACAGTTTTTCTCACTTCAAAGAAACTCTGAAATGAATCCAGTTACCATCAGTTCCTTCCTTTGCCTTTGCTTTTAATAATTTTGAATTTTTGAATTGAAAAGGCAACCTCGAAGGTGTAAACCACAAGAGATTATTCACAGATGGTAAAAACAGAAGATGAGTGCAAAGGTCAAAGCCAGGACCCAGTTGTCATCTAAAGAGATACATTAGCTCCAAAGCTTGTCCAAACATTCATTACAAAACAGGAGTCAGAATGTTTTATATGGGTTTGAGCCAGGTTTTCACCTTGTCCATATCGCAAAAAGATAATCCGTCTCAGTTTCAGGAACTTTCAAATAACAATAAAAATTATTTGATTATAAGGAAGCAGGGGAAAAGAAAATGACGAGCTTCCCAAGTACTCAGAGCCTGAGAAACGGGAAGAGATGGCTCATTGAATAATCTATACCATATTACAGATTGAATCTCGACAAGCTATTTAGGAGGATTTTGTGACTAAGCATGAAGTTGGAATTACACCACCTCCTGGATCAAAGTATTGTGGACCTTTTCCCTTCATTATATCAGATTATTGTTGTTTTCTTACTGCTGGTGCTTCATTCAAGCACACAAAATAACTGTACATACTTTGTAAATTACAAAAGGAAGTGTATGTCCTTTATTTTTATTGTGCTGGAAGGATTTGGTGCGTAATATTGTTGTTAACTACAATTGATCATGTTGTTATTATTATTACCAACTTTAAGCTAGTCCTCCACATTCTATACTTTGCAACTGTAAAATAATAAAGGCAAACATCCATTCAAATATAATTTATGCTTCTTCCTTTGTTCCCAGGAATCCAAACTAGTCTGATTCCAAACTAGTTTTCACTCACTTCCTAACCCATAGCCTGAACTTTCATTTGCTGCTTATTATTATTCTTTGGGGCTTGTTTGGAGAAGAAACATAATTATTTTATGAAATGCAGCAAAAAGTATTTAATACCCATTCAAAATTTAACTTAAAATCCTTTTAAAATTATTACTAGAAATAAACTTTCTTAACCTGAGAAATAACATCATTATAAACCTATAGCAATTACATATTTAGTGATAAAATTATAGAATGATTCCTATTTAAATCACAAACAAAATGAGATGCCCACTATTTGACTATCACTGCTTCTGTTAGATGTTATCCTGGAGCTCTTATATTATAATAATAATAAGGTAAGAAAGGAAAAAAAATATGAAAAAATTAGAGAAGACAAAAATAGCCTTTTTCATATGTGATTATCTATAGATTATATTCAGGGTAATCTACAGACAAACTATCGAAAACAATGACGGAGTTCAGAAACAACAAAGTGGTTAAATAAAAGTAATTTGACTAGCTAACATATTGAATTCCTACTTTGAACCAGGCACAGCTCTCGGTACTTTATATTAACTAATAATATTAAATGATCTAATACAACAGCCCCTTGAGAATATAATTACTATTTCCAAAGAAAATTGATGTACAGACAGGTAAAGTAACTTACTGTTAAAGGTTAAAGTAACTTACCAAGCTATCATCCAAAAGACACCAACATTTCTCAATACCTAAACTATGTCACGAGCCACGCTTACTTACAGGAACTGAAAAGGATTCCCAACCGCAAAATGAAGAGGGCCAAGCGCAAAGACCAAAATGCTGAGCGCAAAAGCTAAAATGGCCATGGGGTATCTTTTGCGAAAAGGGCCGTGTGCAAAAGGGCTGAGTGCATCAGAAGAATAACTAGGCATGCCTAAAAGAATTTAATCACTCCACACCACAGCCTGTAAACACAGAAGAAGGCTTCCTTGCCAGGGAACAAGGCGCCATTAAAGCATGAGATCACCCTTCTCCATTTCTTGATCAAGGAATAAAGTTTGTACTCTGCTTTACCGATCAGTCTCCTTATGTTGGCACAAATGGCACTGGGCAGGACCTTGTTTTAGGCCCTGACCCAGAAGTGTTGGTAACAGGTTGAATTACGTTCCTTAAAAGATATGTTCAAGCCCTAACTCCTGGTACCTATGAATATAACCTTCTTGAAAATCAAGGTTTGCAGAGGTGATCACCATTAAGATGAAGTCATTAAGGTGGGCTCTAATCCAATATAACTGATGTCCTTATGAGAAGAGGGAAATTCAGATACAGACACACACAGAGTGAAGTGTATGTGACAACAAAGTCAGAGATTGGCGTTATGTAGCTACAAGTCAAACAATGCCAAAGACTGCTAGCAACCACCAGGAGGGAGAAGAGGAAAGAGAGGATTCCCCTACAGTTTTCAGAGGGATCAGGGCTCTGGCAACACCTTGATTTCAGACTTTTAGCCTCCAAAACTGTGATACAATAAATTTATGTTGTTGTTGTTGTTTTAAAGTTTATTTCTTTTAGCAAATAGGAAGAGATGTTACCTTTTTTTTTTTTAAAGATTTTATTGGGGGAGGGGAACAGAATTTTATTGGGGAACAGGGTGTACTTCCAGGACTTCTTTTTCCAAGTCAAGTTGTTGTCCTTTCGATCTTAGTTGTGGAGGATGCCGTTCAGCTTCAGGCTGTTGTCCTTTCAGTCTTAGTTGTGGAGTACACAGTTCAGCTCCAGGTCCAGTTACTGTTACTAGTTGCAGGGGGAGCAGCCCACCATCCCTTGTGGGAGTTGAGGAATCGAACTGGCAACCTTGTGGTTAAGAGACCACTGGGGCATTTGGGAATCGAACTGGCAGCCTTCAGAGTTAGTAGCATGGAGCTCTAACTGCCTGAGCCACCGGGCTGGCCCCGGTTTATGTTGTTTTAAGCCTCTCCGTTTGTGATGCTTTGTTTAGAGCAGCCTTAGCAAACTACTAATAAAGTTGCCAAGGATCACACAACTAGCAAAAAGACAAAGCTAAGACATAAGATCAGCATACCAAAATCAATATACTCTACATCAGTAAAAGCAAGCTAGAAAATGTTATGTAAAAACAGATACTATTCACAATTACATAAACGATAAAGTACCTTGAAATCAATAAAATAAAGAATGTACCGGATACAGTCAATTCTCATTATTTGTGGTAATTGTATTCTATAAAGTTGCCACAGATATTCAAGTAGCAAATATTGAACTACTATTCCTAGGGGAAATATAGGGTTACGTTCCTGTAAGTCTATGGTGACAACATTTTCACCAACTGATCAAAATATAACCTTGTGTCATGTGTGTTTCTGTTTACAAAGATCTTACTTAATGTGCATTGTTGATTCATTAACACTGAACTTATGGCCAACAGCACTATAACTCGTGCCTGAACAAAGCTTATATAACACATGGATTTTTTTCTCTGTAAGGCAAAGCACAGCCTTCGTGTACTTAGCAGCACTAGATAGCACTTCTGTACTGTGCTTGGGGGCCATTTTAAACAGTAAGGTCACCAACAAAAAAATGTGAAAAACATAGCACTAAATAAACTGCAAAAAAGAAATGTACATGTATAATATGAGAACCAAAACAAGAAGGCAAAGTATCAGTTTGTTGGAAATCAGCTGGGAATAAACACGTGTGTCAGGCAACTCACATTTTTCACCACTCCATACATGTTCCCAAATGACCATCAAAGCACAGTGGGTATTGATGTCATTAATGGGAACAATTATAATTATAAAAAATTATAACTATGTAAGTTTATAAGATGTAAATTTTACCATAAATTAATTTCATCAAAATCCCAAAGAGTATTTTTGAGGAACTTGACAAGCTGATCCTAAAATTCACAGGGAAAAATAAAGGACCAAGAATCACTAAAATGATTTTGAAAAACAAGGTGCAGAGATATATTCTATATTAGAACTTAGAATAAAATTATATTATTTAAGATAGCATGATTTCAACACAAGGCTAGACAAATAGGACAGGAGAACAGAAAACAAAAGACCAGAACTGACATATACTTACATAGAAATGTTCTTTATGTCTGAAATGATGTGACAAATCAGTGGAGAAGGAGTAATTATTTAGAAAATATGGTCAAGAGCAGTAAATTATCCAGGTAGAAAAAGAGATACTTACTTAATATCACATAAAAATACACTGGGGAAAAATCAAATACCCAATTGTAAACATTAAATCTTTAAAGCATTTAGGAAAAAAATAGAAAAGATAGCAATGATTTCTAGGTATGGATAGATTCATTCAGTAGGATAGAAGAAAAGCACAAACCATAAAGAAAAAGATTTAAAAATTTGACATTAAATTTTCAAAACCTCTGTTTACTAAAAGGCACCATACAAAGTTGAAACACAATGAACAGGTGTGGAAAAAGTATTTGCAACACACTTAATTAACACAAAGTTAATATACAAGATTTATATAGAAATTCTACATATGAATAGGAAAAATATAAAAATGGATTGTAAAAACAAAGGAGATGAATGTACAAAAGATACTCAACAGCATTAGTAATCAGAGAAATGCAAAACTCATTAAATTTCATTTCATACTCATTTGATTGGCAAAAATTAGAAAATCGGATAATCCCACTTTTTGGGTAAGTTGTGAAGAAACAAAAACTTTCAACACTGCTAATGGAAATTGAATTGGCAGAAGCACTTAAGTCAAAGCTGTGTGTATCCTTATACTCTGCAATTCATCTTCTCGGTATAGTCCCTGAGGAAACTTCTTCATGTGTGCATAAGAAATATGTATACGAATACATTGCAGCATGATTTATAACAGCAAAATTCTGGATATTACCTAAATATCTATCAACAGTAGATTTGATTAATTATGAGTATTGTCATAGAATCAAATACTATATAGGAGCTTAAATGGATATAGTTTTAAAAATAAGATACAAAAGATATGTAAGAATGCCATTCATATAAAGGTTAAAACAAAGCAATATCATGTATTATTTATTAATATGTACAAGAAGATATTGTTACGTCTATATCATCCATATCATAACAGTACAAACTATTCATGGGAATGATAAACAACCAATTTGGGATAGTACATTTTCTAGAGGGTGAACAGTATCGGAGAGGGCTCGTCAATTGTACCTATAATTTATTATTTTTTTTTAATCTACAGCAAAAACAGTAAAAGGTTAATACAAGAAAAATTGGGTATTTCCAGTAGTCTTCTCTATAACTTTCTGGGTGCTGGCAATATTTAATTTAAATACAAAATATTAAAGTCTGTTGAAGTTGGAAGGAATTCGATGTCAGTTTAAGTCCTAAATTCAGCAGTTGCTGTTAAAATTTGGAGCCTGCCATTGAGTTCTATAAATAAGATAATAGAATGTAAGAATTTCACTTAATCCTCTAATTACTCTCAACTTTAATCAAGCCTTTATTAACATAATATGCCTAGCTTGGGGTCTTAAAACCTGAGAGGGGATTTAGGGGAAAGTAATCAAAACAATGAAAAATCAGTAGGTGATATAAGGCAAAGCAAAAGGAACTGGGATGATTTCGACTAGTGAAAGAAGTCAAAGGGGAAAATATACTGAGCATGCACAGTTTGCTCTTTTTATACTGAAGTCTGTGCCTCAATTAAGGCCAGACTAAAATTAGCTCTTTGGGTTATCTATTGCTATACGTAACAAATCACTCTAAATCATAGTTGCTTAAAGCAGTAATAATCATTCATTTTGTTCATGAATCCATAATTTGGCCAGGACTTCAATGAGGACGGTTCTTTGCTGACCCATGTGCCATCAGCTGCAATAGCTCACCTGGACCTGGAAGATCCACTTTCATGATGACTAAGTCACATGCTAGCAAGATGGTGCTGGCCATTGGCGGGAGCTACATCAGGACTGCGGAAAACAATCCTCAGTACCCCTCCTTGTGGGCCTCTCCAGGGGCTTCTAGGACTTCCTTACACAATGACGTCTGAACACCAAGAAGGAGAGTCCCATCAAGGAAGTGCATGACGTTTTTACATCCTATTCTTGGAAGTCACACAGTGTCATCTTCACTGACCTCTCTTGGTTCTGGTAGTCACAAAGACCCACCCAGTTTCAAGTGGCAGAGTTATAGAAGTACTTTGGGTGGAAAGATATTGTTGAATTCATCTTTGTAAAATACAATTTGCCCCACTGACCTCTTTCCTTAAATCACTCTCCAGGTCAATTTATTTTTGCCACTGCTCCCACAAAGAGATCTGATCATGTCATTCTCTTGTTGAACAACAAGGGAGATTGTTCTCTGCTCTTCACCGCATAAGATCAGGTTTGTTCTGCAGAGCTGCAAAGCTTCATGGCATCAAAAGGCATTTAATAACTCATTGAGGGGTCTTGAAACTTTTGCTTCTGTGACCAAAACTTAGGAAAGGCTAACCAAAAATATTGAGGCTTCAGATGCTTTTTTACTTGAATTTAGCTAAACTAATGGGATGGGACATTCGTATTTCATGGAGCCTGGTGTCAAGTCTATGCACACACATATCAGCAATCCAGGTGAATTTGGAGGAATTCACACAGCAGTATTTCTGCCACATTCTAGACATTCAAACGGAATGTAATTTGTCAATCAAATCAGATTTTTTTAACCCAGAGAAAGACAATATAAGCCTTATGAAGTTTTTCTTTGAAGTTCTTTACGTGATTTGACTTGCAATTGTCCAGCACAACAGTCGAAAGTGATATTTATTAATTCAAGGACCTGACAGTTGTCACACCATTAGGTTTCCATTTTCACCCTATTTACCAAATGAATACATTGTCTTCTTGTTTCTTACTGAACTTGGAAACTTAACTACCGTTTTATACCAGAACAAGTTGTACCAATTCCAGCAAGGAAGAAATAAGACCCAGTCTTATTTTAATATAATATAAGACCAGGTGTAATATAATATAATACCGGGTTTTATACTAATTTTTGCTCCAAAAGATGCATTAGAATTGATCGTCCAGCTAGGTCTTATTTTCAGGGGAAACACAGTATTTCAATTGCGTAAAAAACAAAAAAAATCACCATATGCTAAGAAAATTAAAATCAAGGAGATGTATAATTTAAAAATACATTCACTTCATTTGGTAATCTTTGGGAATAAACATCAGATTAGAATAAAGCTTTTGTGCTTGTTTGGAGGAGTACAAATGGTTAAAAATTAATGATTAAGTTTCGTCTTTTTATAAAGCCCCAATTCTATTTGGTGTGCTACAAGTTAAGTGATTTAAAAATGAACAGATACAAATTACATTGCACAATATGCTACTCTGAAATTCTCTTCCAAGTACGGTAGTAGTTAATAGCATGGCCCTCTGGATATGTGAGGAAGACAAGCTGTTTTGCATACCCAGCCATCCACCATCCCAACATTCTTCTCTCCTATCACAACAGTTTGTCCAGAGAGAGAAATATGAGGACAAATTCACACTTATTTCTTCAAAAGTCGTGACAAGACCATGATTACTCTCACCACATTTGAATATTTAGGGTTGTTTCTTTAAATTCTTCAAAATTTATAGTTTGCCCTATATTGTCTTTAAGAAAGTGTACTTCATAGAAGTTTAGCTCCACAAGATATTAATAAAATTATTATGACACAAAAGAGTTTCATGTCAGTTCTGGGTTAAGCAAATTTATTTATTTATTACACATACATATATACGCATATGCATTATAAATCTCCTAGAGTCTGTATAGTGTGTTTAATTTCCCTAAGTTATTCCAATCATGGAAGCCATTTTGCAAAAATACCTCAACAAATTAGAACGCACCTTGTGAAACTCGTGTTTAAGGCATTTCTTATAATATTTCCTTGATACCAATGTAAGATATGGGTTTCTCAGTGATAGAGCTCTTGTCCACGCTTGTTTATCTCCCTCTGGTTCTAGTAACTTCTAAATATTTATTTGGAAATTTATTTATTCAATAAATTCTTATTAAATGCTGACTATACTCCAAATACTATTGTGGACATAGAAATGGACAATTGTTAAAATGTCCCTTTTCTTAAGGAACTTACATTTAGTTAGAGGAGGTATCAACTTACACATAAACAAATAAATGTCAAGACTGCAGATATTGATAACTGCTAATGAATAAAAATAAAAACAAGATGATGAACTAGAGAGTTTCTTGGGGGGTGAGAAGAGCGATTGTGACATTTTAAAAAGGTGATCAGCATGATTTCTTGGAGCAGGTGACATTCGAACTTAAGGAATATGAAATGAATCTTTCCCTTTATTTCTCTTACCTTTTGTATTATTTTTAATCAAAATAATACTATACTTGTACATGATAAAAAATATATACTAAAAAGTTTATAATAAAAAATAATTGCGGCTCCAATGCTTTTCAGCCTAGCTCTAATTCCAGAAGCACCCTCTGTTAATAGCTCATGATTTTTGTTTTTCTGACAATTACCATTATATATGGAAGTCATAGGTGGAGAGGTTGGCAGATCAACAAGATGGAAAGATCCTGGGTTCCTCAATGTTCTTGAAGCCATCATAGCAGCTCTGAAGTTCCTTCTTTCATGTGAGAGAGGAATTAATCTATTTCCCTTAAACCTTTGTTAATTGGAGATATCTGTTACTTCTAGCCAAACTCTAAGTGATACAGGATCCAATATTATAACCCCAGGCAACTTAGAAAAATATTTCTAGCACTCAAGTCAAATGCATTATTTTTTCTATCTCTACAGTAATTGCTCAAAATCATGTTACCTTTAAGTTTGCTTCCTACTTGGATTGTGACTTTCCTGTACAGTTTTTTGGTTTGTTTGTTTCTCATTTTCTGTTTTCTGTTTTCTTAAAAGAAAAGAAACATACCTGTTTTGCCCCATCATTCATGAAATCAGCTTTTAACCCATTCTGTCTAATCTGTGGAATCTGTTCCTTTCTTCTACTTGACTCATGCTTCAAGGGCATTCAGAAGCTTCTCTGGCAACTGTCATGCTGCAATGCAGTGTCTTTTCCTTGGTCTCTTGGTTTAGTTCTGCACTTTCTTTTATGCCCCATTTTTCTCTTTCATGGATTTTACCCTCATTTTTCCAAAGTACAATGTAATTTTTTAAGAAACAGTGCCTGCAAGTACATGTTCCAAGTCTTATACATTTGAAAAAGTCTGTTTTTCCCTTCAAATGTAGATTGGTTATAACTTTTTCTCAGAACTTTGCAGGCCTTGTTTTGCTCTATTTTCTTCAAGATCCCACACATTTTGGATTGCCAAATGTCAGCCTGATTCTTGTTACTTTGATTTTGACCTGTATTTTCTCTCTGGACGCTTCTCAGACGTACTGTTTATTCTTGCTATCTGGAGTTTCGTGGTGTTGTGTTCTTTTTGAACACTCAACACTGGGTGGGATTTTTCAATAACAAAAGCTTATGTCTTTCTATTCAGCTCTGATATTTTTCTTTTATTGATTTCACCATTTCTTTCCCTCTGTTCTGTCTTTCTGGTACACCTATTAATTAAGGTTAAATTTTGTATCTGCCAACTCTGAACTGAAGATCTTTTAGAGTTTTTCTTGGCAGGTGAGTTCTTTACATTATTGCAGACCCTGCTTCAGTGTCCTGGGCTGGAATTTTTTCAATTAAAAAAATAATAATCTATCAACAGCTTTCCATTTTCTTTCTATCTACCAGAAACTTATTGAAACACCTCATTCACAGATGACATCACTCTCTTTCTCTTGGATTATTCCTTTGTATTTCCTATATTTTATTTTTAGAACTTCATATTGAGCCTGCAATTTTGCCAAAATACTTAAAATTTACCATGGGTGACAGAGTTGAAATAAAACTACTGCATCAGTTTCTCAACAATGCTATTTTTTTCAATTACAGTTGACATTCAATATTTATTTTATATTGGTTTCAGGTATACAGCATAGTGGTTAAACATTTACATAATTTATGAAGTGATCTCTTGGATTAGTCTAGTCTAGTAGCCACCTGTCACTATACAGTTATTACAATATTATTGTCTAAATTCCCTATGCTCTACTTCACATCCCCATTACTATTTTGTAACTACCAGTTTGTACTTCTTAATCCCTTCACCTTTTTCACCCAGCCTCCTAATGCCCCTCCCATCTGGCAACTATCAGTTTATTCTCTGTACCTATGAGTCAGTTTGTAGTTTTTTGTTTGTTTGTTTATTTTGTTCTTTAGATTCCACATATAAGTGAGATCATATAGCATTTATTTTTCTCTGTATGCCTTATTTCACTTAGCATAATACCCTTTAATGTAGCCATGGTGTCGCACATGGTAAGATTTTATTTTTTATGGCCATGTAATATTCCATTGTATATATATATACATCACATCTTTTTTATCCAGTCGTCTGTTGATATGGTCACTTAGGTTGCTTCCATATCTTGGCTATTATAAATAGCACTGCAGTGAATATAGAGGTGCATATATTTTTTTCAAATTAGTGTTTTAGATTTCTTCGATAAATACCTAGAAGTAGAATTGCTAGGTCATGAGGTATTTCTAGTTTTCATGTTTTGAGGAAACTTTAAATTGCTTTCCATAGTGGCTGTACCAATTTGCATCCCAGCAACAGTGCAGGAGCATTCCCTTTTCTCCACAGCCTCTCCAATACTTATTTGTTGATTTATTAATGATAGCCTTCTGACAGGTGTGAGGTGATATCTCATTGCAGTTTTAATTTGTATTTTTCTGATGATTAGTGGCATTGAGCATCTTTTCTTACGTCTCTTGGCCATGTTTATGTCCTTTTTGAAGAAATGTATATTCAGGTCCTCTGCCCATTTTTAGTTCTTTTTGTGTGTGTTGAGTTGTATGAGTTCTTTATAAATTTTTTATATTAACCCCTTATCAAATGTATCATCAGCTAATATTTGCTCCCATTCGGTAGGTTTCTTTTTGTTTTGTTGATGATTTCTTTTACTATGCAAAACTTTTTAGTTGATGTAGTCCTATTTTTTTTCTTGTTTTTCCCTTGCCCAAGGAGATATATCAGAAAAAACATTACTAAGATTATGTCAGAGTTTACTGCCTATGTTTTCTTATAGGAGTTTTATGGTTTCAGGTCTTACATTTAAGTGTTTAATCTATTTTGAGTTTATTCCTTTATATGGTATAAGAAGGTGCTCTAGTTTCATTTTTTTGCACATATGTCCAGTTTTCCCAACAGCATTTATTGAATAGACTGTCTTTACCCTATTATATAATTTCTTCATCCTTTATCACAGATTAATTGACCATATAGGTGTGCATTTATTTTTGGGCTTTCTATCCTGTTCCATTGCTCTATGTGTCTGTTTTTATTCCAGTACCATGCTCTTTTGATTATTATAGGCTTGTAGTATAGTTTGATATCAGGTAGAATGATACCTCCAATTTTGTTCTTTTTTCCCAAGATTGTTGTGGCTATTCAGGATCTTTTATGGTTCCATATAAATTTTAAGATTATTTGTTCTGGTTCTGTGAAAAATGTCACTGGTATTTTAATAGGGATTACATTGAGTCTTTGGGTAGTATGGACATTTTTAACAGGGTTCATCCTTCCTATCGATGAGCATGGTATATGCTTCCATTTATTATTATCTTCAATTTCTTTCTTTAATGTCATATAATTTTTTAAGTACAGGTCCTATATCTTCTTGGTTAAATTTATTCCTAGGTATTTTTTTTTGATGCAATTGTAAATGGTATTGTTTTCTTAATTTCTTTTTCTGATAGCTCATCATTGGTGTATAAAAATGAAAAACTGATCTCTGAATATTAATTTTGTATTTTGCTACTTTACTGAATTCATTTATCAGTTCTAACAACTTTTTGGAGGACTCTTTGGAGTTCTCTCTATATAGTATCATGTCATCTCAGCAGTGTTACTTTTAAATAAAGAAAATGCTGTACAACTTAAGTAACGCAAAAACACAAGTACAAGTATTTAAATATTTTATCACTATAAAATAGGATATGCAGGGCAAAATACACCCAGACTGTCTTTTCTTCAAAAACAAAAAAATATATGTGTATATATATATATATATATATATATATATATATGAATAGAGTACTATTCTTCTTCTTCTGTTATTCATGTAGAATGTAGCTCTTGAACTTATATAGTTTTAAAAACTATTTTTTTCATTTCGGTGATATCTTAAAAGCTTTTCTGTACAAAAACTTAAATGATTTTCAGTAGAGATTTTCCCTGTGTCCTTGGACAAATTTCTGATTCGTTTAAGGCATGCTACCCACTGTGATATTAACGTATTACTATAAGAGTTGTAACAGCAGGAGACAGCTTTTTTCTTCCTCAGGAGAGTTAGAAGGGATATGTGCCTACACTTTATATGAAAATTTCCTTTACATCTAACTTGTACTCTTAGCAGTATAAGTGCTATAGTAACAGTTCTTCACTTTAGCGGGCAAATAATGAACTCAAGGATATATAAGCAAAACATATTTCTATATATTTAATGCTCTTATAACTAGTTGTTTGTAGATGACTGAAATATGTATATTCAATAAATATTTGGGCTGAACACCATGTTTTTCCCAGGGATACCACAGTAAACAAGACATCATGCCCTTGAGGGGCTATTGGATCTAATGAAGAGCTACAGATAAGTAAACAGAAAATTTCTAAAAAATGTAATCAATGATATTGTGACGTAATGATAAGGTGTCATAAGAGCATAAAAAGGGAACAATGAACCCATGGAGGATGGTGGGGAGTTTAGGTGAGAGATGGCATCCTGAGGAGGTGACTACTGAGCTGAGACTTAAAATACCAGCACAAATTAGCCACGGGAAACAAGTTTAAGTAGATGGGATAAAAGAACCATTCCAGATGTGGGGAACAATATGTGTGAAGCCCTGAGGAAGGACCTGGGCTTCATGAACCACAAACAAAGATGGCAAGAGATGTAACTGGAGAAAAAGCAAAGGCTAGATTCAAAAACATTTGCAGGGTCTGGCCCGGTGGCTCAGGCGGTTAAAGCTCCATGTTCTTAACTCCAAAGGCTGCCGGTTCAATTCCCACATGGACCAGTGGGCTCTCAACCACAAGGTAGTCAGTTCAATCCCTCCATAACTAAGATTGAAAGGACAACAACTTGACTTGGAAAAAAAAGTCCTGGAAGTACACACTGTTCCCCAATAAAGTCCTGTTCCCCTTCCCCAATAAAATCTTTAAAAAACAAAACAAACAAAAAAACATTTGTAGTATATGGTATCAAAGAACATGAACTTTCTCCTGAAAAGAGCATAAAGCCCTATGCTCGGTAGGGAAGCAAATCCTTCACACTGCCTCTGAGCAAACTCTAATTTTTTTATCATAGATGAAGTCATAATGTGGCAAATTTTCATTATGGCTTTACTCTGTGCAAGATTCTATACTCGACGGATAGGAAAAAAAGACTTTCAACCTCAGGAATCAGTGTGCAAACATGTCTGAATATTTGAGGCTGTTGTGTATTCTGATGAGAAGGAAATATATAACATAGGCGCTCAGGGTAGTAGAAGATAAAACTAAAAAGTTATGTTACAGTCTAACACCACAGTAAAAATGTGGACTTCAGATAATAAATATGCTATCCAAGGATTTTTGAGCAAGGAAGAGATACGACTATGTGTGTCTTACTCAAAATGTGTATTCCTACTCTTTATTATATTGCACATGTCAGGAAATATATCACTTGACTTGAAGCAAATTTCAGCTTTGCTTCTCTTTTAGTTAATTAAGGACCTGGGTTATCTAAATGAGCTGCTATGCCTTGTTTTAAATATTGATGTTGGAGATCACTGTACTCCAAATTGAACATTGATTCAACTTGCCCTCAAGGAGTTCACAGTCTAAAGTTACAACCAAAGGTAGCTTTTATAAGTCCCCATTACATTTTTCTCTCTTATTGTTCAATGATATTATAATTGAACAGGCACTACATCTCG
Organism: Rhinolophus hipposideros; assembly: GCF_964194185.1. Classification (NCBI taxonomy): domain Eukaryota; kingdom Metazoa; phylum Chordata; class Mammalia; order Chiroptera; family Rhinolophidae; genus Rhinolophus; species Rhinolophus hipposideros. The sequence continues at coordinate 29,160,875 of NC_138054.1, read as the reverse complement.
TGATCATCTCCTGGTTCTTTCTACATTTCTCCATCCACTTTTCTGGGTTTCTCGTTTAGTACTCCAGTTAAGTTAAAGACAGTGGTTTAAGTCAACCCATCCACATTCCTTCTCCAACAGAAACTGTCAAGATATCATTTGTTTTCAGGAAACCAAAAAGCCTTTTTTACCTCCTATGCAGTTTGTGTGGACATGGACTATTCATTTGAGGGAGGGGCAGGACTCAAGAAAACGGAATACAAAATTATACATACAGATTCCTAGCTTTCCTCCTTGGAAGAGCTTGGAAGGGATTCTTACAAATAAAGAGCCAAACTTTATTAACTTCACTGTAAATTCTCCTCTCATGAAGAGCAAATACATAAAGATGCAATGTATTTTCAAGAGTTATCAATAAAATTTACACCTACGTTGGCCATTTGGGTGTAAGAAACATATCAGAACCATGGAGGCCCATTAGAGGCCATTGCTATAGGCTATAATCACCCTCATTTGCCACAACCTGACTCGTCACAGGGCACAGTTCTCATCTGAATATTCAATCAACAGAAAATTTGTATGCATTGCCTGTCTTCTTCCCCGCTCTCCTTGCCTTTTAACTATTTTTCTGATTCTAGGTTCCAGTCCTTGACACTTTAGCAATGAACCTTTTCTTCATATCTGCCCTTCAATAAGTTCTACCGAAAGAGCTAGGCCATTTTCAAATGCTGGCACTCATATAGCTGAGATAATAAGGTAGACAAGATGTGTTTTATCAGGTAGAAAAACACAACAGGGGGAAAAAAGCTGTTTGGGCAGTGTCCTTAAAAGTCTGGTTCTGAAGCCAATGTTGGCTGCTGCATATAGCTGCTTAGTTCCATGAAAACCAGTTGTATGACTTTGCAGATAAAAGACTGTAGACCTCTGGAATACAAGCAAGTAGCACATCATTATACAAATAGAAGCAACTCAACTATGCGTGCCCTCGAACTGAGCTCAGTGTTCTGCTGCATTTCAAAAATATCCATCTGTTCCAAGGGAAGAAACAGGAAGTTTTGTTAATTAACTCTTACAACCCACTAGTTAGTTTCCAGAAAAATCACTAAAGCCACATTTCCTGAATAAATTTAACAAGTAAGTTACAAGATGCAGCATATAGATAAAACTTACATTACTCCTTTTAAATGAACCAAATCTATCAGTTGCCTAGTTGCACGCTCACTGCCTCTAAGCCCTTCCCATTCCTCAGCACTCAGTAGACATAAAGTTTTTCTTCACAAAGTTTTTTTTTATATGATGATATTGATTAATAAAGCAATATTGTAGTAGATATATATAAAACACTACTATAGATATTACACAGGCACTTGAGATTTTCTGATTTATTTGCTTCAAGCACAATTTTGCTTCAGGATTCCACTAAAATACCTCACAAATTTTTGCATTATCAGACAAAATAAATTCATGGGAAATATTCTGTTGTTGGTTATTAGCTAATTTAAATAGGTGTCTCTAAAACTTCTTCCCCAGTCCAATCATGTCATAACTAAGATTCCATGCCAGAGTGTTACAATGGCATTAAGGATACACATGTCCAGCTGGACTCCTGCCATCATTCTATAAATCATTGCCAATTATGCCAATAAAGCAGCCTGGGCAATGATTGATTTCTTAGTTACGCAGTCAGCTGTTCTCCGACACTTTGTTTTCCTTCAGATGTCTGAACCACCACCTAGTTTCCCGAAACCATGATGTTTTACCTAGCCCCAAAAGAGACATTTGTAACCATCTGCTGGTGAGAAAAAGTTTAGAAATTCAGTGAAATCCCATTAGTCCCATGTAACCGGATAACCAAATTTGTGAAAATTCTGGATTGTGAAAGATTTCTTTAAAAGTACAAAGCAGTTTTTTTCCTACTTTTATATATCCATAACAACTCAAATTAATCTAACTAAGAATCACTTTTTAAAGTGCTCAGTTTGTGAAATGTATAGCAAATTTACAAAAGCGTGACAAATATTTAGCATTATCATGACAATTGATCATGAACTAGGGTCACTTCACTAGCAAACAAAGGCATAATATTGTGAGATTTTAAAGAAAACAGCTCATTAGTTTTTAATAAAATTAATTTTTGCTGAAACTTAAATGAGTGTTTAGTCAAATATCATAGATTAGGGCTGGATACTTGATAATTATTCAGATATTAACCACTAGACCCAACTGGAAAACAAAGTGATAGAGTGGAAAGCCCTTAGACGGTGAAGCCCAGATCTATCCTTCAATAGCTTGGGTTCAAATCCCAGCTCTGTCCTTCAATAGCTCTGTGGGATTTATCTATTAACTCAATCAACAAATATACATTGTATACCTACTCTGGGCTGCAGATACAGTGGTGGAGACAAGACTAAGTTCCCCACTTTGTGAAGGCTAAATTCTCTCGGTGGAGAGAAGAAAATAATCAAAGGAACAAGATAATTTCAGATAATGTTAAGTCTGTAAAGGGTGAGTGGAGTGAGGGTTGGAGTGGGATGACACACTGAGGTGGTTAGGAAAGACCTCAAGGAACAGACGATGCCCTGGTTGAGATCTGAAGGACACCGAGGGCCAGTCTTGCAAAGGCTAGGATGTGGCCAATTAGTCAAGCAAAGGCAACAGCACAGTGGTCCCAAGTTGGAACAAGTTAGATATGTTTAACAAAAAATAAGGCCATGGCGCTTATTCTGTCCGAGTGACAAATATCTTCAGATGTGAGGTGGGAATAACAATAATGCCAATTTTCCAGGATTATCAGTAAAGATTTCATTTCCAAAGTGCCTAGCACATCTTAGACATTCAAAAAAAGTTAACATTATTATTATTATTATTATTATTATTATTATTAATGTTTGGGGCACTGAAATCCTATAACTAATTCAATGTCTATAAAACCAAAAGAAATTAATCACTCAGAATTATGGATAATTTCCATTTAATGCCTGTGAGCTGTGTTTATCTAAAGTGCTAAAACTGAGTTTTGCTTTATCTTCTTGTAGAAACAGACATTTATATTTCATTGTAAATACCTGTGAACATATCTTTTAATTTTAACTCTCCATGAATATATAACTGCCATGTTCAAAATATTTTAATAAAGACCACCATTGAAAGGTGCTCCAAAAACCTTGTGCCTATGCAGTAAAAATTGATATTGATAAAGTGGCAGGGAGCCACATATTTATGCATATGCTCTGCTTATCAATACAAATATGTTCAAACAGATAGACTGTGTCAGAATTCTTGTACCACTGTAACTAGTATTAAGTGTTCATAACACACTTTCTAAAGTAGCAGCCTAACCCTGTTAATTGCATAATCAGACTCATAAGCATTCCTCTTAACATTTAACTTTAAGTCACCCTGGGTGATAACCAACTCAATCACATTACTTTATAATCATTACCCCAATATTTACTAAGGCCTAAACTACTTGATTCTTCCAAACAATTAAAATCTCCGTGCACCAAAAAAGCTATTTTCAAGTACAATTCAAATCAAATAGGCAAAACATTGGAGCTCTGAAAGAGAAAAAACAGACAGTTTCTAATTCAGTAAGAAATTACTAATTAAAAGAAGTCATTTCCTTTATTTAAAAATGCTAGTTGTCTAGAGATAAAATGAAAACTTGCCCGCAAGCATTACCTTCTCTCTCTGGGTTCTTTGAGATCCACAAACCGCAGAGGAAATAAATCATCTCAGTCCCACGTACACATCTTTGTCTTAAAATCAAAAATCAAAAAACAAAACAAATGTGAGCAACCAAATAAATAAGTGTTGGATTATAATCCGAAATATAAAATAGATACCCATGAATCCATACTGATATAAAGAAACAATTGAATAAATAAATAAACAGAGATAAATCTCCCATGCAGAAGAATTCTAAATAATTGATATAGTCTATCCATAAGGAGATTAAGCATAACTCCACTTCTTAAGTGTCGGTTACCCATAGTAACTTCCTTCCAAAGAGTACAGTATGGAGAGTGGGGGGAAAAGAGTAACCTGACAGTGGAGAAATCTGACAAACTCTACCTCAGCCAGGTGATCAAGGTCAACATCAGTAGTGGTGAACCATGTCGGTAGTATGCACTCTTGGGAGGGTGCTCTGAGAGATGATGGTTGAGGATGGTGCTTTACCTCCGTGGTCTTTCCCAAAACCCGTCATTCCAGTGTAAACATGAGACAAATCCCAACTGAGGGGCGGTCTGCAAAATATCTGACCAGCACTCCTCAAAACTGTCAAAGTCAATACAAAGAAGAAAAGTTTGAGAATCTGTCACAGCCAAGAAGAGTCCAAGGTGACATAATAACTAAATGTAACGTGTATCCTGAATGGGATTCAAAAAAAGGTCCTTAGGTAAAAACTGAGGTCTGATGAAAATATGGACTTGAGCTTAAAAAAAGAAAACAATGTACATTCAAACATCTCTTGAATTCTTTAAAACGAGCCAAGTGAACCAGGAGCAAAATATACTATTTTTATTAATTGCTCTTCTTTTTTCTAGCACAAGTTATTCGTTAACTAAACAAAAATACTGTCAATAACTGAGAGGTAGCATTTGAGGAAGGCATCAAAGTCGTCAGCACTGTATCCTCATAGGTGTTTTAAAATTTTACTGACTTAGGGCCGGCCCAGTGGCTCAGGCGGTTAGAGCTCCATGCTCCTAACTCCGAAGGCTGCAGGTTCGATTCCCATATGGGCCAGTAGGCTCTCAACCACAAGGTTGCCAGTTCAACTCCTCGAATCCTGCAAGGGATGGTGGGCTCCGACCCCTGCAACTAAGATTGAACACAGCACCTTGAGCTGAGCTGCCGCTGAGCTCCTGGATGGCTCAGTTGGTTGGAGCACAGGCTCTCAACCACAAGGTTGCCGGTTCGACTCCCACAAGGGATGGTGGGCTGCGCCCCCTGCAACTAGCAACGGCAACTGAACCTGGAGCTGAGCTGCGCCCTCCACAACTAAGATTGAAAGGACAACAACTTGATTTGGAAAAAAGGCCTGGAAGTACACACTGTTCCCCAATAAAGTCCTGTTCCCCTTCCCCAATAAAATCTTTAAAAAAAAAAATTTTATTGACTTAAATAACAATAGAAAGTTTTGTAAATGATCTATTTGGAGGAGCAAGAAAAAAAAGCATGGGAATCTCAACTACTCCCTAGGAATTGTTCTCCTTCTGTAGACTCTTCCTACTGTGAACTCTTATGGAAAAATACCAATGTTAAATATTGGCAGTGTTTTATTTAGCACGTACTATGTACCAGGCACCATTATAATCCATTTATAAATATTAACTCATTTAAGTCTCACATCATCATCATCATTATTGTCTTTAATGTATTAATGAGGTAATTGAAGCACTGAGAGATTAAGTGGCTCGCCGGGTAACCAGATTAGTCAGTGAGAGAGCCAGGTTTGTAGCCCAGGCAGTTTGGTTCCAGAGCACGTACACCAGTTTTCTAAATGGGCTACACGCCATGCCCACTTCTTGCCCCTGAGGTCTCTCTATCTGAGCTGCTGGAAGTCTGCCCTGACCACCTCCCTTGTCCTATATTGAGTACTCAACTTTGGGAGCACTTACCAGAATTTCTGAGTAGGCAGATCAGCTTCTTGGTCAGTTCTCCAGGAAGCAGATTCTGAAACAGAGTTTAGCATGCAGTATGTTTATTAAGGAGTACCCACGGGACCAACTTCTATGGAAGGGAGTGTTGGAAAACGTGAGTGGGCAGAAGAAGTCAAGCTGTGATGCAGGCCCAAACAACCTCAGTAGACTCCACAGGGGCTATGGGTCTACAATGATTCTTAGAGTTATCTCCAGATGGGCCAAGACAACCAGACTTTCATAAATTGCATAATAATTTATCTGATTACCCACTCTGAGACCTACCACACTCAGCATGAAAGAAAATCTTCAGTTCCCTCTGTAAGATGTGCCTCTTCTGGAGCATGTATGCTGGGTTCCTGTAGTTTTGCCCAAGCAGGGCCCACCTCCCTTTCTACTTTGGGGTCACGCATCAAGTTTGAAATTCCACCATTAGAAATTCATTCCTTTTTTTATTTTGAAGCTTTTTTGTGATCAAAACACTTTCATTAAATTGCAAATACTCCTCCAAAAAGGAAATATAAACAATTTTCAGCTAATCCTAGTGGAACTTAACTGAGTATAGCTGAAAACAGACAACACTTTGAAAGAGAAATGGGGCACTAAAAGAAAAAGTAAGAGGGTGCAAAAATAAATACTACCTTACTTCACAGCTTTACTGAGAGTCAACTCTGTTCCTGAGTTCTCACAAAGAGGCTACTCCCTTCTCTTTTCCTACATGTTATTTTGGTTCCCTCAAGCCTCTAGAAAACAACATAAAGATACTTCATGGAATGTCATATATTTCATAATTGCATTGTAGTTCATAAGATAGTCTAGTTATTTCTCTGAAACTAATCTCTTCCCAATTGGACAATGTTTATTCCTATTTGAATCTTTCTCGATTTCTGTTGCATAATGCCAGGAAAAATATGGCTGGAGATACCTTTGACACAAACTTTAGTCCAGATTGTGGGCGCCCATAAATATAGCTAAGGATTTAATATGCACCCTTATATTTACAGATAGATGTCAGTGCAAGTTGAAGAAAATGTAAAAATTACTGGAAACCAATTTACAGCAGATGAAGCAAATTAGGGCTTTAGGGCTCATTGCAAACTTAAAAAACAAAGGAAGGAAGTAATGAAACAACCAGCTCTAGGCAAACCATATGTGCCATCCCAAATCTTTATTAATGGAAGTATAGTTACATGTTAAAGGAAATTTAGTTCCTACGGCAAAGATCTCAGTAGTGATATGCACAGATTGTAACCCTTTATTCTCAAAATGGGTTACCAAAAAATTATACACAGATTTGGAGGCAGTTTCTACAGTGGTCTTATACACATATGTTTGAAAGACCTCTATGCTGTTCACTACACTGCCCCAAAATCAAGGTACTTTCTGAAATTTAGGAAAATAATATATCTCATTTTGCCAATATTGAAAAATTTAATTACCTACAAAGTTTAAAAGTAGTTATCATATAACTACTTTACTATAACTGAGATTTTTAGCAATTACCAAAGAGGTACCAAAGCTTGAAACATTGGTAATAGGTCAAAAATTACCTCCTTTAATATTAATAATAATCTACGTAGGGCCATAATTTCCATATATTTTGAGACATTGGCTAGAGAATGAGGCATCTCTAAACAAAAATGAAGAACCAAATAAATTTTCTGCTCAGATGACACCCAAATGACCCTTCAAATTAGCAAATCATGCACCAGCTCTTACCAGTGTACAATAGAGGCAAAAAAGATTATACAGCAGGCATGTCATAAAGGTCGACTTGATCTCAGCAAGTTTTCATGAGTTGGGTTGTGACTCATAATCCTTGCTCAACTGATCCACCCATTTTAGAATTTCTCTGGAAAGTTCTCCACCCCAAATACTCATAATTTTGCAAAGTACAGAAGAAAAAACATGGAAATATCATTGTAGATGAGAAATGGGTCAAGAACACATATGTCTTATCCTCATCAGTATGATTTTCTTCTGATTTTCAACTCCACGTACATGCCTAAATTCCTGTGGTTAAATTTTTTAGCTCTCCAGCTGGTTGTTCTATATGTGAAAACAGCCAAATCACCAAGAGTCTCTTAAACTTACCCAGCCGTTGACTATTCTTACATTTCAAAAATTTTATTATCAATTATAGTTAACTATCATCTTGAATTAAAACATTATAAAAATAACATTGAAAAAGATGCAGATTCCTGAATTATGTCCATTATTTGTAAACTACTATTATAAATTTAAGTTATTCCTATAATAATGCCCTGATAATATTAATGTTATTATTAGTAGTAGTACGCTTTTTTATCTACCATGTTTGAAGTGTACTTATTGATATTCCTTATGATTACCCAAGATTTAGGATGAAACATTATCAGAGCCTGACCCTATAATTTGCTTTCTAGGAAGGAATCAGCTGCTCTTTGATTCCTCCAACAGTAGCGATCCAGGTCGCTGTTAAACATTTGAAGATACCGGCATAAAACCCACCAATCACTAATCATTCATATACATGTCTCTCTGGAACACTCCATTACCGAGGCAATAAAAAATGATGGTGCTTTTGAGTACGGCATCAGTATTTATATACTGTAGATAGTTTTACAGTTGAACATGTTATTATGTTTATGCCGAGCAGTTATAGCAATGTTCCCTGTTTAGCAATGACATACTATAGGAGAGCACTCATAGTAAACTGACTAGAAATAATTCGCATACTATCGTCATGAGATGGACAGCCTGACACTAAAAATCCTATTAGTAAAACATTAAATGATCTTTGTATATTACTTACTTCAGGATTAAGATACTCTAAGGTCAACTAATTCAAAAATTTGCCTCACAATTACATGAGCCCGTTTTTTATATTTAATATGTTCAGTCTCAATGTGTGGTTTTAATTATTTTACACCATTAAATGCTTAATACGTACTTTATGTAAATTATGATGGCCACAGAAGTTTCGATCCATGAGGTATACTAACCACATAATTGCCTAGTTATGTAATTCCCTTAGTAGGTCTCTTGCAAAGTTTTCTGTTTCTTCATTTCTCTCAATGTGTGTGGTACAGAATTCTTTCAACACATGGTAAGCACCTATCAGAAGTTTCCCTACTATGTTTTATTAAAAGCATGGAGAGTGTGATTTTCAATCCTTTATAATTTCCAGATTACTAATTAAATTGCTTCAATCATGTCAAAGGCACTTTTTATCACTTGGAGTATTAAAATCAGCTCTTTTGGGAGAACAAAGTCAATCAGAAAAACTCTAAAAGCATGAAAAAGTGTTTCCTGTGTTCAGAGAACTTGAAAGGAGCTCAAAGGAAATTCACCAAATTTGAATAAAAATTCATTATCCTAAAGAAAATAAGCCTGCAAATTAAAGCCACAGCAGCCAGCACCCTGAAAACAAGCCTAGGTAAAAGTCAGCCTCACCTACAAGGGGCACATTCTCCTACTATTCTTATTATCATCTTTTTTCCATGCCCCTTAATCTGTTTAGACCAGGGGTGTCCAAACTGTGGCCCGCGGGTTAACTGCAGCCCGCAATCCATTGTTAATTGGCCTGCAGCAAATTCCAAAAATATACTTAGTTTACTTAAATAAACCAGGTGAGGCAATACGTACTTCACCTCCAGTGAGTGGCCCAGCTGTTTGTGTATTTTACCGCATATGGCCTTTGGTGAAAAACGTTGAAAAAAGTTTGGACACCCCTGGTTTAGACACATGATTTTTTATCTAATATAGTCAATAAATGGGGTGTTTTGATTAGCATGTTGGACAAGAGAGACAGGAATTAAACATTTTCAAACGTTGATATGTGGCAAGCATGTTCCAATGTATTTTAAAACATTCAGTCCTCACAATGTCCTGTAAAGTAAGTGATATAATGCCCATTTTTCAGGTGCAAAGACCAAGGGTGACAAATAATACATAACTCTTCTGCAATCACTGGGCTAGCAAATGAAGAGCAGTGATACAAATCAAGCTGTTTGATTCCAAAACACCCCTACACTTTCATTCACAATGTACTGGGGTACCAAAAAAATGTATACAAGTGGACACTTTGGTCAGCATTGCTCAAGCAGTAGTTTGACGTAATGAGAAGTGTCTGGACGCTGATGGTAACCACTTTGAGCACCTCTTGCAATTGCAGAAGTCAAACGTGACTTGTATTCATCTTTTGTTATCAGTATATAACAAAAGTAGTACAATGAGTATTACAATTTTAATACAGTTTTCCTTTCTTAAAATGTGTATACATTTTTCTGGCACCCTCTGTATATATAGATATAGATATAGATGTAGATGTAGATACAGATATATCTCACTATATATATAAATTACTACTTTCCAGAAAATTAGAATATGATCAAAATAAACTAAGATCATGAGAAATATAATTTATTCTCTTTGAAGATTCAAAAACCATTTAAGAATTTTGTCATGCCTCAGGGTCATCATTAGAAACATTAGTTACCCTTTCATTATCAATATATCAGAAGTGTCTGTTAACAGAGATTTATGATGAATGGAATGACAAGGAATATATCTGTACACGTACATTCTTTCTATAGGAACATGACAAATTTTAGACTTCCAAGACTAGCTAAGTATGCATTTCATGATTGTACATTAAAATATGATTTCTCATTAAGCATGATTGTACAAGGCTGTTTGCATATTGCCCTCACATGAAACCTTTAGAACTTACTCCATGCACAGAACATGGCATGCCCATCATCATAATTGCCCTTTAAACTCCACGGCACAATAGGGCCAAGCTTAACATCCAAATCCCCAGAGAGCCACAATTTTTTTTTAATTTATTGGGGTGACGATTGTTAGTGAAATTACATAATTTCAGGTGTACAATTCTGCATTACATCATCTATAAATCCCATTGTGTGTTCACCACCCAGAGTCAGTTCTCCTTCCATCACCATATACTTGATCCCCCTTATCCTCATCTCCCTCCCCCCACCTCCCTTACCCTCTGGTAACCACTAAACTATTGTCTGTGTCTATGAGTTTTCTTTCTCATTTGTTTGTCTTCTTCTTTTGTTGTTTTTGGTTTATATACCACATATCAGTGATATCATAGGGTTCTCTGCTTTTTCTGTCTGACTTATTTCGCTTAGCATTATACTCTCAAGATCCATCCATGTTGTCACAAATGTTCCTATATCATCTTATCTTACAGCATAATAGTATCCCATTGTGTATATATACCACAACTTCTTTATCCATTCATCTATCAAAGGACATTTTGGTTGTTTCCATGTCTTGGCCACCGTAAACAAAGCTGCAATGAACATTGGAGCACACGTGTCTTTATGTATAAATGATTTCAAATTCTTTGGGTAGATACCCAGGAGAGGGATTGCTGGGTCATACATATGGTAATTCTATTTGTAATTTCTTGAGGAGCCTCCACACTGCCTTCCATAGCGGCTGCACCAGTCTGCATTCCCACCAACAGTGTATGAGGGTTCCTTTTTCTCCACAGCCTCTCCAATACTTGTTGCTATTTGTCTTGTTGATGATAGCCATTCTGACTGGGGTGAAGTGATATATCATTGTGGTTTTTATTTAAGAGAGCCACAATTTTTAACCCTCAATTCGAGAACGATCTCAAGTAGCCCCTAATATCATCCAAAGGAAAGCATTGTTTCCTTTGTTTTTTCAGTTTGTCAAACTAAAGATAACCCCAAATAAAGTCACTTTCAACATGTTACCACATTAGGGTAAATATTGCTCAGCTCTTCCAGGCAGAATTTAGATTTTTAAAGTTGTTTTTAATGAATAAAAGTTTTCCTGACCCAGAACATAGATTCTCTAACAATAGACTTTTTAGCCCTGGCTGTGAGTTGAGGTTAGATTCAGAAGACAAAGAGATCACCTGGGCTTCCACAGCTCTTTAGAGTATTTGGATAGCTGCCTCCTCTACCAGGCTGACCCTGACTTCTCCAACCCTAAACTTGAATTTCAGTGGACACCCTATCTCATGCCAAATACAAAGTTTTAATCATTTCTGTTTCAGTATCTTTGTATTTCTGCATTGTTATGAAGTGTTACAATGGTCAAGCTGATAAGGCAGAAAAATAATAATGTCCAATCTATGCATATTCACAATCTAAACAAATCTTGATCTATTGGTGTTTTCTCCTCAGGTTCCATTATAAATGATACAGATACATGCCGTAGATGGAAAATCCTCCTCTTCAGATGACTTAGCTGAAACTATGATAAATAAACCATTTCTGATTTATGGGAACTTCCTAAAAGATCTATACTTGATATGTTGCAAAAACTAGGAAATATGTAGCCGTTTATATCAGAGAAGGAGGTAAGCTGGGGAAAATAATATGATCAGATTTATTAGCAGTCGAGGAGGTGCAGAGAAAACAAACAAACTTGAAGCTTTGCATATAACATGAAGCTTAGGATATATTTCAAATTTCAATACCTAGGCATATTTGGGAAGGAAGTGTAACAATTTAGAAAATTAAGGAAGTTGTATTAATTTGCTAAGGTTGCCATAACCAAGTACCACAGAGTTGCTTAAACAATAGAAATGTATTTTCCCACAATTCTGGAGGCTGAAAGTCTGAGATCAAGGTGTTGCAGAGTTGATTTCTTCTGAGGCCTCTCTCCACAGATTGTAGACGGATATCTTCAAACTGCATCTTCACATGGTCTTCCATCTGTGTGTATCTGTGTCAGAATTTCCTCTTTTTATAAGGATGCCAGTCAAATTGGATTACAGTCCATCATAGTGACCTTTTTAACTTAAATACTCCTTTAAAGACTCTATCTGCAAATACTGTCACATTCTGAGGTACTGGGTATTAGAATTTCAACATATGGATTGGGGGTGGGTACACAACTCAGCCCATAACAGAAAGGTCATGAAAAATATAATTCCATTCTAAGACTGTCTGTGCCCTCAGATGATTTCCGTTATGAATGATGCAGAGTGAAGTGACCCATTGTGGAATGAGAGATCAGGACCTGAGGTATAGATACCAAAGTCGTTGCCATGGTTACATGAACAAAGGCAATATTAAAAGCAGCCTAAGTAGATGGGGCAATAATTTAATCATAAAAACTTAATAAAAATTGTGAGGTTTGATATAAATTTTATAGAGTTTGAAAGAAAAGAAAGCACATATTATCTTCTATTTAAAATTTCGTTCTTATGTTCAAATGTACATTACGGATACTATCATTCATTAATTTTATTCTGTCTATGATTATTATTGAGAGACCACTTACATGTTGTGCCATAACCAAAGCCCAAATAATAGCCAGTGTTTTGTTTGGCATGAATAATACCTATTCAAAAGTGAACTCTTTGGCAAGTCAGTGTTAAACTAGTTTGCCTTTTGTTTTTAATTGTTTAGTTACCTCTTTTAGTTTCTATCAAGATTAGGCAACATAAATTTTAGCCAGTTTTCATAAGCAATGTTTGTAGGAAATAATTACACATACATATGTATGCCATCATCTTTGTAATCAAAAATACCATGGCTAACGCAAAGATTTCCCAGGTGCCTTCCATGTGTTGAGGATAGTAATTATTAATGGGTGTTCTTTTCTCGGTGGTAATATTTGGGTTAGCAACAGTTACTATGAAGATGTGGAGTCTTCCCTGGCGCCATGAAATTTACACTCAGATTCTGCCACCTAATGACTCTGAGGATTCATAGCTGACTATTCCCTTAGCTCTAGGTTTGAATAGTATTTCTAAGGAGAATTACAAAAGGATGTCTGTAAACCAAGACATCCTCCTGAAGAAATTTATCCTTATCCTAAAAATAAGTTATAAACAGACAGTCATGACTAATCCTTCTAGGCTACCAACTGGTTCCTGGCAATTCTTTGTCATAGAAGGTAGTTAAATTCCATTTTCAAAATGTCATCTTCAAACACCAAAGCTTGGTGGGGAAATTGCAAAACCTACAAAGGGAGAAATCACTATAATACAGGTTGTCTCTGTTCATTCTTAATGGACTCCTATTACTCAAACAGACCACGTGACTTGGAAAGTCTTTGTCTGCATTAAATTGCAGAGTGGTTTCAATAGAGTGCAGATGCCATGGAAAGCAAAGACGGACATTTTTTCAAATTGAAAACATGTAATCGTTGCCTAGTACAGAGATAAAAACTTGGCTGATGAAGTAACCCAAATTGACTTGTAAAACTCTTGAACACAAACAACTTTTCATTGTGCATCTCATTTCTCATCTCCAAGCTTTGGCAGCAAGCATTCTTTCTTTGGAGAGCTGGTCTGATGAAGATAGCTTTTACTGCTCCATTTTATGAAAACCACTGTTTATGTCTGAGTTCAGTGAAAAGTCAAAATTAGCAAGAGAGCAGGAAGAGTTAACAAGAGATACGGTCCCAAAGATCCTCTAGAGATTATTAATCACTCAGACGACAGCATTGCCTGTTCTACATGGAAATTTTTTCTTATAAATGCAACAAGCCTGGCATTGCCAGCAAATGTCAATGTCATCAGAGAGAATAGATAAATTTAGAGTGAATGACTTCCAGTTAAATAGGGACCAACAGTGAGTTTATAATAAAACAATTTGTACACACTTTGGAATATGACAATGGTAATCGTTCTTATGTTGAAAACAAATCTTTCCTGATGTGTGCTTATAGCAGAGCAGGTCATGTCCTAATATAGTCCTTCCTACATCTATATACAGTACCAGGAAAGCCATTCAGTATTTGTAACACTCTCCCATCTCACCCAAGAGCATAACACATTGGGAGACACGATTATACACAAGAGTTTTCAAACACTTATTTTGAGCTGGAAATACAGGGTTCAATATCACATATTTGAAAGCAGATAAAGAATGGATTGTCCTTTAAGCATCAGCTGTTGGTTGATGTTCCTGTTATCTAGAACTTCTGAAGATGTTTTAATCCTACCTGAGCACTGACTCTCAACCTGGTTGCACAATGAAACCACCTGAGGAGCTTGATTAGACTGATGTCTGGGCTCCGCCCCAAGAGATTCCAATTTAAGTAACTTGGGATATGGCCAGGCATTGGAATTTTTTAAAGCTCCCCTGGTGATTCTAAATAGCTGATGAGTTCAGATAGATTGTTTGAAAAAAAGAGAAAAAAGAAAAACTATCAGATGACATTTTGTAATTTATAGCTACAAAAGTTAAATCTATTTAAATAGTTCATATCCCATTTTTACTAGCGTCATGACAATGACACAAATCATCATAAAAACGTGAAATAATAGAATATTTGAATTTGAAGGTACCCAAGAGATCACTTAATCCAAGGATTCTCCAACACGAAGTTCTTGATCTCCTGGGAGTCCTTTAAGTAGTGTGGCAACCCCTTGAAATTGCAGGTATATGCATTTTTCTGAGAAGAGTACCCATAGATTCCATCAAGTTCTGAAAAGAGGCTCTACCCTCCCACCCAAAATTAAGAACCACTTATGTGGTCTACATCCCTTGATTTGCAACAATGAAATGGAATACCAACACGAAAACAGAAAAGAATATATTCCTCACCACCCCCTTCAGGACCTCTTAGACCCAAGCCCATGATGGCCCATAAGTTTTTGCACAAAACTGCTTAAAATCCCAAATTAAAAAAATAGAACCCCAAACAGACTGACATTTTTACTAAATCAAGAATCCAGAACCACAAAAGTGCTAATGTTTTTACGACTTCCCTAGACTTCACAGAGAAAAGTTCCACAGATTGGAGCCCGTAACTTAGAACTTTACACTCAAGAATTTATCAGATTAAATATAAAGTCAGGAAGTGAGCAAATGTTAGCCAAATCCAAGCAGAGATTGTCTTGTGTTCCCAATATAGCACTGTAAACCCAATTTGATTTCTCTCAAGTTTGTATCATGTTTAATTTATACTGTTCCACAACCTTAGGAAAGTGTGTTTCCTATGTATATTCATTGATGATGACCTCACTGTGAGTCCACAGCCATTCATGAAATAAAGGTTCTCTAAGGGAGGTCACTGGTATGTCTCTGTACCACTTGCATAGCACATTACAAATTTGAGTGGCAGAAATCAGAGGGAGAGAGCTTTTTCTGTAACAAAGACTCAGCTCAAGGCAAAGTCACCATAGAAGAAGGTAGAACTTTATATGACATTGTTTGCCTTTAGTTGTTGGTGAGACTATTGGTAATTATTCTAATATCAAATTTTTCCAATTTTCCAATTCTGGCATATGCTAGCAGAATTTTTTTAGGCGTTCCCTCTGGTAAGCTATACATAATATTGAGTACATATCAAAAGCTATTCTTCACTGAGTATTCATATACAAAGAAATCCATCAGGCTAATAAGTATAAGTTTGTAAGTTTGGGTGGTTGGAGTCAAACCTGTGCCCAGCTGATTCTCATAGAAATTATGATATAGTTATGAATATAATACAGTAAAATGAGCATGGGTATGGGGATCAAACTTAGGTTTAAATCATGGTCCTGCTACTTATTAGCTGTGTGATCCTAGGCAAAGTACTTAAACATTAGGAACCTCAATTCCCTTCTGTAAAATAGGATTCATTGCACCTCCATCAGAGTTGATATCTTGATGTAGAATACCTAACAGAGTGTCTTGAATATCATACATACTCAAATATGCTTCACCTTCTCCCTGTACCTTCTAAACCTTGTATCCTTTTCACTAGACCAAGTAATGTTTCAGAACATTTTCTATTTCTCTTCCTTACCTCAGCACCACTAACCAAAGATAGGCATTTTCTAAAATGCCTAAATCATAGCAGGCTCACTTAAATGGTCTTTGATTTCTTGATTTTTTTTTAAATTTTTTTTTGTTTTTTGGATAGACTTTACACTGGAGCTTTTAAAATCCAGAGCAGAAAATATTGCATTAATGAATAAAAGATTTTGAATATTTTTGTTCCCATGTGCTTTGAATTCTTACTCCAATTGCAATAACAGGTCAAAAATTAATATCATGAATCAAAAAGAGGAAAGGGAAAAAGAACCAAATTTCAGGAAAAAAAAATAGGAAATTTAAGAGGAAGAGAAGTATTTTGGCATCTAGTCAGAATTCTGGACTGAGGACTGAGGTTTATTTACAAAATGGTATCCAGTTTATTCACTCATTCACTAAATATTTGCTAACAAATTAATATGAAGTCAGAACTACTCATATGTTAAGGCAGAGTATGGGGTGGAGTGGATATATTTTTTGCAAGATATCATTTCAGCCTTTGGGAGGTTTTTTGTGTGTGTGTGTATGTGTGTTTTAATTTTACAGAGAACATAAAATTATTCAATAAAAAAGAGAGGACACATGTGCTTTAATGAATGATACAAACATTAAGTGCTATAATTATTCATATAAAGAGGAGAGAGAGCTGTGGGAAGTAGGCCTTGAACTGAGACCTAAATGACTGGAAAGGTCAGTCTAGAAGATAAAAACTTTGGAGCCACTGGAGACAGCAAGGCTTTAAGGGAGGCGTAAAGGACTGGAAGATGTCAATCCATGAAACAAAATTAGGAAAAGGTTCCATGCAGGTGGGATAACATCCTAGAGTTGAGACTTCTTCAAGGGGCATGAAAGAAACTTAATCCCACCCAATGGCAGTTTTGCACAAAACTGCTTAAAATCCCAAATTAAAAAAATAGAACCCCAAACAGACTGACATTTTTGTGTGTTCCCTTTAGAGTCCTAAGGGATAAAACAGTAAAACAACATCAATGTCATGACCATGTCATGTAGCCGTTGGACATTTTCTAAGCCTAGTATGCATATTCAGTGACAGAGGAAGAAACAATTAATGGTAGAAATAAAGTTCTTCAGAAGCTCCCTAAGAACCTAAAGAAAATCAAAATAAATTAAAAACAAAATGTGGCCCATTTTAGGTTTCTTTTTGCTTGTCTACATATAGCCGTTTTCCAATAATTTGCAAAATCTTCAGAATTTCAAATAAACCTCAGACTATACACATAGACAAGAGACAAGCCCAGGTTGCAGTTTGGTGACTCCAGGCTCGATGTATGATTATTACTTAGCATTCAACTATTAAAGTCACTTGGACACATTTGTGTCATTTTTTAATTTATCCATCAGTTTTTAGCTAGCAGATTCAAAACTGTTTGCCAAAACACACAAGAATTTTTTTCTAATTTTATATTGTTCCACTTGGCAAAAAGAGAAGTTGGTTGTTGACTACATTATCATAGTTCTTCAGGAATGGCTGCACTTTCCCAGTGATTCTCATCTTTGAATTTCCTACATTAGTAACTCCCTATGCCGGAGACATGGCTCAGTCAGACCTCGGAATACTGTCTATGCCTAGAATACTGTCAAGGACTCATTTCAACTTAGAAAATAAGACTTCACATGAATGATTCTTATGCTTACAGGGGGAAAGGAGCTAAACGTTGTTATTTCCTTCTCGGCGTCAAGCTTAAGGTCGGCTGCCAAGGGAAACTGGCCCTACTCAGTTTCCCTTGGAACTCTATGTAAACAGCTTGAAGCCAAGTGAAATCAACTAATGCTAGCTAGTAAGATCAAGGGTTATGTACTTGCTCTGGGAATGCTAGCCTGTCCTGGCTATGATGGAACATAGATAGAAGAAAAGATCCAATATGATTGTATGAATGCCTCCTTCTTTATTGTGGGTGGGAAAAATCAGGGGAGTGGGAACAAAATAAAATAAAAATGAAAGCAAAGCAAGAGTGAATAAGCAGAAATAAAGTTCAATATGGAGGAAAGAGAATTAGTGAGAAGAAGAGTGAATAAGAGATGAAAACTTTGTGCTAATAGAAATAAAAAGAGTGGTTGTGATAATGATGCTTCCAGCAGTGTTAAGCACTACTAGTTTTTTCTCCTACTTAAAACACCATTGGCACCTTTGCAAAAGTTTCTATTTCTTCCCAAAGTTGAGTGCAATTTATCTTAAAGGCATCTTACTAGTTAACACATCTTTGCAATAAACTCTCTGCAAAGTGTAAAGAACTGAAGAAATAAATTGAAGTGGCTTTTATGGTGGCTGGGGGTACCAGATTGACAGTTTTGAAAATGGATGGCTTCTTTTTCTCCCAAGAACAGATACAGCCCGATAAACAGAGGTGTAAGATTCCCCCAACTGCTTCACCAATATGCCTTCACCCTGACAAAGTAATAGCTGCAAGAAAGAAAGAACAAGTCACCTTTTCCAGCCAGTTCTCTGCTGACATTGCTCAAGAACTACCATTTAGCACCAAGGTGATAGGAGCATTTTCCTTACTACCAGCAAAACAGGCACAACTCACTTATTTCACTTGGAACATCGAACAGTCAAATCAGATAGTAATAACTCTTGACTACCCTCAACTCCACTGGATTCAAGACGCTGAACTTAAAGTGAAAACTAACTTGAGTTTCCCATTACAATTTCCCACAGCCATCTAGCTCTCTCACAGTCCTCAGCACTAAATCAGGTAATGCAGTATAGTGTAGCTATTTTATCTGGTTCTCCCAAAGATATTTGAAATGAGTACTCTGCCATCCATGAAATCAAATGAATCTCAGGGACATTTCTATTTATGCAGTATGAGGGGGATCTTTCAAAAGAGAAAGGAAAAGCATAAAAAAGGATGGAAGGTTTCCAAGAGAACAAGTAACATGCATTTTCCTTTCTGAAAGAAAAGCAGCAAATACATATGAAAAATTGAGGAGCATAAGTAAAGTGGAGCCTTAACATCATTTATTTATGTACTGAACTTAAGAACCACTAAAGTCATCTTCATCACCTAACTTTAAAATGAGCAGAGACCAATATAACATGACTATCAGATTACCATCAGTAGATGTTAGAAAACATATGCTTTGTTTATCTTATACTTTCCTAAACAATCATGCACAGCGTTTTTTTGTTCCAGGAATCATTCAAGCATATACTAAGAGCTCCAGCAAGTTGAAACCTCTTGTATCTGGTTATTTTCAGGGAGCTGTAAACCTGCTGCCCAAGTCAGTAGTTGTCAACGAGGGTTAAAGAAAAAAAGCCATCATTCCAGTTCTTGTTAGCAAAGAGTTCTCCATCTTCAGTCCCTTCCATTAACCCTCATTAACAGTTTCCATTTGCTTTTAAAACAACTTTAAATATCCCTGATGCTGTCAAGGTAAAAACCACTTACATTACAGTCTGCCCTTCTTACTTATTCTTCCCTCAGCTATTGTAGATTCTCACCCTGGCTTTCCTTTCTTCTATCCCAGAGCCAATCCCCAACCATCATCCTTACAAACCCTCAACTGGTGTATCCAGACAATTCAAACTCTGTCTGTGTTTACACATCTATTAGTTCTTTCTTTCTTCCTTTCTTTCTTCCTTTCTTTCTTCCTTTCTTTCTTCCTTCCTTCCCTTTCCTTTTCTTTTCTTTTCTTTTCTTCCCTTTCCCTTTCTCTCTCTCTCTCTCTCTCTCTCTCTCTCTCTCTCTCTCTCTCTCTCTCTCTCTCTCTCTCTCTCTCTTTCTTTTAACACACATTTACCTAGCATCTCCTCGAGTCTTTACATGTCCTGCATATATGTGGAATCAAATTCAAGAAGATATGTTGTACAGTTGAAAGGCCCTAGAAGTCCTGAGTTCTAGTGTCAGCTCAGCTATTCACCAAATATGTGACCGTGAGCAAGTCACTTTCCCTACATATACCTCTGTTAATAGGGGTTGAGCTATATCATGTCTAAGATCCTTACAGCTCTGAAATTCCATAATTCCATTGTCACCCCAAGGAATTCAGTGCAAACAGACAAATTTATATACCATGATGTTACTAACTTTAAGATACAAATTTCAGGATGTTTCCATTTCCAGAGGCTCTCCTACAGGAAGTAAGGAAAGTCTAACTTTGGTACTTTGGGCCCATAAATGGACAAGCAGAGGAGAATGTGAGAAGAGAGGCACTCACATTCCCTGTAGGAGACCAGCCTTGACTGTTGGTGTCCAAATCATCTTCAGTTCTCCCTTTACCCACTGCAAGCAGGCTCCCACGCCCATGCATCCAATGAAACTGCTCTCATCCAAGTTACTGTGGGGGCTAAAACAATAAAATTAATACTTTCCCTCCTACCTTTTAAGTTCTTCTAGCTGGGCTAATAATCACATTAACAGATAAACAGGAGAAAATCAAATGTTTAATACATGTGCATGGGGAATTCATGTAAGCATGAAATTTCCAAAGGCAGTGAGGCAACATTGGGTGCATAAGACATTTTTGGACAAAGGCGAAGAGGGGGAGGGAGTATTAGACTTCAGAAGTGTGAATGGACAATTTACAGGTAGTTGATGAAGAGGGGAACACACATGGCCGGCAAATTCTTGCTGGGCAACTCAGAAACAGTGGGACACGGGGTATCTAGCTAACAGGCTTAGTCTTCCTGACTAATGCTGGGGTGAAGATTCTTAAGGCAATTAAGCCAAGATTTCCTTCCTAAACAGGTTTCTCTGAATCTCTTGGGCAGGAAAAGGAACATGGAGGGGGGCCCCAGGGTGGGGATTGTCAAAGATTCTTTCTGAGTCAATATTTCAAAAAGCAGCATTGGAGTGGCAAAATTTTGGTTCCCTTCATTACCAAATGACTTTCACAGAGTTAAATATAGTAGTCAACCTTGAATCTTTCTATTACTTGACCCGTCACCAAGTAATCAGCATTTGACATATTTGATCAACCCCTCCTTCATACACTTTCTCCACTGGGCATCTATGACTCAGCCACTTTTCTACTTCTCTACCTACATCATTGGTCACTCTTCCTTTTTCTTTGCTAGTTTCTCTTCTGCATCCAGATTCCCTAATGGAGGCCCCCCCCCACCCCCCGCACTGAGTTTTTGGTCTTCTTTTCTATGTTCACCCATTCCCTTGGTTATCTTATCTAATCACATGGTTTTAAATTCCATCTATATGCAAAATATATAATATATGTTATATAATATTATATATAACATATATTATATGTAATACATATCTAAAAATATATAAAATATACCTCTAGCCAGAACTTCTTTCTTGAACCCCACATTTGTATATTCAGATGGCTTATAAACCTCAAAAAAAGAATTTCTGGTGTTCTTGCCCAAACCTAATACAAACAGTTCAGTTGATAAAAGCTCCATCTTTTCAGATCCTCTGTCAAAAAAGTATTGGGGGTATTCTTGGCCCCTTTATTTCCCTCATACCCTATATTTCAACCATTAGGATATTGCCTATAGATTAATAATATTATCAGAATCGAATTACTTCTGATCTCTAACTGCCATCTCTCCTAGAGTTGCAATAACTTCCTGACAGGTCTTTCTGCTTCTATCCTTACCCCTTAGAACCTGTTCTTGACACAGAAGTCAGAGTGGTCTTTTAAAACACTAACTCAAGCCCTCCATTGGATCACCAAAGTTTTCATGATGGCCTACAGGCCTTACATCATCTGGCCCTCCATAACCCCTCCGACTTCACCTCCTAGTACTCTCCCCCTTAATCACTCCACACCAGGTACACAGCTTCTTACCTCAAACATGACAGGCATAGCCTTGGTGCTAGCTTTTCTTTTGCCTGCAGATATCTTCATAACCAATTCCCTCACTTCCTTCAAGTCTGCTCAGTTCTCCGTTTTTCAATAAATCCTACCCTGACCATCCTACCCTTATTAGATATTCCTTATCCCCCTTACCTTGATCTACTTTTTCTTTTTTCCATAAAAGTTATCATCTTATAATATATTTATTGCAACTCCAGGAGAGATGGCAGTTAGAGATCAGAGTAATTCGATTCTGATAATATTATTAATCTATAGGCAATATCCTAATGGTTGAAATATAGGGTATGAGGGAAATAAAGGAGCCAAGAATACCCCCAAGACTTTTTTGACAGAGGATCTGAAAAGATGGAGCTTTTATCAACTGAACTGTTTGTATTAGGTTTGGGCAAGAACACCAGAAATTCTTTTTTTGAGGTCTATAAGCCATCTAAATATACAAATGTGGGGTTCAAGAAAGAAGTTCTGGCTAGAGGTATAATATATATATTATATATATATGGATTACATATGGATTACATATAATGTATATGTTATATATAATATTATATAACATATATATTATATATTTTGCATATAGATGGAATATAATTTATTTATTATACTTATTGCTTATTTTCTGTCTTCCCATTCTTCCCATGCTAGAACGTAAGCCATAGGAGGGCAGAAATATTTTCCTCTTTGTTCTTTAATGTATCTGAAGTACCTGGAACTGTCCCAGCCACCTCTTAACTGCTTTATATTTGTTAAATGAATGATTAATCAATAGATCACTGAGTGAGCAGATAAATAGATAAGATTGATCCTATAGCTGTCAGATTATATAACCAACATCATCAGAAGCTACATACGAAGTAATAAGCTTATTACAGCCTCACTCTAATTATCCACTCAATGTCCATCTTGCGGCCTCTTCTTGATTATTTGATGCTCCTGATCCCTTCTTTCCATTGTGGAGGCTTTTGACCTTCACCACAAGAATCCTCAGAACTAATTACAACCTTGGGCTGAAGAGACATAAGAGCTCTGTATCCATCTTGTGTGACTTAGAAAACAAGCCTATAAAATATCTTCCTTACATTTCTGCTGTGAGAAGTATGAAAGGGAAGAATAATAGTTAAGAGTTATTAAGGTTTAATTAAGTGGCAGACATTTATTCCAAGGTTTCACAAATATAAACTTATTTTTTTCCTTGCAACAACCCCTACCTCCTGACCTCACACCTCTCTCCCTATTATTGGATGTGATCCATCTGGACAACATTCCAAAAGTAACAAAAGTACAATGGGTCAGGATGGAAGATACAAAACTAAGGAAGTAGACCAAGGACTTTAACATTTCCAAAGAAAAATGTTATCTCTGTCAAGCACAGCTACCATATCTCCATGAAGCCAGGTTGAGAAAATGTTTATGTTGACACATTGGAAGTCAAATATTCAAGGATAATTAGATTTCTCCAAGGTGAATGACAGAGATGGCTTAGGTCAAAATGGATATAGAATTTTCGCTGTCTGGTCATGAATCGACTCCAACTTGCCAAACCCACATATGCACAGTTCTAAGTATTTTTGCTTAAAGTTTAATCATTGTATGTTTTCTGTTACTAGTCTTTTACAAAACTGATTATCATCACAAAAAAAATTACTAGCTTACCCACACTCAACTCAGTATCATTTCAAGTAACTTTTATTACCCTATTTCCACATCTCCATAAAGACAAGAAAAAATGCCATTTCAATTAACATCCTTGAAGTCATCCTCTACCTGCTTCTAATGATGCTAAACTTCTCAAAGCGGAAGTCTTTCACTTCCCCCCAGATATTTTCATCAACTTATTCATCAAAGCATAATCAAAGTCCCTCAACCCAGAGAACTGAGTGCCTAATTATAAAGGAGAAACCAATACACTGAAAGTTTCATATAAGAACCCTAACATCCATACAAGAGAACTATATAAATAAGACATTTATGTTCATGGAATGGAATAATGGAATACTCTACCATATTTTTCACTCTATTCAGGTTATTAGGAAAGCAAGTTTAAATACCATTTAAATAAATAAATAAATAAATAAATAAATAAATAAATAAATAAATAAATAATAACTTTGGGAGACATACACAATGCTGTTATGTGCTTGGTGGCTAGTACTCTGAAAGTCCCCGGGACTCTTTTATCATATCCATTACCAGTAAAGGGAGGCTACATCTACATGATTCCTAAGCACAACATCTCCAAAGCAGATTGATGGTCCTTTGCCACTCTATTGAGCCAGCATTATCTAAGCCCAAATTTGGGCAATTGAATTATTTTTCTCAGTGAGGTTTTAGCAACCATGATCATTATCCCAGGAAGTTGTCCTTTCTTGGAGACAACTTGCCATAGGAAACTGTGTTTTCTCTTTCAGAATATATTTCCAAATTTAGTTGCTCTTCATGAGGGGGGAAGAAGCATATATTGCTTCTCAACACCACTCATTTCAAACAATTGAGGATTGCACAGTTGTTTAGGCCACAGCAGCAATGGACATACACAATCCAGAAATCTCCTTTTGTCTGACAGGCTCAGCTACAAATGCCACCAGCTCACATTTATAACATGCTGTTTTTGTCCATCATCAACCCACTACCACTGCCACCAACGCTTCCAAACAATATCAGGACCCTTAAAAATCTTCACCAATCTCCCACCTCTCTCCTATATCTTTTGTTTTGCCTCCCAAAGAAACTATTATCTTATCAGGTTTAGTTAGCAATATTTATTAAAGGTACCAACTTTGTCACCTTGTTTTTGGTTTACAGTAGTGTTGTCGCAGATGGGGATCTGAAATGAACTAAGACTATATCTCAGCCCTTGAGGAAAACCCACTCAAAACCACAGCCAGAATGGTTCTAGTTATTACATATGGATCTAAATGACAACAATCCTTTTAAACAGCAGCCATTTAATCCAACGTCCTTCCAAAATGAAGGTAGCAGAAAATGCCACCCCAGAATACACCTCTTTGGCATAAAGATTATTTGGGACTAAAGGGAACTGAGAATGAAGCAGATACAAGAAAAGTACTCTGCCCTCCCTCTATTTGCCTGAAAGCAGGACATAAATGTGTAAAGGTGTCCTCCCTCCCCTCTCTACCAGGATGGACAGATGTTACCAACGATAAGCCCAGACCATTATCAACCTAGAAAGGGCACCTGAGGAATCCACATAACAAACTTTACTGACTAGCCCTTATCTTCTGTTAGTTCCCCCATAGATGAACCTGTCCACAGTTTGCCACCCCAGAAACTCTAAGTCATTTTCCTTCGTCTTGTCACATCTCTAAAAATATAATATTCTTTTCTTAAGATACTATATAAGCCCAAGTTCTAACCACCCCTTTGAGTTACTCATCACTGAGTAGTCCCATGTGTACACACAGTGCACTTGCTAATAAACATGTTTTTTTCTCGTGTTAATTTGTCTTTTGTCAGTCTAATTTATGAGGTCCAGCCAATGAACCTAAGATGGGTAGAGAGAAAAGGAGTTATTTTTCTCCCCTATAAAAACACACTAGAGGACAAAGAGAGATGGTAAATTGATTTCCTCTATCTATTCTGAACAGATATTATACATCTCTGAAATTATTGGTCTAGTGTTTTCTATGGTTAAAAACCTTCCAACAGTTACAGATAAGGAATAAATAAGCTATGACTTTCTTCTCATTTTCTAATCTAAAAAAATTTTAAACTAAAGAAATCTTTTTCTCTGAAAGAAGCAAAGACCAATAGGCACAGTACATCTAATGATGCATTAAATGTAACATTTTGAAGTTCATCCCCCAAAACAGGTTAGGCAACAGTAGAGAAATCTATGGGACTTTGATTAGCCATCACAGTTTTTCATTTTATTTTTTTGATTAACTTTTGTCATGCATAGCTGAAAAACACCAAACAGAATGAAAGGCACATTTTGTAATTAGAGTGGTTTGCCCAAGGCAAGAGAAAAAGAGAGACAGGCAAATCCTGTAATTCAGCCCTTAAGTAACATCCTCCACATGATAGAGTTTCTTCATACATTTTTTAATCAGGTTTTAAAGTTTTACATGTACACATTGAAATAAACTTTTCTGTTCGGAAAATATGTTATTTTGCATCAAGGGTTTCATTGTCTTTTAAACACGTATTTCCCCCTCCCCCATATTTTAAAATGTATAGTACATAGAAATGTGTGGAAGCAAGAAGAAAAGGAAAAACATTGTGAGAGAGAAACAGGTGATAAAACTTACATACATGAATATAGCTCTTCAAAAACATTATTCATTAATACATACATTAAACTATAATATGAACCAAATCATATCCTTGGATAGCAAATAAAAAACTAAGTATTGTATGCTCACTAGATGGTAAGCAATATGATTTGTATAGTAAAACATCTGATATAAAACAAACTACACTTTAATTTGGCAAAGATTTTCATGTTATCTTTGTGGTCAAAATGGAATAACTATAGACAATGTGATAGAATAGTTGAACAAATGTACCCAAAACAGTACTGATGAGTGGATCAATGTCATCCTGGACAAGATTGCTCACAGATGACACAGCTCTCTGTGCCTTTGAACCATCAGCTTTTCTCAGCAGTAAAGTATATTATAAATAAATAAATAAATAAATAAGTTGAGCACATTAGTAACAAGTATACAAACTGAAAGGAATAGCTAAGATGCTAAAATAACTATATTAAGATTCCAGAAGGACTCAACAGGCTAGAAGTATAGGCCCAAACTAACAATATATAATTTCATAAGGATAATGGGATAACTCTAGATGAAAATCAAAAACTCAGGCAGTAAATTAGGAAAGGGTAGAAAACCAGGAGCTAGGGTCCCATTAGAAAAAGTCTCAAACACAGAATTAGAGCACAACTATGGCTTCAGTCATTTCAACTCTCTTATCTCCCTCTGTTTTCTCATCTAAAATCTGGGCAAAACAGTGTCAACCTCTGTTGGGCAGTTTAAATGAGACAACATGTGAGACCAAATCTTCCACAGCAGTCTACATAGACCGAGGACGTGTGAGCCCACACACAATGTCGGTGTCAGGTCGAGTGGTATCAGGCCTCCACCATGCTGGCTAGTGATCAAACTGAGGGAATAACACTATGACCATGTGTAGGGGGCCTGATCAGTGATGAGGAATGGAGCAAAATTAGAAAACATTTACTGAGTATCCACTTAGGTGTCTAATGGCAGATTCTGGGATATTCAGGTGAAGTCACAGTCTCTGTCCTCAAAGAGCTTATGTAGAAGAACGTGGAATGTGTGTTGACAGTTTTGTAAGCAAAATCAGTGAGAAATCGTTGTCTGACTCACTGTTACATTACCCACTACATCTCACCCAGCACTTGCTGATTGTACCTACTCAGTAAATATTTTCTGAATGAATGATAAAAGGTTTGCCTGGGAAAGAGAAGATTTAGGAAAAACAAAATTCTCTTTAATAGTTTGACATTCTAATTTACAGGAGTAGACCTAGTATATTTGTACCTTCAGCAAGCAGAACTGAGGCCAAAGGTTGAAGCGACAAGAGGGCAGACTTGAGTTTTCTGTGGAACATTCTAATAATTAGAGCTGCTGAAACAGAAAAGTCTCGCTTAAAGTACCGGTGCGTGCCCTGTCACCGAGAGTGATCAACAAGAGGCTAAAAGGACAATCAGGATGCTTAGAGCGAATTCCTGCACTGGACTAGTGGAAGCTGGACAGTATGGAAAAAACACTTTCCTTTTCAGAGATGCTGATCGGAGGAGTAGAAGGCAGTAATTCCGATATCAAGGCCAGTATTATAAAACCTGTCATACAAGTGATCGAAAAATTAAACTGGACAATATCATTTGGTTTAAATAGTCAAAAGAAAAACAACAAGAAGAAAGATGACCGCTTAATAACTCTCTCATGTTATAATGAGGACTCCACCAAATGTGCAGTATCTAGTATTGGTAGGTAGAGATATACAGCTCCATCTTCATGCAATTTGACAGAAACTTTTCCTGACGTCCTTGGTTCCACCATGGAAGACTGAATTGGAGCAACTATTCCATAGCTGGTCAAATGCATAAAAGGAATTTTTGCCAGGGTGCTTGCAAAGGAATGGCATTGCTTCATATGTAACAGCTTATGTAAATAATTCCCGGGTTCAACTACAGGTCCCCCAAGACAGTAACTTCCTTATGCCTTTAATACAAAGAATCAAGTTGAGTTAACCCCAGAATTGAGTGAAAAGCATACCCATGTCTTCATTACAACTGCCTCCCAGACCCTAATATCTGGATACCCCATGCTGAATCAATCTAAAGAAAAATATTAATGACGGCGCTGCTCGTCCTCAGTCATGGCAAACACTATGAAGATGGTACATAAATGTCCCATATTTGAAAAAAATTGTTCTGTAGCAGCAAAGATATTTATTGCTATAAGACCAGTTAAGGTTATTGTATTTTATGTGAGCCTGGGAACCCAAAAACTTGGTATTCTTTTTGTATCACAGTTCAAAGACCACAAGCCATGGTGTCTTCGTGTGAGGTATTTCCTTTTATAGTTAAGACAAACTCTCTGAGACCTTAAAGATTTGGACAGTGGATCTAAATTACACCTTCAGGGAATCTGTGTACTTGTCCTCCTCTAAAAGTTATATATTTTTGCTTATCTTTGCAGATCCTTTCCCTGGTACCCTGTTCCTTTATGTTTATTACTTTGTCAGGGACATAGTGGCTTGCATCCCAAGCCACTTCGGCAGCACAACATTTCAATTATTTTATTTAAGAAATGGTTTGAAATATTTCCTAATTCAGTTTAACGCATGCCAAAGTACATTTCCAGAGTGTGTAAGTGCACTGCCACATAGCCAGCCCTGCTACAAACACCGGTAGGAGTAGCTAGGCCAACAAAAGAGGTTATATTCGTTTGGCAAATTCCTCCAGGCTATTAGAGTGGAGACTGGGAGAAGCTACAATGAGAAGCATTCTTGTTTGTAGTAACCTAAACAGAATAGCAAACAGCACAGCCCAGGGCTTAGAAAGAAGGACAAAGCAGGAGACGGATGGGCCACCTGAATGTTCAAGCTGCTCAGCAAGGTCATAGAACCAAAGTACTTTCTAAGGCCCACGGCGGCAACTTGACCCTATGGCCCCTTCTGAAGGAATGCCAGAACCTAGACCAGCAAGTCCCAAACAGCTACTTCAACCCACTTCTCCAACCTATATTTAATTGTTTAAGTAAACATGGTAAAAAATAAATGAGGTTGTACTTCATCTGTCAAAGACCTCACCACCTTACCTCTCCGGAGGACATTTGCTACCTTCCTACCTCCATTTGCCACATGTTGTTGTGTTCAGTTCAGGCTCAAACTTCTCAAGCTACAATCCACAATCCATTTTCCGTTTAACTTCTAAACATTAAAATAAATAGAAATCTCATCAGTAAACATTGTGACAGTTATCTTTTTAACTGTCATTTGTATAAACTGATGCACATCCCTTTCTAAATCACATGGAGATGGATCGGTTGTTCAAATATAAACATATTTAACTGAATTCTGTCGTTTCCTCATATGTATATTCATTGCTGAATGACTCACTTCATACATCTTTATAAACCTGAGAAACTATCTTTTGAGTTATTCACAGATGCAGGCGATGATGCCAGCAGAGTCAAAAGCTGACAATGTATGCAGGGTCAGCACTGGAGGAAAAGCAGTCGAGAGTCATGGCTCTGGGATCATTTTAATCTGTGTTTGGGTACAAGAAATGTCACAGAGGTTCGCCTGAAATGAAATTATCCCTTTCTCTTAGCTTGTTTTGTACCACCTAATCCTCTAACTCTTTATTAAACATTATCTTTCCCATCTGCTCTCGTGAATGTTCAGCACCTTAAGGACAAACTCCAGGCTGATTGGTTTTTATGGGCAACATGGTCTCAGTTTTATGCACATACTTAGGATTATCTCAAGGACAAAGAGGATGAATAATCCATTAACTATAATCAGCAACTACGCATCTCAAGGTAGCTACAGCATATATTTGATTTTCAAAAGAAAAGGTTGAATTAAAATATGTCTGTCCAAAAATGTCTAACCTCCAACACAGAGAAACAGCGTTTTCTGTTCTCCGTGCTCTGGTGAGCGGTGCTACTAGAAACCACATCTCAGTCCCACTCAGAGTTCCCAGCCTTTAAATCTTATTTTAAGATCTGACACTACAGCAAGAAAAAGATCATGTTGAAAGCCGTCATCGTGGTGATCGCTGGGCAAAGTGTGCAGAGTGTATACATGCACACACACACATGCACATGAGAACTTTTTTCAGGAAACTGCATTGTTATTGTTTTAGGTAGAAAACTTACTTGTTTAGTTACTTTAGAATTACATGTATCCTACTGCTTAATTTCATAAAACATCAATCTTAAAAATTCAATCAAATACATAGTTATCTGAGAAATCCAGGTTATATTGCCAGTCAATGTTAATTACAGACATTAGAAAACCATTGCTATTGTTTCAATATTTAACTCAACACAGAGTAATCTGCTAGGATCTCATTTGCCCACCTCCTAACTTAAATGTGACCGTCATTGTGAAAGTGTTTGCTTTCTTGATTTTCATAAGAATTCCTTCTAAATACTCATCTCTCTTTGCACCCATTTTATTAATGAGCTCAGTTTGTTTTCTTGGCTGACCCTTCAAACAAAGGTACTTGCTTTTTCTGTTCCTCTAAAGCTTTGTGATCCTGTAATAATAACAATTATGATGGCATCTGATCACACTGTATTTATTAATGACAAGACATACCTGGCCACGTGTCTTCACAGTTTACCAATCTCATTGAAAAGAGCTGTTAGGCTGCCTCCTTGTAACTTGTGTCTCAAGGTAATTAAAAACTAGCTTTTTTAGCAGTTTGAACTTTGTTTTGCAGTGAATTGGAAACATCACATGCTGCAGAAAGAATGTACCAGTCACCTGCTCAGCTTTACGCAAGAAAAGATGTGAAAATCAGGTACAGGAGTTAATCATGTACCGAGAGCGAGGGCTTTCAAGCTCTTGCATATGTTTCTTTATTCATTACTTTGCTTAAGGAAAGAATGCTAAAGTGCAGTGCTGAGTGTCATCTTCAAATTGCAGCTCAGGCCCTTACTTCACAGGTCAGAATCAAGGTAAAACCAAGGTGAAGAACTAGACAGGAGGCTTAAACAGGCACCAGCTGTCAAGAAGAATGCACAAGCCAGCAGTGGTGGCCTCTGAGGACAGAAGAGGGGGTATGGGAGTGAGGAGAATTACATTTTACTGGGTTCTTTTTCATTCCATTTGAACATTTAATCTGATGTTCATATTACTTTTAAAAAAAATAACTAAATAGTATTTGTCCCCTCCAAGCAGGGTGACAACCCACACAGATCCCAAAAGTCAGCACTGGCAACATGGTGTGCCAGCCGCTCACTTCTTTTCCTCCCAATCCCTTGTGAGGGTCCCTCTTCTCCCCCCATCCTCTTGACCTCAGCCAGAGTGTCCTTAGATTTTCTTCCTGTCAAAGCAAGTTACCAAGAAACTACCTGATTTATTGAATATAAATGAATGAGAGCAGATTTGCTTTCATACACATACATAAAAAAGCAATGTCAGACCGAAAGGAACCATTCAAATCTTCATTATGAGAACACTGGAAACAAATTTCCCTAGATTAAACAGTTGGTTGAGGATGATCTCTGTGTATGTTCTGGTTTGGTGGGGGAAGCGATATCTAGGTAGGACAGGGAAGGAGGGCTGAGATCACGAGCAGAAGGGTTGGCCAGTGTATGGGATGCTATGCTGGAGAATGGCTTATAGGGCGTGCAGCCTGGCCTGACCAAGCACAACTCTCCACTAGGCCTGACCCAGCACATCTCTGGGCAGAAAACCGGATCCTTCTGCCCAACTCCTCCTGACACTGCTGGTGTCTGCTGGAGCCCTGAAGAGGATGATACACATAAAACACTACCACGGGGTATCTTTGAAGTGATACAACGGTCCACCCCGCAGGACCCGAAGCTGGTTAAAATACATTCTATAGGGTTCTTTGAATGCTCTCCATGAGATTGCTCGAACCTCCCTCAGCTGCGTTATTTTACTCTTTTCTGCCTTCTCAGTGTCCTATTTTGATACTGCTTAAAATCCAAAGTTTCTCCTTCTATTCACACTCACATGCATTAGAACACAGTAAGATAAAAGATTGCCTACTTGAGAATTAAATTTTTCACCTTTAGGTGGGCAGTAAGGCCAAACTCATTCATCTCCTTCTATTTGCTATTTTCTGCATATAATTACATGGCACGAACCAGTGAAATTGCTGGTTCAAGGCTTGTGTTATGACTCCGTGGCTGCCTCCGTGGCTCATGTCATCCTCTAGAGAAATTGGCATGAGAATACTAGGCCCCATTACTGAATGATACACGTAAGATCTACTTTAAGACATCTGCTTTTGTGTCCAAATGGGAAATTATTACATTAAGATTAAGCATCACTGACTTTTTTTTTCTAAGATGGAAACACCTTTATTGCTTTTGCAGATTTAAACATAATAGATACTTGCTTTACAAAATGCTAACACTGAAGAGTAGTACTAAGTTGTAAATGAAAATCTCTTTATAAATCTTCCCTGACTGGGATATCCACTGTTACCGGTTTGGTATAGATCTTTAGCGGTATCTGTGATACACAAACACTAATGAAAGCATACTGTACATGTTATGTCAGAACTCTATTGCAAATGACAAAACCTAATTAGTGCTAGCTTGAGCATAAAAGATCTCACATAACTGAAAATTCCAGCTAGTTCCAGGCATAGCTTGATCCAGGGACTCATATGATATCACCAGGACTTGGTTTCTGTCTGTCTCTTATCTTTGCCATTCTCCACGTTGGCATTAGTCTTGGGTTCCTTATGGTGTCCCCAAGTAGCTCAAGGATTACCTGTTTTCAGGTTAAATTCTAACAACTAAAGGCAAAGAATCTCTTTCTGCTACTTCTCACACAAGCCTTATAACCTGTATGGGTCAACGTGGCTGAAATATTCATCTCCAAACCAATCAGTATGACCAGGAAAATGAAATATTTTGATTGACCAAGCTTGAGGCTTCCATGCACCCCTGGGGCAGACAGAAGCCCACTCCTCCTGAAACACATGCACTGAGGGGAGATGCCTCCTGAAAACCAGGGACTGTTAACGAAAGAGTGAATGGATGCTGATAAGCAAAATCAACACATGCCCCCATACCTTTGCTTCTTTCATCATTGGCATCAGCGTCAGTTACAACATTTGTGGGGCTCAGCTCGTAATGAAAATACAGGGCTCTGCAATCCCCATCAAAATCCCAATGGCATTTTTTAAAGAAATAGAACAAAATATCATCAGATTTGTTTGGAACCACAAAAGACCCCGAAGAGCCAAAGCAATCTTAAGAAAAAAGAACAATGCTGGAGGTATCGCACTCCCTGACTTTAGCTTGTACTACAGGGCTACAATAATCAAAACAGCATGGTATTGGCAGAAAAACAGACACATAGACAAATGGACTAGAATTGAGAACCCAGAAATAAAACCACATAAGTATGGACAGATAATTTTTGACAAAGAAGCCAAAAACATACAATGGAGGAAAGACAGCCTCTTCAATAAATGGTGCTGGGAGAATTGGATAGCCACGTGCAAGAGAATGAAACTGGACTGTTATCTGTCACCATGTACCAAAATTAATTCAAAATGGATCAAAGACTTAAAAGCATAAGACTTGACACAATAAACTGCATAGAAGAAAACATAGGTACTAAACTTATGGACCTTGGGTTCAAAGAGCATTTTATGAATTTGACTCCAAAAGCAATGGAAGTAAAAGCTAAAATAAACAAATGGGACTATATGAAACGTAAAAGTTTCTGCACAGCAAAAGAAACCATCGACAAAATAAAGAGGCAACTGACTGAATGGGAGAAGATTTTTGCAAACGGTTCCTCTGATAAGGGTCTAATATCCAAAATATACAAGGAACTCATGAAACTCAACAACAAAAAAAACAAACAACCCAATTGAAAAATGGGCAGAGGACCTGAAGAGACATTTCTCCAAAGAGGACTTACAAATGGCAAATAGACATATAAAAAACTGCTCAACATCACTAATCATCAGAGAAAAGCAAATAAAAACCACAATGAGATATCACTCACCCCAGTCAGAATGGCTTTCATCAACAAGACAAATAGCAACAAGTGTTGGAGAGGCTGTGGAGAAAAAGGAACCCTCATACACTGTTGGTGGGAATGCAGACTGGTGCAGCCGCTATGGAAGGCAGTGTGGAGGTTCCTCAAGAAATTACAAATAGAATTACCATATGACCCAGCAATCCCTCTCCTGGGTATCTACCCAAAGAATTTGAAATCATTTATACATAAAGACACATGTGCTCCAATGTTCATTGAAGCTTTGTTTACGGTGGCCAAGACATGGAAACAACCAAAATGTCCTTCGATAGATGAATGGATAAAGAAGTTGTGGTACATATACACAATGGAATACTATTCGGCGTTAAGGAAAGATGATATAGGAACATTTGTGACAACATGGATGGATCTTGAGAGTATAATGCTAAGTGAAATAAGTCAGACAGAAAAAGCAGAGAACCCTATGATTTCACTGATATGTGGTATATAAACCAAAAACAACAAAAGAACAAGACAAACAAATGAGAAAAAAAAACTCATAGACACAGACAATAGTTTAGTGGTTACCAGAGAATAAAAGGGTGGGGGGAGGGAGATGAGGGTAAGGGGGATCAAATATATGGTGATGGAAGGAGAACTGACTCTGGGTGGTGAACACACAATGGGATTTATAGATGATGTAATACAGAATTGTACACCTGAAATTATGTAATTTAATTAACAATTGTCACCCCAATAAATTTTTTTTAAAAAAAAGAAAATACAGGGCTCCTTGTTCAAAAAGCAGTAAAAAAGTGGCATTAATGGTACTAAAATATAAAGCTCTTTCCCTTCTTCTGCAGTTTCTCCTTCAACTTATTATGGTGTTTGTTTGTTTGTTTGTTTGTTTTTATACTATATAATGTTCTAAGTAAAGGAAAACTAAAAATTCAAATTATTAGCATGATTGTTACCATTCATCTTTATATTTTTTTACATCAGTTTTAAATACAAATATAAAGCTTTTAACTCATACATGGATCACCAAAATTACAGTCATGTAGCTTGTACTGACATGCATTTCATTCTTAGCCAGAACAGCAAAAAGTAACCAAGCTGTTTTCATTTCATGTCTTGGTACAGGTACCTTCTACAACTTTGTCTACTTTCAGCTTACTGATTACAACTTTGTCTACCTTCAGTTTACTGATGAGTTAGGAAAGACTTCAAGGAAAATTACATGTTGTTCTTTCCTTTTACACCCATGTCTTCACTTTCAGCATACGTGGTTTGCTATGAAAGGGTACGATAGGGTTTCTTGGTCATTCATCTTTCTCACAATGTCATTTCCTTCTTTCTGCATTCAAAGCAAGTTCTAGTTTGAATGAGAAACATAGCCTCTTGGAGCTGTCAGGGACCCCACTTGCTTAGTCATTGATGAAACTCCCTTTCCTTGTACTCTCTTTGAGTCTCTCTGAACTACCACATGTCTTGGGTTAACTGGAATTCAGTGCTCAAGAATGCTACGTGCAAATGAGGTGGCAAAACACTAGACACATGCATTGCATTTATCTTCTCATGCATATGCTCCATTGTCTCATCAGGTTTCACTACAAAACACAAATTCAAAAACAAAATGCTTAAGAATCCTAAGACAGCAACAGGTGGATATTAAACCAAGCTCAGGGCTCTTCTGAGTGCAGTCTTTTTGCAATTGTGTAAGTCACAGGCTCATGAAGCTGGCTTTGTGTCTCAATAAGCAGAATGGGACTATTTAAATAGCCAAGTGATTAAAAATTCTGTAGAAAGACTGAGATGTGGTTAAAGATGCCCACTGCTAAGAAAGAAAAGAAGGTTCCACAGAGGGCAGTGGTAACAGCTATTGGGGAAAAAAAATAGAAGTCATTTTCAAATATCTGCCCTGCAATTTATGATGACTCAATCAAACTTATTACACATGTAAAATTTATTCATTTTTTAATGGTTACATAGTGTGTCATTGTATGATTACACTATAATTTATTTTAACAGTGCCATATTAACATTTAGGTTCTTTCCAATTTTTCAATAAGACTTTTATGAATATTCTTGAAAACTTATTTGATTATTTCCGTAAGATAAATTTCTAGTAGAATTACTGAGTCAAACAAGATGCATGCTTTAAATTTTTCACACGTCACCAGACTGCCTGTCAAAATGGTATGCCAGTTTATGCCAGTAATAGTGTATGAGAAAACCTATTTCCCCAAACCCAACACTGGATATTACCATTCTTTTTCATCCTTACTCTGAATCATGAAAAATGATATCATTGTATATTTCTTAAATCATGGCCGAGGATGAGCATCCTTTTTAAACTTAGTGTTAAATTTCATTTTTAACATTTCTGAACATTCAAATTCTACTTGAGGCCCCTGCCTCATACTCTATGAGAAATGAAGGAAAAGGAATGAGTTAAAGCAATGTACTATTATTCCCTACCAAAATAAAGGAAAATAACAGCAGCCACTTAATAAGTGTTTACTACATATCAATCATTTTATACAAATCATCCCTTTAAATCTTCACAATCTCATTGAATCTTAAAAATCAGAAGGGCTAGGGGAGGCCGGATGGCTCAGGTGGTTAGAGAGCGAGCTCTCAACAAGGTTACCGGTTCAATTCATGCATAGGATGGTGGGTTGTGCCCCCTGCAACTAAAGATTGAAAACAGCAAATGGACTTGGAGCTGAGCTGCGCCCTCCACAACTAGATTGAAGGACAATGACTTGGAGCTGATGGTCCCCGGAGAAACACACTGTTCCCCAATATTCCCCAATAATTAAAAAAAATCAAAAAAAAAATCAGAAATGCTATTATTATTCCCATTTTACAGAAGAGAAAACAGAGATTTTAAAAGTTTAATAGTTAAATAGCAAAAAAAAAAAAAATTAAAAGGACTCTGTTGGAACATGGGTCTAGCTGAAACTAAAATGCATACTCTTAGGACCCTGCTATAAAGTATATATCCTTAAACTCCATCTGATGTCTCTAATTTTCATATTAATATGGTAAACTGTCCTGCATCTACTTGAATTAAATCATAAAATAATCCTTAGCCGCAGAATGACATTGTTTAATACCTAGCAAATCCTGAGGATGTTAACCAAAAGGAAGAATGTTACCTAAACTCTATCTGTCTGGCCAGAGCTGAAAGGCAACTAGGAAAGCTGAGTGTGCATCACTCATCTTGAAGCCTCGTAAAAGAAGGGAAATTGTATTTGCAAGTCCAATTTCTGAATGTTTGAGGAAGCCTTGCAGGAACTCTGCAGTGAGGAGTTAAAATGAGGGACCTGAGAAGGTATATGGATAATATAGTGTGGGGGGCTCTCCAATGCAAGGTATTTAAATACTTTATATACTAATTCAATTACATTTTCAAATTATGCAGGAAGGCTGATTTAAGCAACAGACGCACCACTGTCCCATCACCCATGCATACATGCAGGAGAACAGAGTTAAGAGAGCTAGGTCGACCTTAACTCTAGATTTCTTGACTTTTATGGGCTCAAGTTGGAACTTTAATGTTTTATTAATGTAGAGTTTCCGGAGTTGGTATTCAAAATGTTCAAGCAGAGACATAATGGGTCTGAGAAACCTGGAATCTGTTCATATTGGCAGGTAGTAGAAAAAAAAAAAAAAAAGAAAGAAAAAAAACCCCACTATTTTTTGGTGTATTTTAGACGAATTATCAACCAATCAAAGAACTTAGTGGGATCATTTTACATAAATTGTTAACCTTGCAAAAAGTAAAAATATTTAACTTGCAATTATTGATAAATGTATGAATAATGTACTATAATCATGCACTTTTGAAATCCTTGTTGCAATGTATAACTAAATACATTTTTTAATTGATCATCTTCAGAGAAAGGGCATGAATCAAAAATAGATTTTCTCAAAGCACAAAAGAAATAAGCTATCCCTTGTACGTGCTTCAAAGAGTCAAGAAATTCTAGTGTTTTTCATATTATTTATATCTTACACTGATTTAGGCAAGAAATCCCTTCCAAAACCTTAAAGCCCTGTTTGTGTGTGTGTGTGTGTGTGTGTGTGTGTGTGTGATTTTGTAGAAGGAAAGTCAAAGATAACCCACAGTTGTAATTTCCAGTAATAAAAATTTTCTATTACATGGGTTCTCTTCTATTTCAAAAGATTTTGCCTTTGGAAAAAAAAGTGAGATGTATATAATATATTTTTTGAGGGAGAAGGAAAGAGTTGCATTGAGAGTTAATTTCAGCTTTTCTGCATTTGAATAAGTAAATGTATTTAATGGTCTATATTTTCCTTAAAAATATTATTTAACAGCATATTTCCCTTTTAAAAGACCAAGAATCAACATGTTATAAAAATTTTAATCAGATTGCTACCATTGATGAGTATTAAAAATTTTTCTTACTGTTACTTCTGTTTTGTCACCACTTATACGACTTGCTTTAACTCTTTCCCAGTTCGTTTGCAAGACAGGTTTTATTGGGGAGATTTTTTTTTTCCGGAAACTGAAGATTTTGAGTTATGTATTTTCATATTCATAAATGTCTTGACTAGGAAGAATAAAGTGAAAAACAATTTAAACTGGGCAAAAACATTGCTTATGAAATAATCACACAGGAATAATCATCTCGACTATAGCAACTGTTTGTGCAAAGACAAAAGGGGCCAAATTCTGTCCTTGGATGTGCACACACAGCTCCTATTAGCTTTTGAAAACAGCTACGTGAGTGTAGCCAAGGACAGCGTTTAGCCCAATTTGATCTAATTTATCCAGACCACTGCAGCCATGAAAGATAAAGACAGATTATAAGACATTTAGCATGTCAGTACAGTAGCATGCTTTGTGTTATTCCAGTGCCTCAGGTTTTGTTCATCAGGCCAAATGTCAGTGATTACATCTGAAAAGTTTGAAAAATATAGAGATCAAATTTACTTGCAATGTTACTTGCTACAATTGGCAGTCGGTCCTATCTCAGAGGATGCCATTTTGTCTGTATTGGAGGCCAAACTCTAGCAAATGAAATTTATTAAAAAAAAAAAAAAAGTTAATCATATGCAAATGAAATTAAATGCTAAGACAAAAATAAAAGGACATTGATTTTAAACAGTTTTTAAAAGACCAGTCAAGAGATATCGAATTGATACATTTTTGACAGTCTCAAAGCTCTAGTTTACAAGATATATTCCAAGAAAAGGGTTTTTTTTTTAAATAGTTTACTAAATTAAATTTCCCTCAGAAATGCTTGTACCTGTATACATGGTAGTCTACAGTGGTTACTTACTCCAGCATGGAGGCAGAAATCACAGGACTGGCTTTGTCTAAACCAATGCTTAGAAGGTTGGTGGAAAAGATGTTGATTCCCCTGCCAAACTGCTGCCTCTGTGCACTATAAATACTTCAAATATCACATGACCTATCCTTATTATACAGTATTACACAATTAACCAACAGTGGGACCACCAGCCCCTTCTTTTTTCTTTCATTGACGTAAAAAATAGTTTGGCAAACTACCTTGTAAATCCATGTCAAAGGACATACTGCCAACTGTATTCTGTTTATTAAAGCTAACGGGTACCCAGGGATCTTCGTTCTTGTGATAGACACTTATTTGACACCTCTTGATGCTCTGGTAACTTTAGAATGCTTCTTGTCTGCTGTACATGTCTGGGAGGCTGATCCAGGGCCCTTTACATGAGTAAAAATCCTACTGATGTCAACAAAGTGCTCAACATGAGTAAGATGTATCACTAAGGTCATCTCAGAAGTCCTCAGGACGTTTCAAATACAGATTAAAGGAAGAAGAGAGATTCGTAATTTGTCAACTCGCACAAAATGTGAACTGATATTTCATGCAAATGATCTGCCACTTTCTAGAGAAAGAAAAATTTTAAATACTATGAATCTGACATTTGATGGTAATTTGTGTTTGTATGTGGAGGGAAGGAAGTACACATGTGTGTGCCTCACAGTTATTCTAAGTGCTCAGAGTAGTCAGGTTTAGTACATAGCTGTACTTCTACAAATAGCTTAATAAGCTAAAAGAAACTGAATCTTTTGGCCAAAAAAGACAATTAAGTGTGGTTTTCACTTGTCCATATTATGCTTCTCTCTTTTTTGAATATAACAGCTTCAACGTGCATGTAAAATGCCAGGTGAGCAATAGGTTAATAATTAAGAAAGTAATATGGAAGAAAAAGGGTGGTGTAGTAAGAACATCAACCTCTACATTTCCTTCTTCCCTGAGGAGAAATAACATCCAAGAGCCTCCATGGTTCTTTTTTATTTCCTTCCCCCGAATTTGCAAAAGTTAGCTTGAAAAATCTGCTCCCAGTATTTAAGGCTGAAGTTGGTCATCTGGATCATGGATAACTGCAAGATAATGGTGTGTGGAATGCACATCTTATGAAACAGGAACCTAGGTCAAGGCAGATAGTATCCGGGTAGTTACAGACTTCAGAGGCACAGAGAAATTAGAGACAGTTTTGGGGAGTGAAGAGTTAACAATCCAAAGTCAAACCAAGGAAGGCTGGAAGTCCAAGAAATGGGGCTATCTATAGAATAGGCGCGATGTTTGCTCCTCTGAGACTTTCGCATCATCCCAAAGATCTATTTCTTCTGTTCTTTCTTCTGTTCTTTGCTGGCCTTGAGTAGCCCTGGAACCATAGGCAGAAGAGGGAAAGGACTCTTCCGCTTGTTATAAGAATAGGTGTGCTAACTTGATTAGGAGGTTTTCCCATGCCACTCCAGTGAACTGAACGGTCTCAGAACTCTGAGCTAGTCCCCTAAAGGTCATGATCATGTAGAACACAGACTGGATCTCAGTGGGCAAGTTACATAGCAAGGAAAATAGACACCTGGAATTTTTATGTCTGTGGCTTGGGATCAACGTTCAGCATATTTTTGCCAGTTTTTTAATCTGTGTATTGAAGTTAATAATAAATGTACTAAGGTGGTTTGAGCATTGGGGAGAAAGTTTGAAAAGTATAGGGAAGTTCTATGCTATACAAAAACAACAATAGTGCAATAATAACTTTCACTGATTGAAGAAAGACCATATGCCAGATAATGTGCTAGGTATTTGGCACATGATTTCATATATGTAACAACTCTAGGATGTGGGTTTTATTATCACAGTCATACAAATAAAATTTAAAAATAAGGATTCAGAAACGATAAGGAACTTGCACAACTTCGTAAGCAAATGATTCAAGGCAGAAATGGCAGAGTTGTTCTTCCTGCATGAAAACTGATCTACGAGTCTGTGTTTATCAGATCTAGGAATGATATGTTCTCAGCGTTAAATCCTCATCAAGAAGCATGCTGGTTTTGCTTATACGGCCACTCTTTCTTGCAGTCATCAAAAAAAAGATTCTGGTTCCACAAATATAAATTGGTCTGTTTCTCTTTCTCACTACCTTCATGGATCCGTGTTTTTCTACTCCCTATATTAGGTACTGTGAATTTCTTTGTTTTTGTTTTTTTAAAGAAAAAAAAGAGAGAAGAAATGGAGAAACACTCACATGTTTGTATCCACAAGCAAAGTTGAATTGAAATTGGTAATAAATGGCCTCTCAAGCATTGTTTTCATTTGCTAGTGTTACCTCTTATGACTGACAATTTCCTCATCTTTATTCTCAAACAAGTTCAATGGCATTAGTGTTCTTTGTATTGTATAAAGGAAAGACAAAGTCAGGAATTTGTTTTTATTTGATTGTCAAACTGATTTTTCAAGATTGGAAATTTGTATTCACACCTTGATATTCTTTAGGAACTCATCAGGGACCTGAGTTACACCAAACAGCATGATAACACAAAAACAAAGAACTATTAACTGTTTATTGTGTCACCAGATGTCCCCAACATGCCATACAACAAACCGGAACTTTGCCAGTTGAATTTTTAAAATCACTCTTGAAACTTTCTCCTTAGGCTTATTGTTTGTGATTTCTCCTTTTCCTTATGCCAAACCTTTTGAAAAATGAAAACTCACTAGAGTTAAATCAGAATAATTTTCCAACCTATCTACCTCTGTAGGTCTATATCCCTGTTAAGTTAAGTCTTCAAGAACATCTCTCCTTTGGAGTCTCTTCTTGAGCCTTCCAGAATTCAAGGCTGCTTTTCAGGAAGGAAGGAAACATGGTATTGAAGTTCTCTGAGCACTTCGGTTCATGTGACAAGAAATGACTTCCCCTTGTATCTCTGCTTTTTGCCATTTACCTCTTTGTTCACCAAAGTACAGAGCAACAAGAAGAATTTCTGGAAGAAAAGGGACCTGGCATGCCTTATACAACACGCTATTCATCACGCACAGAATACAGCCTGAGAATCTGTTAGGTGCTCATTAAATACTTATTGAATAAATGAAAAGTCATATGTGAATATGGGGGTTATGAGGGAATTTTGATTATCATCCAAAAAGTTATGATTCTCCTTTTCTCATCATAACAAAATCATGTAATTGATATGATTACAGGAGGCTCACAAGCTTTCCCTCCTCTTCCCCATAGCTAAAAATTTTGGTCTAAATGTTTCAGTTCAAAAAAATCAGATTTTCTGCATCATTTGGATGTTGCTATCTAGGTATCTGGGCTATTGAAGACCTGATCTTCTTCTCATTCAACAGAGTAGTTTCAGATAGAAGAACAGAAAGATTAGACAACTAGTAAATCTAAAATTTCAGTAGGTAACAAATGATACATATAAAGATAAAATAGATGGGCACTTATAGAGAAAAATTATGCCCAACCCTACTGATTAGTTCACAGTATGACATTATAGTGTTTTTCATTTATTCTATAATTTTTTTTCCAATTTAAAATACAAATGTGGTAGATGGAATTTCTAAAATAACCCTCCAAAGATGTTCTACCCTAATCACCAGACTGAATATGATGAAATATCACACCATGAATAAGTTATACTTATTCATGGGATTCTTCAACTATAATTAAGGTTACTAAACAGGTGTATTTAAAATAGGAAGATTATCCTGGATTATCCAGGGGAGTACAATGTAGTCACATGAGTCCTAAAATGCTAAGAGCAGGGTTAGAAGGGGAAGTCACAGAAATTCAAGGCATGGAAAGCATTTGACTAGGTATAGAAATTAGTTAAGTTTTCATCAGGTAAAATGGATGTGAAATATCAGTACCTGCTTCTCAAGGCTGTAAGTAATACTTTGGAACATGCCTGTCACAGGTTAAAGATCCAATAAGTTAAAAAAGCATGTTGAGGAGACTCATCT
Organism: Rhinolophus hipposideros; assembly: GCF_964194185.1. NCBI lineage: Eukaryota > Metazoa > Chordata > Mammalia > Chiroptera > Rhinolophidae > Rhinolophus > Rhinolophus hipposideros. The sequence continues at coordinate 29,117,222 of NC_138054.1, read as the reverse complement.
GAAGATTAGCCGAACAGAACACATATAATTAAGGATACAAAGAAGAGGCCACATCAAGACTGGTAGGAGGAACAGGCTGACCCCAAACCCACAGGTGGTGGTTGAGCACCAAGAGGAACACCTTGGCAGTGGACATCCCTCCAAAGAATGAGGGGGTCCCAGCCCCACACCAGGCTCCCCAGTTTAGGGGTCCTGTGACTGGAAGAGAAGTCCCTACAACATCTGACAGAGAAAACCAGTGAGGACTCTGTCCACTTGTCCCAGTGAGACAGAAGCAGCTGGAAACCTAGACATCCTCTTCAAGAGCCCAGACTCACTCACTCACTCACAGGCACTCACTCTGGGCTCCAGCAAAGGGACAGTGACTCAAGAGGCACCAGACATACAAGGAAAGACTGAGTTGTGTGGCCTAGGGCAAAGGCGAGGGACAACTACCATAATCTCTCTGTGAACCCACCTCACATGTAACCTATAAGAGGGCACCATCTTTTCTATGTGGAACCCACTCCCACAGGGTCAAATCTGAGAGTGCATTGGTCTGGTAAAAATCCACGCCTGTGCCCACCACCTTGGTGAATCCCTTAGACTCTGCCCCACCCAACTAGTGCAGCATTGCCTAGGGCACCCTCAGCGAGGCAGCTTCCACACCCTGCAAGCTGCAGGAGGCTTGTACAGCAGTGGGCAGCCCATGGCAGCCTGGAGAACTTTCAGTGCCAAGAAGTCAGCCCTAGCTTGCACTGCAGCCCTTCTTGGTAAGCTCTCCAAGATCTGCAGACCCAAGGCAAGCAATGGCTGGCCACAGTGTTCTCAGGGTGTTTTATGGAGTGGCCACAAGTTCAACACTGCTACAAGGACTGAATCTGCATTAACTTTATAAAAACCACCAGCCACACTCTGTGACTCCCTGGGACCCTGCCCTACCCAACTTGGGCTACATCACCAGGGGCACTGTCCAGCCCAGTCCATGCAACTAAGGAGGCTCTTTCAGTGGCTGAGCCTTATGGGAAGCCAGCAGGTGGCAACAGACCTAAGGAGCCCTGAGCCTTTTGCTGAGCTGACCCAGGCCTGATACTGGAAGAAGCTAGCCTCAGTTCACAGCAAGGTGACCTCCACTTGCCTCCAGGTCCAACAGAGGCAGCAACCAGTTACATATAGCTTTGTAACTCCTATCAGGTAGTAGCAGCATGGTCACAGGCAAGGCTGAAATAGACCTGCACACCAGCCCCTCCCAACAGGCACCAAAAACAATATATCCAGAGGCCAGCCTGAGACCACACCAGAGCACTACCTGATTAGCACCAAAAGTGGCACATCCAAAGAGTGGTCCCAATAGGCACAAGATCCCATTCAGGCGAACCCCCTTCTAAGGGGTCAGCCCCCACACAGCACCTCATACACTGTGTGTGTAGTGAATCATCACAGCCAGTCAGCTTGAGAGTCAATCCCACCTGCTGACACACCGAAAGCACTGAAGGCTCAAATACAACAGGAGAATACACATAATACACAAAGGGACACTCCTGAAACACACAGCACAGGTGATCAGGGAGATTGTGCCACTGGACTGCAAGACACATAAGGCTACAGAGACAGACAGCCAGAATGACGAAACATATCCCAAATAAAAGAACAGGAGAAAACTTCAGAAATAGCACTAAATAAAATGGAGGTGACCAACCTTCCAGAGGAAGAGTTTAAAACACTGGTTATAAGGATGTTTAAGGAACTTAGTGAGAACTTCAACAAAGAGTAAGCATAGAAAAAGACACTGAAACTATAAAAAAACAACCAGTCAGAAATAAAGAATACAATAACTGAAATGGAAGACTATACTAGGAATCAACAGCAGATTAGATGAAGCAGAGAACTGAATCAGCAATTTAGAAGACAAGGTAGCAGAAAATACCCAATTGGAACAACAAAAAGAAAAACGGATTCTTAAAAAATGAAGACAGTTTAAGGAACCTCTGGGACAACATTGAGCATGACAACATTTGTATCATAGGAGTATCAGAAGGAGAAGAGAGAAAGCAAGGGATTGAGAAACTATTTGAAAAAACAATGACTGAAAACCTCCCAAACCTGGCGAAGGATAGACACACAAGCCCAGGAAGCACAGAGAACCCCAAACAAGATAAACCAAAGACACATTATAACTAAAATAGCAAAAGTTAAAGACAAAGAGAGAATCCTAGAAGCATCAAGAGAAAGACAATTAATTACTTACAAGGGAGCTCCCAAAGGCTCTCAGCTGATTTCTCAATAGAAGTTTTGCAAGCCAGAAGGGATTGGCACAAAATATTCACAGTGATGAAAAACAAGGACCTACAACTCAGATTCCTCAATCCAGAAAGGCTATCATTTAAAATTGAAGGAGAAATAAAGAGCTCCCCAGACAAGAAAATGCTAAAGGAATTCACCACCACCAAGCCAGTATTACAAAAAATGTTAAAGGGACTTCTTTAAAAAGAAACAGGAAAACAAACCAACAAACGAACAAAAGATCAATAATATGAATAATAAAATGGCAATAACTATGTACCTATTAATATCACTTTAAATGTAAATAAATTAAAAGCTCCAATCAAAAGACGTAGGGTAGCTGAATGGATAAGATCCATACATATGCCATCTACAAGAGACTCACCTCAGATCAAAAGACATGTGGACTAAAAGTAAAGGGATGGAAAAAGATATTTCACTCAACTGGAAACCAAAAAAAATCTGAAGTAGCAATATTTATATCAGACAAAATAGACTTTAAAATGAAGCCTATAAGAGACAAAAAGGACATTACATAATAATAAAGGGATCAATCCAACAAGAGTACATAACCCTAATAAACATCTATGCATCCAACATAGGAGCACGTAAAATATAAAGCAAATAATGACTGACATAAAGGGAGAGATTGACAGTAACACAATCATATTAGGGAACTTTAACACCACACTGACACCAATGGACATATCTTCCAGACAGAAAATCAACAAGGAAACCGCAGACTTAAATGACATACCAGACCAGATGGATTTAATTGATATTTTTTAGCATTTCACCTCAAACCAGCAGAATATACATTCTTTCCAAGTGCACATGGATAATTCTCCAAGATAGACCACATGTTAGGCCACAAAATAGGTCTTCAAAATTTAAGATTGAAACCATATCAAGCAGGATCTATGACTACAATGTATGAAACTAAAATCATTTACAAAAACAAAAACCTGAAAACACAAACAAAAGAAGGCTAAATAACATACTACTAAACAAAGGAATGGGTTAACAATGAGATCAAGGAAGAACTCAAAAGACTCCTTCAGACAAACGAAAACACACTGATCCAAAATCTCTGGGACACAGCAAAAGCAGTCTTAAGAGGAAAATTCATAGCAATAGAGGTCTACATCGAGAAACAAGATGAATCTCAAATAAACAATCTAACTTTACACCTAAGGGAACTGGGGGGAAAAACAGCAAACAAAGCCCAAAGTGAGTACAAAGAAGGAAATAATAAATATCAGAGCGGAAAAAAATGAAACAGAAGCTAAAAAACATACAAAAGATCAACAAAACCAAGACCTGCCTCCTTGAGACGATTAACAAAATTGATAAACCATTAACCAGATTCATCAAGAAAAAAAAAGAGAGGACCCAAATAAATAAAATCAGAAATGAAAGAGGAAAAGTGACAATAGACACACTATAGAAATAAAAAATTTTAAAATGAAGAAAATATTCTGAGCAATTATATGCCAACAAATTTGACAATCTGGAAGAAATTGATAAATTCCTAGAGGCATACAATCTTCCAAGGCTGATGGGCGGGGTGGGGGGGGGAGATAAGGGGAAAGGTGCAGGGATTAGGAAACAGCTGGTAACCATAAGATGGCCTCAGGGTTTTTTGAAAATTAATTTGGGGAACGTATTCAATAATGTTGTAAAGATTTTGTTGGGTATCCGATGGACATGCGTCCTATTTGGGAGACCACCTGAGGGATACTGTGGATGCCTGATCATGGCATTGTACACCAGAAGCTAAACATTAATGAATGCCAACTATAATTTTATATATATAATGTGATGGCTCGGTGTGAGGTCGGAAGGATAGTGGATGGGGGGAGGGGGTTCACAGCGTGAGGGATATAAATGATGAATGTCTAAGTATTACCTTGTCTTGTACACCTGAAACTAATAAATTAAAATTTAAAAACAAGAACAGAAAATCTGAATTAACCAATTACTACTAATGAAATCAACAAGCTCCAAATAAAAAGTTCTGGACCAGAGGGCTCACAGGCAAATTCTACCAAATATTCAAAAAAGAATTAACAACGATTCTTCTTAAATTATTCCAAAAAATTCAAGAGGAGGGAAGGCTCTCAAGCTCATTCTATGAAACCGCCATTACCCTGATTCAAAACTCAGAGAAAGACATTACAAAAAAAATAAAACTATCAGCTGATATCCATGATGAACACAGATGCAAAAAACTCTAACAAAATATTAGGAAAACGAATTCAGCAATATATTAAAAAATAATAATAATACACACAATCAAGTGGCATTTATTTCAGGGATGCAAGGTTAGTTGAATTTCACAAATCAATTAACATGATACACCACATAAACAAAATGAAAAATAAAAATCATATGATCATACCAATAGATGCAGATCAAACGTTTTACAAAATCCAGCATCCAATTATGACGAAAACTAAGCAAAGTGGGACTAGTGGGAACATATCTCAACATAATAAAGGCCATATATGACAAATCCATGGCTAACATCATACTCAATGGCTAAAAGCTAAAAACATTCCCCTTAAGATCAGAAATAAGACAAGGACGTCCACTTTCACAACTTTTATTCAACATAGTACTAGAAGTCCTACCCCCAGCAATCAGAAAAGTAAAAGAAATAAAAGGCATCCAAATGGGAAAAGAAGTAAAACTGTCATTATTTGCAGATGACATGATAATATAAAGAGAAAACCCCAAAGATTCCACCAAAAAATCTATTAGAACAGATAAATGAATTTAGTAAAGTAGCAAGATACAAAATTAATATTTAGAAATCGATTGCATTTTTATATACCCGTAATGAAGTGTCAGAAAGAAATTATAAAGACAATTCCATTTATGATTCCATCAAAAAAGTAAAATATCTAAGAATAAATATAACCAAGGAAGTTTACTGAGACCTGTACTCAGAAAATTATAAGACATTGAAGACAGAAAAAGAAAATACAAATAAAAGGAAGCATATACCACTCCCATGGATAGGAAGAATTAATATAGTTAAAATGTCCTTACTACTCAAAGCAATCTATCAATTCAATGCAACCCCTATCGAAATATCAATGGCATGTTTCAAAGAACTAGAACAAATAATTCTAAAATATATATGGAACCATATAAGACCCCAATTAGCCGTGGTAAACTTGAGAAACAATAACAAAGCTGGAGGTATCATGCTACTGGATATCAAACTATATCAAACTATGGCCTTGTAGTCAAGGCCATAGTAATCAAAATAGCATGGTATTGGCAAAAAAAAAAAAAAAAAAAAAAAAAAAAGACCCGTGTATCAATGGAACAGAAAAGAGAGCCTAGAAATAAATCCATGCCTATATGGTCATTTAATCTATCACAAAGGAAACAAGAATATACACTGGGGTAATGACAGTCTATTCAATAAATGGTGCTGAGAAAACTGGACAGATACATGTAAAAAAATTAAAATGGACCACCTTCTTACTCCATATACAAGAATACACTCAAAATGAATTAAACACTTAAATGTAAGACCTGAAACCATAAAACTCCTAGAAGAAAACACAGGCAGTAAACTCCAAGACCTTACCCTTAGTAATATTTTTACTGGTATGTCTCCTTAGACAAGGGAAACCAAAGAAAAAAGTAACAAATGGGACCACGTCAAACCAAAAAGTTTTTGCACAGCAAAAGAAACCATTAATAAAATGAAAAGACAACCAACTGAATGAGAGAAGATATTCGCTAAAATAATACATCTGATAAGAGGTTAATATCCAAATCTATAAAAAAACTCATACAGCTCAACACCAAAGACACAAATAATCCAATTAACAAATGGGCAGAGGACTTGAATAGACATTTCTCCAAAGAAGACATGCAAATGGCCAATAGACATATGAAAAGATGCTCAATGTCACTAATCATCAGAGAAATGCAAATTAAAACCACAATGAGATATCACCTCACACCTGCCAGAATGGTCATCATCAATAAATCAACAAACAACAAGAGTTGGTGAGGATGCAGAGAAAAGAGAATCCTTGTACTCTGTTGGTGGGATTGCAAATTGATGCAGCAACTATGGACAACAGTATGGAGGTTCCTCAAAAAATTAAAACTGAAACTACCTTATGACTCAGCAATTCCACTCGTGGAATTTATCCAAAGAAATCAAGAACACTAATTTGAAAAGATATATACATCTCTATGTTCACTGCAGCACTATGTACAATAGCCAAGATATGGAAACAACTGAAATGCCCATCCATAGAAGATTGGATAAAGAAGATGAGGCATATTTATACAATGGAATTTTACCCTGCCATAAAAGAGAATGAAATCTTACCATTTGCAACAACATGGATAAGCCTAAAGGGTATTATACTAAGTGAAATAAGTCAAACTGAGAAGGATAAATAACATATGATTTCACTTATATGTGGAATCTGAAGAACAAAATAAATAAAACAGAATCAGCCTCATAATTATGGAGAACAAACTGATGGCTATTAGATGGGCAAGGGGCTGAGGGGCTGGATGAGAAAGGTGAAGGGATTAGGAAGTACAAATTGGTAGTTACAAATGGGTCGCAGGGATTTAAAGTACACTATGGGCAATATAGTTAATAATATTATAAAAACTATATACCCTGTTTCCCCGAAAATAAGACCTAGCCGGACCATCAGCTCTAATGCATCTTTTAGAGCAAAAATTAATATAAGACCCAGTCTTATAGTAAAATAAGTAAAATATTATTCAGTAAAATCTTTTGGAGCAAAAATTAATATAAGACCTTATATTATATTGTATTGTATTGTATTAGACTGGGTCTAATATAATACAATACATTACAATACAATACAATACAATACAATACAATACAATACAATACAATACAATACAATACAATACAATATGAGGTCTTATATTAATTTTTGCTCCAAAAGATGCATGAGAGCTCATTGCCCAGCTAGATCTTATTTTCGGGGAAACACGATATGGTCAGATAGACCTAGACTTATCAAGGGGAGTCACTTCATAAACTGTATAAATGTCTAACCACTATGCTGCATACCTGAAACTAATATAAAATAATATTGAATGTCAACCATAAAAAATAAATAGTCACGCGGATATATTGTGCAGCATAGGGGATAGAATAAATAATATTCTAATAATTATGTATAGGTGTCAGATGGGTAATAGACATTGGGGTTATCACTTTGTGAGGTGTGTAAATGTCTAATGACTATGTGACTATGCTGTTTTGTACACCTAAAACTAATAAAAAAATAAATAAATGTTCATCAACAGATGAATAGATACAGAAAATGTCACACACACACACACACACACACACACACACACACAAGGTCTGACAATTAAGTTTGAGAACTTGTTGCAACGATGTTGCTAACCTTTTTTGATATCAGAGGGATTATTCATTATGGATTTGTACCAACTGGACAAACAGTTAACCAAATTTACTATTTGGACGTGCTGAAAAGGCTGCATGAAAAAGATGACCTGAACTTTTCACCAACAATTCATGGCTCTTGCATCACGACAATGCACCAGCTCACACAGCACTGTCTGTGAGGGAGTTTTTAGCCAGTAAATAAATAACTGTATTGGAACACCCTCCCTAATCATATGACCTGGCCCCCCAATGACTTCTTTCTTTACCCAAAGATAAAGGAAATATTGAAAGGAAGACATTTTGATAACATTCAGGACAAGAAGGGTAATATGACGACAGCTCTGATGGTCATTCCAGAAAAAAAGTTCCAAAATTGTTTTGAAGGGTAGACTAGGTACTAGGTGCTGGGGTCAGTGCATAGCTTCCCAATGGGAATACTTCAAAGATAACTGTAATGATATTCAGGAATGAGGTCTGTAGCACTTTTTTTAGGATGAGTTCCTGAATTTAATTGTCCAACCTCGTATATATCGGAATATTATTCAGCCTTAAAAAAGACAGGAATCCTGTCATTTGCAGCAACATAGATGAACCTGGAGGGCGTTATACCAAATGAAATAAACCAGAGAGAGAAACACAAATACTTCATGATATCACTTACCTGTGGAATCTAAAAAAAAATCAAACTCATAGAAACAGATGGTTGGAAAGTGGTTGTGAGGGACTGAGGGGTAGGGAAAATAGGGAGAATCTGGTTGAAGGGTACAAGCTTTCAGCCATAAAATGAATAAGGTATGAGGAGTTCATGTATAACATGGTGACTATAGTTCATAACACTGTATTTTATAAATGAAATTTGCTAAGAGTGTAGGATTTAAATGTTCTCATGTAAAAAAATGTGAAGTAAAAATTAATTCACGAGGAGAAATCCTTTCATAACATATATGTATATCAAATCATCACACTGTGCACTTTAAATGTCTTACAATTTTTTTTGTCAATTATATCTGAGCAAAGCTGTAAAAAAAGTCCTTCACTCACCATTTCTGGCATTGATGGTTTGAAGGGCCATGCTAAAGGAATGCAGGTGGCCTTTTGTAGCCAATCGCAGCCCCTGGCTTCCAGCAAGCAAGGTAAGTGAGCTCTCAGTCCTTCAGCTGCAAGGAACTGAATTGGCCAACAATGCAAATGAGCTTGGAAGTAGATTCTTCCCAGACCTTCCACGTAAGAGCCCTAGTCAGCTACCATCTTAATTTCAGCCTAGGCATAGAACCCAGTGGAGCCTACCTGGACTTCTGATCTACAGAAACTGTGATATAACACATTTGTGTTGTAATATGCCTCTAAGTTTGTGGCAATTTTTACAGCAGCAGTAGAAAGCTAATAAAAGGACAATAGAGTGTTTTCCTCCACATTATTAAAAATAAATATTCATAAAGAGTTTAAACACAAGAAAAAGTTTGAGCTGCAACTTTTGTTAACTTTCAATAGATGAAGCCAGCCTCTATGGCTGTATAACACATGGGTGGGTGGCAGGTGTGGTGATGATAGTCTGGCAGGATGTATGCTAGAAATTAACATTGAACATTACCCAGGGAAGTTGAATCACTCAGTCAATCAGCATTTATTGCTTATCTGCTATCCACAAGGCATCACACTGAGCAATGGAGGTAGAGATTAATCAGACAGGGTCCTAGTAATAGATTCTATAAGTAATAGGAAAGTAAAATAAAATATGAGAAATACTATAACTTTCGTAGGTAAAACGCCACGATGGGATAGCAAGGAACTGAAGATAATTGCAGGGGACAGTTCAATCAATTACCAAGATTCTTCCATTATTTCTCCTTATATCACTAAAATCCATCACTTCTTTTCACCTTTTTCTATCCACGTTGCCATTCCCCTGTATTGATCCAGAACAATCTGGCCTACCTTTCTGCCACATTTTTTAACCAATCTCCCTACCACCACCTTGACCATCACCTGATTCGTCTTCTACTCAGCAATTAGAGTGTATTTCTAAAATGTGACTCTGATCATGTCACTCTTCTGTATAATATTCTTCAGGAGCTTCTCATTGCCTTTCCATAATTTCCAAACCCTTTCAAACAGCTCACATGGCTTTCCATGATCCAGCCCCTGCCCTTTCCAGCTACATTTCTTACCAAACCCAATACACTCACCAAACCCTCTGTTCCAAACATACTGAATATCTTAAAGTTATCTGAACTTCCATGCTCTCTCTCCTTTGAACTTCAGCATATATTGTTCCTTCTTCCTAGAATTCTCTCAGTCTTGGCCCCATCTTACCTAGGTAGCTCCTGGTCATCCCCCAAGCCTCAGTTCAGGAAGAAGTAAAGTCCTCTTTGGCCCTACAGACACAGAAATGAACATTCTTTCATGCGTAGATTTTATTTCCTCGTTTGTACTTGCCTATTTATTTGTTTTTTTTCCCCCCTACATTGTAATATCCTTGGGGGCAGAGACCATGTATTAATCCCCTTTGTATCTCAAAAATTAGAGCAGTAGATATTCAGTAAAAATATGAATACTGATTGGAATTCTCAAAGTCCCTGGAGAGGAAGCATCAAAAACTCAAAAGAGTCAACTCTGTTAAAAAGCTGAGAAAATGATGAAAATTGTAAATGGGCCATAGGATCTAGACCAAGTGATTCAGTGGGATGAGAAGTAACTGGTATCTGAGGAAGTAGAGACAGTGTTTTCAAAGTGCTTCATAGTATAAGAAAATGTTTAAGATCCCCTTCCCTGGCAGAAAGGGCCAAACTTTGGCCCACTAGGTCAGATTAGGACACAGAAGATTACGTGAAAGCTACAACCAGAGAAACACAAAAAATGCTGATGCAGAAACATCTATCTAAAGACAGGTTTAAGAATATAGAAATAGAGAACAGGGATGATGAGCGAGGAAAGAAGAGTAAGTGGGCAAGAGCTTCTAGGTTATTGCCTGGAATGGGTGTGACCTCCTTTTCCTAACTTCAAATGCACAGTGAATTGGGAGGGCAGTTGTGGGTGGGAGAGAGAGTTGGCTACACATAAATGGTCAAGTGTGAAAAAGACAAATGGAGGTCGGGGGGTTAAAGAAGTAGTAGGTGGTGAAGACCAGTCATAATCATGACCATAGGCTGAAGAGAGGGAACGAGAAGAGAGGGGAGAAAAGCATTTGACATCTAGAGGAGATAGACTCTCATGGACCCAAAAGGTTAATATTAAAACGAAGGGAAAACTTTCTTCCTTCAAGACCAAGGAAGAAAGAGGTTAAAATATGTGTGCTTCTATAGGTGAGCCTACGGGAAGAACCAAGAAAATTCGAAGGAGACTGCTCAGAAACTGATATGTTCTCTGTAAATTAGGAAGCAAATCTAATGGCTCAGAATGAGGGGGTGAGAAGAATGACACAAGTTTAAAGATTTGGGACAACTCCCTCAAGAAGATTTCTAGAGGAAGACGACCAGGGACAAGTAAAAGGATGGCCAAGCTGCATTGAGGGCCCAGCTGATGTCAGATAATTAAAGAATGATATTTTCCTGAATTTTAATTTGCAGAAAATGTCCTGCTTGCATATGTTCCTACTTTCACAGAGAAGGAAACTGCGTTTGAAAGAAAGAAAACCTGATTGAATTTTTTTAAATTAATTTCTGTGTTAAAATGGTTTTCCAGGGATCTGTGGTTGATTTTCAAATATTGGAAAACCAAGCATTTTTGTAAATCACAACCATATGAATTTTCTGCTTGTGTATATGTGTTTCTACCTTTTCACATTTGGTTTAAGAAAAACTACAGGTGTGGGGGGCGGGGAGACATCAGCCAACAGGGTTCTGTGGATCACACAGCCCCATGCAATTAAGGAGCCATTGTTAATTTTCAAATTGTCATAATCCATTTGAGAATTTAAGACAATTCAAAAAACAATTACGACTGAATGAAAAGTGAATTGGGCAATCAACTGAAATGAAATTCAGCCCAGAGAAACAAAACGTTGAGAGAAAAAAATTGAAGAATAAGGGAAGAATGAAAGGCATATGGAAGTGACTGATTGTTCACGGATGGTCTTTAAAGACCAAGGTCACTTGACAAGAAAGTGGTAGGGGTTTGTGTTATACTGAATGAGTTTTAGCTGCGTAGTTTGCTAAGTGCCGCAGATCTGGCTTTTTCATGTGTAAGCTGCAGAATAAAAATCTTGTAGCCTACCCAGATGTACATAGATATAGCTATATGTTGTTTACCTAAGACTATCATAAACTCGCAAATAAACAAAACCACCCCACAAACATTATGGAGCAGCTTGAAGCAAAACAGAATTTTGATTGCTTATTCTGATTCTACGAAGGAAGATTAATTTGTGATGCAGCCAAATGAATTATTTTACTCTAAATAAGCAAGTTCAAACCACCACATGTTGCATCTTTTATTTTTTGAATTTAAAATAAACGTAGGTAGCAACCAACTTCAAAAGACCCTGGAAATACTGTGTGCAAGACTACACTAGTGTCCTAAATGTATTAAAAGAAAAAATTCTTGCTCTTTGAAATCTTATATTTCACCCAAGCAAAAAGGCCCATCCATGTAGAGGAGTCAAATATTATTGCATTATGACTCCTGTCATTTCATATTTTTCTTACTAAACCTTTATTGTCCTCTAAGCCATTTCTTCCTATTCTATAGTCTATGCCTTTTTTAAGGAATAGCCAAGATTCATCTCCAGTCTGATGCTTTCCTTGGTAAATTACATCCCATCATGATCATTCTCATGGTTTGCATTCCCTCTGAACTCATTCATTCACTTACTCATTCATGCATCATTGTACACTTATCATATAGGACTCCCGGAGCATCGAGTTCTGTGTTCTCCGTGCAATAAAAGAGCATATATTCTATGCCTCCTTAGGGCACTGGACCTGTTAGGCCCCATAAAGTTTATATAAAGAAGTATATGAAAGTATATGTTTCTTTCAAAAAAAGTTTTAAAGCATTTGGCTATTTAAAACAAATTACAGTACAGTAACGTAGTCCACAAAATAAAAGGAAAAAAATCAAACCATAAAAAAGGAAAAAGTATATCAAAACTTTCCCCTGAGTTTTTAGCGACTAAAAGTGGAAATTAAATGGATCATAAAGCTCTCACTCTCTAGTAAAAGAAAAGCTACTACTAAAACAATGTTCTAAGTTGAGCAAGGATGACAAAAACATGGCAGTGTTGATACTACTAATAACACAACCAGAAACTTTCTTTGCACATTCCAGTGAGCAACTACAAACTCATCAGAGCTTCCGCTCAAAATAGATTATGCTCGCCATCTATTGTACAAATTATGTTCCTTTTCCTTAAGAAATTTGTCATTTAAAAAATAATAAAGCACATATACCTGTAAAAATTGAAGAACATTTTAGAATTGAATTGTGTGGTGCTAATTGATTAAGTCTTATACTTCTTTGTACCCCTGATAGCACTGAGTGCAGACATTGCCCAGAATGAGCACATAAAAATCTTTGCCTGGTTGTATTATGAATTCAGACAAGAAAGATCTTGGTTTTGAGGAGGACCCTGGTTGTGAGAAATCTGCCTTGAAGAAGAGGAGCTGAAGCTGAGCCTTGAAAGATGAGTGTTTGTTGAATGAATGAACTAAGATTTTGAATCAATGGTATTCTTGAAGAGATTTTGTGTAATCATAAGTAAACCTGTTAAATCTATACTCTTACTTAGTGACTTCTCCATCGAAGGTGCATTTTCCCAATAATCCTTTGTTCATCTCGTACTGAATCCTGCATTCTTCTCCTATCAGACTTTAACACATTAAAAAATCTATAGTTCACAACTAAATTTATTAGCCTTTAACAGCCACCCACTCAAAAAGTTGGGGGCACTTTTGTTGACGATCTTCAACTTACCTTCCTGAGATCCAAAACAGATATTGTGTCATCTAAGGAAGTAGCGATTCTTTGTAGGATTAAGAATGTTCAAGGAGCCAAAAGACCATTTTAATGTCATCAATAATCCACTCAACAGTACCTATTAGATTTGTCTGCTAATTCATCCTTTCATTTTTCACCAAAAAAAAGGGAACTTATTTTCACTTCCCTCCTATTGCTGGGAGTTAAGAGATTGCAATATGCAAAAGCCTATATGCTGTAGACCCCCTCAAATCAGTAAGTACTCAAAATTGTGTGCAAAATATGAATAAAATATTGATTTCATTAAAAATGTTAAGGACTATTTAATTCAAAAACATTTTATATGTTTGCATATTTATTTCTAAATTTGCATATTTGTTTGCATATAACTTGTAAAGATGAATGTTAATTATACTTTAAAATCATTTATAAATTGTAACTAAGAATGTTGTATGAATTTTTAAAACTGCCAAATTCTCAAGTATCACTAATTATAAAGTGTCATGTAAAGTACACTGGAGCAGACCTCATATTGAAAAAATATTGAGATCTTGACAAATAGAAAAGCAGAATTATTGCGCTTGCTGATTAAATGATACCTGAGGCAAGTGAAACTTAAGTGACACTCTGTGCTTTTCCAAAGCATCCATTTACCTTCACTGAATTATGATGAGAAACTCATGCTCCTAACCAAACAAATATTTCACCTGATGCCTCCACATTATTCCACATTTAAATATGAGCTTCTGAGAATTATTCCATTATTTTAGCTGTACATATTCTGAAAATGGCAAAAAGTAAGTAAATAAGAATCACAATAAGCAGTAAGCCTACTTCAGCAACTCCTGTGTCAAATGAGGTGAGCTGAGAAGACTTGACTGTGCACTAATTGGATTTGTAAAATGTTTCGGAGTAATTTAAAAAACAGTTACACAAGGTCAGATCTGAACTGGTTTCCAAAAAGAACCATTGAGAAGAATGAAATGTCCAAGTAATTACACTGGACATGTAAATCTAACACTCTATCTACTAAATTGGGCATGAAATTGGACTTTTTAAAAGTACAGATTTTACACTATAAATCTCTAGACAATTTTCTGTATTTTTGATAAAATATTTAATTATCCTAAGCACAGATATGCCATAGATAGGAGTTGTTGCTCATATATCATTTTTCCTAAATTAGCAACTACTGTAAGTCAATTTCTCTTTAAAATTTTTTAAAGTTGCAGCATATTGAAAATAGACTTACTCAGTTTCTACTTATTCCAACATCTACAGTCTTGGCAACAGAAAAACAATGTGTTACCAGTTTCTCCTCCTCCACCACTACCACCATGCTCTTGTCTCTATTAGTTTAGGGGGATTTGTAAATGTATTACTACAGGAAGTAATTATGTTAAATTATTCCATGTTGTTATATTATCAGTGTCCTATCTGAATCCATATAATATAATTAGAGATACAGTCAACACTGAAATAACAAGTAGTGCTTAAAGTCCCATACTTGTTAAGTAGCATTTACTGTGCTGGCAGAACAGAACTTAGATCTTGAAAATAATTTGATATTAAAAGACAAAAACAAACAAATTAGATTGTAAGTTTGTTCTTTTCCCCCAGGGTATTAATCATCCCTAGTAAACCTTGTATTGTACTGTTCAAATCTATGTTAATCAGAATTTAGGTTTTGAAAGGCAAAAGGAAAAAAATTGTCTCCCTCTGGTGGGGAATATAATAAGTTTTTCTTTCCTTCTTTCTGTTTTTTTTTTCTTCCTTGTAATTTTTTTTCCTACAGTCAATGTCAGATAAGTTTAATGATTCTCCAAAAGAGTACTCTTTAATAACCAGATTTTCTCATCTTTTGAACAGATTTTATTATGTTTTGAACATGTCTGACACTCAGAAAACCCAGATTCAGAAATGACCTTTACTTCTTTCACTTTATCTGAAGAAAATAAAAGGATAAAAGAAGGAAAATATAAAACCAGCATCAAGAAGTAGGAAAACTTTATATTTATGTGAAATAACCAGCATCTAAATAGATTGGATAGCAAAAAGCGTCGCTTTAGAACCTGTATTTAACTAATGCTTCAGAGTAAACAGTTTCAGAGAAGTTCCTAGAAGGCCCCTTTTTCTTTTACCACATCATCTATCAAGAATTCCCTGACCTTTCTCCTTTTTCTGTGATCCTGAAACACTTTCCCACAGCCTCTAATATATCACCTATTGCCTTGCATGGTGATTTTGCTTGTGTGTCAGTCTCTTCAGTCAGACTATGGGCCCCTCACAGGTAGAGACCATGCCTTATGCATCTCCAGGTGACCACTGTTTATTAGTATTCAGCACAAGGAAAAACTTACCTCTGTACCAATCAGTGCACAAAGCCTTGGGCATAAACCATGGACAAAATACACCTTGTCCCCGCCTTCATGAAATACAATCTAATGGGAAATAACGGATTGATCGGAAGTACATTTTTACCAGGAAAAAACAATATAATAAATAGCAGTTACCAGCCACAAACACTTACGGAATCTGTAGTTAGCTGAAATAAATTAAGATTTCCTTTTAAGTAGTTCATCTCTTAAAGCTCTATGATTTATTCTCATTGTGATGTGAAGAAAGAATTTTGAACTAGAAACCGGTATGTCTGGATCCATTTATTCAGCAAACATTTACTGAATACCTACTATGTGTCAGCACTGTGCCAAACCATGAAAACACATCCTAATCAGGAAAGCCAGATAATAAATGAGTAAATTTTTTAAAAGTTGAACATAGCCTGTAATTTGTGCTCTGCAGGAAAAAACTAAGGTGACAGAAGATGGGGTATAGTAATCAGGGTTCAAGCAGGAAATTGATTTTATATTCAATGGGATAATTGAGGAAAATTTCATAAAGGGACTGTTTAAAAGGTGTGGGTAGCATTAAGGTAAGCAAATAAGAGATAGTGAATTACCTTGGGATTACTAAAACATGGGCGCCAGTACTATCCCTAGGCCTGAGTGGACAAAGTTACCAGACTCCAAAGAGAAAGCGACAGCTGAAGGAGGGTCTCCCAGCAGGAACTGTGGCATTTGGTAGTAAACACAACACCGATGACTTGCTGTCTAGGCCATCATGGTAATAAATGCACTTACCTCACCCTCCTCCTGACTGCCAATACCCTGCCAAGTCTCCCATTGGCCCAACCCAGCCAGAAGCCAGAGGGCGATGAGCCTACTGATGTTGTTCTGAAAGATCAACTCCCTGGAACAGGTGGGAAGAGGCTGTAGAGAGACACATTAGACCATGTTTACAGTCATTAGCTCATCCAACATTGGGCGAGGTGACATCAGAGCTGAAACCCGGATAAGTTGTTGCTGTTGTTTCTAAGGGACACCACAGCCAAGTAGAGGTTTTGAGGCAGGTGGTCTAACTCTAGAACTAACTACCTGTGTGATCTTTCACCAGTCACTTCACATTTGGGGTTATATTAATAAAACGCACAGGTTGGACTATGCTCTACTGATCTCTAAACTCCCTTTCAGCTTGAACCATTTGGAATTCTCTAAATTTCATAATTCCATTTCCTCTTATTTTCCCTGCCATGAAGCTTCAATGGCATGACTGTAAATTGAATGTTTATAAATTAGGGCTTGCCTAGATTTTCTAAGCGTTAACAGTCCAAAAATGAAGGAGGGAAATGAAAAAACAACTGTCTGTATTGATGTTCCCTATGGAGTTTGGAGCAAAATTTCTGGCCCATATATGAAAGCCGAATAGGAGACCTGGCTCATGTCAAGACAACTCTTCTTGTAAAATGGTTAAATTAAAATTATCCCAAGTACATGATTTACTCCCTTTGAAGATTTCACCAAAGGGTTTTTCCATTTTCAATCAAAACCCTTTAAAAGTCACATTTTTAAGTTAGTGGAAGAAAAATTCAAATAACATGGGTCATCTTGTTTTTGCAACTAACATATTATGTCAGGGTTTATAGTGACAGTCACAAGTGAATTGCACTAAATTAAATATATTTGCCATTTCAACTGACTCATTAGGTGGGCTGATCCACGTGACTGTATCACTGAAAAATGTAAATTAGCATAGTATTTAGGTACCAACTAACTAAAAGCTGGTAGACTTTTCTTTTTTCACTTTTCTCTTGTTTTCATGGAGACTAGATATCTGGAGTTCTACGCAACATGTCAGAATGCAGTGGTAGAAGGGTATACATTTGTTAACCCAAACTTTATTCATTCATTCACTTACTCATTTATTCAATACTGACTTACTAAATGCCAGGTGCCAATGTTTGTGCATTGAGTAGTAAATAAGAGCCAGTACCAGTCCTCACGAAGCAAACCCATCTAGTGTGAGCTGCCACCACCAGAGGTCACTCACTCCACCCCTCACCATTCACAACCTCAGTGAGTATGGGAACTTCTCCTAACACTAAAAAGCTTCGTATTCACCACATTATTAGAAAACAGGCACGTTTTCAGTGTCTGTTAATTTAAAATATGTGTAATGACACAAGCTATTATGCATTCAGTAATCCTTTCAGTAAATTTATATTTATTTATCATAACAGTCTCTACAAGACACTTGAAAGAAAACAGTGCACCCATTAAGGAGACATATGATTTTGCTCATCAACAATATATCATACGCTTATGAAATTGTGGTCTTCTTGCCCCACAGCTTAACCCCTCCCCCAGGAAAGTACAGACTTCAGATACAAAGATTCTCTGCTGAAGCCTGTGGTGACCTAAAGCCAGACTGCAATCTCCACAGTTCCAACGCACTTGCTGTATTGATGCCATAAGAATCCATGTTCAACACAGTATTACTCTGTATGTCAATCTCAAGCAATGCTACATTCTTGTTTCTTATCCCAAAAATCTCACAAAGAATTTGTACAAAAACAGCTTTCAGATGTTCTAGTTACAGCTTTTTCGGCATCCCACCACCTTCTGACTCAGACACACTAGATAGGGGCAGGAAGAAGACTGGACTTGTAAAGGAAATCCATCCTCCTATCACAAAGATGATATTTTTTTAACAAAGCATGTGCTTCTGATTCTTTATTTTTACCCCAACCTTATCTCATCCCTCAGATAAATGGACTCCTAACAGGTCCACCTCACTCGTTTGACAGGTGTGCCCAGAAATGTCCTAGTCTCAATTGAAAACACAGCTCTATCCACCACTAGGATATTTCACCATGTTAGACAGTAGGTAACAAGCACCAAATAGATGTATGACCAACGAACTGACAGAAAAGAGGTAATGTAGTACTAATTCTGATGGGGGAAGAGTTGCCAGAAAATGAATTTGACCTGCACTTAAAAGAATAAGTATACTTTCAGCACTAGGTGGAGAGTGAAGGATCATCCCCGCCAAAGGAAAAATGACACTAGAAGGGATTGGGAACATACCAAGTAGCCTAGGGACTAAGGCTTTTTATTAGGCAACAATTATTGGCTTAAGCCAGTTATGAAGTCAGTGCTGACCATTGCTTGTAGAGAGAGAAGGCATGCCTGCCTCTTGGGGAAACCAGGATTTCCAAAAGAGTAGGTGGAAAAAGAAAAGATAAATGCCATGATGAAGATAGACTCTCAGGTGGAAGTGATCTTTTCCTCCTGCAAACGC
Source organism: Rhinolophus hipposideros (assembly GCF_964194185.1). Classification (NCBI taxonomy): domain Eukaryota; kingdom Metazoa; phylum Chordata; class Mammalia; order Chiroptera; family Rhinolophidae; genus Rhinolophus; species Rhinolophus hipposideros. Next base: position 29,097,973 of record NC_138054.1, on the reverse strand, counting down.
TTTGGTATGTTTCATTCTACTCATATGATACTTATCGCAGATTACCTTGCCATCAATCCTTTATGTTCTTGTCTCTTTTCCTCTGTTGGATTGTAATTAAATTCACATAGGCTGCAGCAATGTGAGAGAGTAGAAATAGCAAAGGATTTGTAGCCAGACAGTTATGTTCAAATCCTAGCACTTCCATGTATATGACATCAGACAAGTCTCACAATCTCTCTTAGCCTCTGTTCTTTATAAAATATGAATGGCAATGCCTATATCTCAGAGTTGTTTTAAAGATAAGTGAACTAAGTAAAGCATTGATGTCTAGCATACAGCAGATACTTAACAAATATGTTTATTCCCCAATACCACCTCCATGCTTTGAATAATTTGGCTTGGTTTGTAGTCTACATAAAATTTATTTCAAAAATTGTTTATTAATCATCTTCAATATCTGGCACTGCTAGGACCTAGGATCATAAATGTATGTTCAGCATGGGCCCTGCATTTAAGGAGTTCAAGTTTAGTGAGTTATTCTTTTTATGGACTTCATCATCATACCTATGGAAGGACTTTTAAGGAAATAAGCCAGTGGTATAGTGAATGTGGCCATTAAACCTGAGTAATCCAAGAACATATTTATAGAGCCAGGTAACTTCTCCATGAGAATGGTTTGTTAATGTTATGAAGGCTTTAGACAAAAACTAATACCACAGTTAAAATCAAGATCCTCAACAGAAATTAAAATCTGGAGAGAAAATGTTTTATTCTATGCTTACAAAATCGTATTTGATCTTATTAGTGAATTGGTCATTTAAGTATGTGATATGGATGAACAAATTAAAAACTTGTTCAAGGGCATGACCAAACTTCTGTTTACACACTTTTGTACAATCTCAGCGGCTAGAAAATGACAGCCTCAGGTTGTGATCCAAGATGAGATAATTTTATTTAAGGTAGCATCATGCAAGCTACAAGCTTAGAGGAAAGAGGCCCAGTGACAGCTCAGACAACGGCCACAAGTCATCTCTCAAGGACAGAATTTCCCACTATCCTAGAAAGAGTAGTGTAAGTGAGGGGGTAATTATGGACAAACACAACCAAAAATGCAGAATAGCAGGAAGAGATATGAAAACTCAAGCATGCCTTCGATAATCAAGACTAAGATACTATCTAATTAGAATTGAAGTGGCACAAAAAAAAGTAAAATTAGGGAGAAACCCTTTCCCTCCCTCACACTGTCACTAAGCCCAGTTCTCTCTGCTTTGCTTCTGTCTCCAGAATCTTGACCCAGTCCTTTATCCTTTTCTATATCTTTATGGAGAGATTATTTATAAAATCCCTCATATTGGCCAAGCAGACATTTCATACACAATATTGATTTCATCTGACAATTTCCCCAGGAACTAAGTGCTGTTATTAGCCCCAATTTACTGATGAGGAAATTTAAGACTTATAAAAGGTAAGGACCTGCCCAGATTTACACACAACTCACAACTCACTGAAAGAGCCAGGATATGAACTCAGGTCTGTCTAGTGAAAAGTCTGGGTTTCTTAAACTGTTCAAGTTTAATATGTTACTCCTCAAACAGATACTTACATATTATAAATTTGTAAGTGTTTCTTCAACTTTAATTTATTAAATGATTTTGAAAATGAAAACTTCTTTTAGACCCAAGGGAACAAATTTCTAACAGTGAGATTTCAGCTAAGGTTCAGTAATAACTGGAGGCCAGGGAGGTAAGAAAGGCAGTGAAAAACCATCCTAGTTGAACTCAAATTATACCCCATAGGTGGCTAATGCACCTATGGCGAGACATGAGTAAGAAAGAAAATGTTTATGAACTTGCAACAGAGCCTCAAAGTTGTATGGCTGAAGGAGAATAAGGTCAGACAAAAACTGCCTCCAACTTAACCGCAGGAAAGGGAAGGAAAAACGGGGATACATTTTAGAATGGGGATAAGAACTGGATATACTGGTGATGGGCTTCCCGCCTCCCTAAAACACATCCCATGACTGTACTATTCATGAGTATAAATGTTGTCAAAGTTATTCCCAGTTAAAAAAAGAAGCAATTGACCATATCCTTTCACCATTTTAATGTTGAGCTATTATAATCTCACATTCCAGTGGCCTTCTAACTGCATGGTTATAGTCTCCTTACACTTACTCTGAAATTGTTTTTCCATTGTTATCTTACATTATAGCCGCATCGTAATGTCATGTTTAAAGGTTCCCCATACACTTGTAATGAAATTGTTTTGCAGTTCAGAATGGCATCATATTGGCACTTTAAGCAGGGTATCCATCACCCTGTATTGATAGTTTTCACAACAAAACACCCTATTTTAGTGACTGTGAAAGTAAATAGCTGTTGCCAGTGATCTGTTCTTCCATCTCAAACTTAAATGGCCTCATCTGTTTTATTTTACCTTGCAATTTTCACACCCACTGTGGTATGGGCCAAATTTATACTGTTTGCTTTCAAATGAGAACTGTCATTCCATTGGCTCATAAATGTTTATATGACAAGCCACTTGTCTGTTTTGGTTTGGCCTTTGTGTCATAGATAATTCCTTATAGTCTGATAATCGATGTAGTTTGGCTACTACATTTGCAAAGATAATATAGATAAGTTTTCTGCTCATTAAAATCTAGAAGCAAATTGTTTGGTAAATCTTTTCTAAGCAAACAACTGAATATCTAAAAGTATTGCATGCAACTATGAAAACTTCATTACACAATAACACCAAAGAAAGAATTCCATTTCTAAATAGCCACACATGAAAAATTTGAGTAGTGTTTTAAGACAAAGGCTTAAAAACAGGAAATTTGAGAATAATATTGTATTATTATGATTAGTACCAAGAGTCAGGCATTTTTATTTAATATTTTTACATACCATCACCACCCCTGGGTGGCTACACTGTGAGAGGTTAACAATTTAGTTGAAATCTCCATTTCAGAAATTAAATGTTACCTAACCCAAGTCTACTCCAAACTAACTCACACTTGGAAGTCTGCCAGGGCAGGCGCAAGTCTCCTGACAATCAACTGCACTTTTGAGATCTTTCTATTCTCTGCTGTTAAAAGAACCATTACTACTTCTGACACAACTCCTCTACAGCTGTTTTGACGTTTCCTCACAGGTCAGAGGAGCACAAAAAGAATAAAAGTGATAAATTCTACAAGAAAAGATTTCTACTAGCATTTTCAAACTCAAAGAAATTTGGTATTCAGTTAGAGCTGAGAGCAAAGCTTCAGCTAAGCCTTTACTTTACACAAAACTACTTATCTGTCTCTAGGAGTTAACGCAGATAATACGAATGATGCAGCCAGGAAATCTGTTAGGCCCAAGTGTTAAATACTGTAAATCCACTGTTTTAGGCATTTGTGCCTGAGCTAATGCTTGCATATGTTTTCTGCCAGGAAACAAGTAGTAGTAGCTGCAGCAATGATTTTGGTTCTTGGATAACCCAAGATGCCCCAAGAAATGACAATCAATTCTTTAAACTATCCCCACAAATTTGAATTTGCTTTATTTAAAAACCAAATATATATGCTCCACAAGAAAATATGGCATGAATTGAAAAAAACAAACAAAATATGAGATAGGATTAATAATATCTCTATAATGCCCAGCCCAAATGCTACCACCTCCATTGTTGAAGCCCTGCAGATTCTCATTTCAAAATTGCATTCAAAATGAACCCATAAAATGCATATTTGAACGACCACACGTGAAAAACTTGAGTGCAGTTGTAATATACTGTAAGCTTAATTATAGACAAGCTGAGTACTTCCTGAAAAATAAAACCATGTAACCTTGCAGAAGGGCATCATGACACATTCATGGTCTATGAATGTCTTTGCTCTCTGGCTCTGGTATTTGCTTATAATCAGTTCCCTCTTCCACTCCTGGAAGTAACTGCTAATTCCAAACCTTCTCCAGTCTACTCAGAAGCTCAATCCTGTGTCTCTCACTCACAGCAGTTGACATCCTCTCCCTTCTCATTAAGAATATTGACTCCATGGGTATGATGTTATCCTCCAGCTTTCCACCCCACTGTAGCCACTACAATCTAAAAGTGTCTCTACATACACACACATTGACATTTTTCCTCTTGTCTCAGTAAACAAGATGAATTTTTCTTTAAGATTCATCTCCCTTCTCTGGAACTTCATTCAATCAGTTGAACTCTCTCACTTATATCTGAAATGGACCTCCTGTCTCTCCACCTATAAACATCTTCCAGTTGCTGCCATCATTTGAAAAAAAAAAAAAGAACAAAATACTCCCTTGATTCTATATCAACCTTGATTCCCATCTCTCCCTCAGCGATAGCCCAGCCTCTCTTCTCCTGCCACTATGTCCCCAGCTAAACTTTTCAAAAAAACATTATTTATTTATTGCCATTCACAGCTCCATTGCAACATCTTCTAAAACCTTTTCGATTGAAACTGCCCTTGTTTCAGTACTCATGTTTTTGTGTTTCACTGCTACACTGCATTCTGTTGATAATTACTTCCTCATTAATAAAACTCTCTCCTCCCTTGACATCAAATCTACCATCGTCTCCTGATGTTCAGCATAGTACTCTGACTAGTCCTTCTCTCCTTTGACGTGGACTTCTCTTTCTCTGTCTACCCTTTCGGTGGTGTTTCTTCACCTTCTAAATGCTATTCCTCCTCTGCCCTTATATAACCTCTTCCATCCTTGTTATTCCAACTACCACATAAAAGTGGATATATTCTGTACCTCTAGCATTGATTTCTCCCCTGAATTTCAGATTCATACATATAACTGCTTCCTAAATAACTCTTCCTGGTTGTCCTGTAGACATCATAAACAACATGTTCAAAATGACATTTATCATCTCGTGTATCCATCTTTTCCTCCTGTTCTCTTTCCACATGTCTATCACCACAATTTCATGAGACACACAAACTAGAAATTTAAGAATAATCCCCAACTGATTACTTCATTCTCTACATTACCCAAGTATTTCTGATTTAGTCAATTAAAATTTTATTAAATACCATACCTTCCTCTCAATTCCTACTGCTGCTCCCTTATTTAAAACCCTGGTAAGCAGAAGCTAGTCTACTGAAGTCTCCATGTCTACACGCCTTTATTTAACCTTGTCACCCTCAAATGGTCTTCCACAAAACTACCAGCATGATCTATCTAACAGAAAATCTAACCGTATTATTCCCCTTCTTAAAAACACTATAATGGATTCCTCAGCTGTAAGATATTTTCCAAGCTCTTTCACATTTCATACTTTGCCTTAAAGAGCTTGCCCCTCTGACCTCTCCAGCTTCATCTCTCACTTTTCTCTGACTTGTGTTTTATGGTCTAGAAACATTAAAATCCTTTGCAGTTTCTCACAAATATCACACTGCTTCATAGATCCACGGTTTCACTTGTACTCTAGGGAAAATACCTCAGGGTTCTGTCTGTAGGTTGACTTTGATCTACAGATCAAGCAATGTAATTGACGCATTTTTTTCAGATAGCACACTCAGATTACCACATTTAGGCTTCCAGTCAATATGGCAGAGTAGGTAAACACTGTGCTTACATTCTCTAAGACCACAAAAATATTAGTACTAAACTATAGAAAAACCATCACTGAGAACCACCTGAGGTCTAGATGAACAGAAGGCCTACAACTAAGGATATACAGAAGGCACCTCGAGACTTGTAGGAGGGGCAGAGACACAGAATGAGCTAATCCCACACCAACATGTGGCAGTTAAAATTCAGGAGGGACACCTCAGCTGCAGAGGTCCCCCTGAAGAGTGAGGAGTCTCAGACCCAAACCAGGCTCCCCACTCAGGGTTCTAGTGATGGAAAGAGAAGTCCCCATAGGTTCTGACTGTGAAAATCAGCATAGACTGTGGTTGAGTGAGACGGAGGGCTGGAGTGCCAAGTGTCCCTCTTAAAGGACCTGCACACAGATTTACTCACTGATGGACACACCCACTCTGAGCTCCAGGGCTGGGGCAGCAGCTCAAAAGGCACCAGGGATATATGGGGAGGAACTGAATTGTCTGGTTCAGGGCAAGGGCTAGAGGGGCAGCTTTCTCCAAGACAGAAGTGCTGGCAGAAACCCTCATTCCTTTGTTCAGTCTTCCTGTCACTCAGCCTGCACAAATAGGTCGGTGCTATATCTGAATCTCCATCAACCAGGCGAACACTGTTCGCCCTGCCCTCATGATTCCCTGAGGCCTTGCTTCACCGAATTTGCAGGCCCATCCAGGCTGATTTCAGTGGCTTTTCCAAACAAACAGCCTGTGTTGGCTCATGCTTCAGACTATCCTAAATCTCTCTAAGGTCCATAAATCCCAACAAGTAGCATCTGGCCTCGGCATGCCCCGTACCTCTTCCTAAGCAGCCCCAAGTCTGGTACTAGTGACAGTTGGCCATGATTTGGTACTTAGCCCCTTCCAGGGAACTCTAAGTCCAGCATAAGTGGGAATCATCAACAGATCACTTTGTAGCTCATACCATGTGGCCCTGGGCAGGGCACATGCAGCAGCTGATCTTGGCCTGCACTAGGGCGTCTCCCAAGAGACCTGAGAACCAACACACTGCGTGGCCAGCTTCAGACATCACCAGAGCACTACTTAATCACCTCCACAAAGTACACACCCAAAGGGCAGATGCGGCAGGCACCAGAGCCCAGCTAAAGTAAATCCTGCCTTATAAGGTCAGCCCCTGCATAACAGCTCCTCCACTATAGTCATGGCCAGTCCTCACAATCAATCAGCCAGAGGTTCAAACCCTCCAAGTGACATACAAACAGCAACCAAAGCTCAACTACAACAGGAGGGTACACACAACCCACACAAGCAATGTATCTGGAGCACCTGGCTCAGGTAACCAGGAGGACTGAGCCACTGGGCCCCATAGAACACTTAATACATAAGGTCACTCTACCAAGATTGGGAGACATAACAGCTCTACCTAATGCATAAAAACAAACACAGGGAGGCAGCCTAAATGAGAAGACAAAAAAAAAAAATGTCCCAAATAAAAGAACAGGACAAAACTCCAATAAAAGACCTAAACAAAATGGAGACAATCTACCAGTCTCAGAGTTCAAAACACTAATTATAAGGATGCTCAATGATCTCAGTGAATACTTCTACAAAAAGATAGCAAACATAAAAATGGAGACAAAAAACATAAGAAAGAACCACTCAGAAATAAATAATACAATAATTGAAATGAAGAATTCATTGGAGGGAATCAACAGTAGATTAGATGAAGCAGAGGATTGAATCAGTGATTTAGAAGATAAGGTAGCAGAGAACACCCATTCAGAACAACAAAAAGAAAAAGAAATACAAAAAATTGAGGGGAGTTTAAGGGGCCTTCAGGACAACATCAAGCATACTGACATTCTCATTATAGGGGTACTAGAAGTAGAAAAGAGAGAGCAAGGAATTGAAAACATATTTGAAGAAATAATGACGAAAAACTTCCCTAACCTGAAGAAGGAAATAGATATACAAGCCCAGGAAGTGCAGAGAGTCCCAAACAAGATAAACCCACAGAAGCCCACACAAAGACACATCATAATTAAAATGTCAAAATTTAAAGACAAAGAGAGAATCTTAAAAGCAGTAAGAGAAAAGCAATTAGTTACCTACAAGTGAGCTCCTATAAGACTGTCTGCTGATTTCTCAACAGAAACTTTACAGGCCAGAAGGAATTGGCAAGAAATATTCAAAGTGATGAAAAACAAGGACCTACAAACAAGCTTACTCTACCAAGCAAAGCTACCATTTAGAATTGAAGAACAAAGACTTTCCCAGACAAGAAAAAGCTAAAAGACTTCATCACCACCAAACCAGTATTACAAGAAATATTAAAGGGACTCCTTAGAGAAGAAGAAGAAAATAAAGAAGATCAAAAATATGAATAATAAAATGGCAATAACTACATTTCTATCAACAATTACTTTCAGTGTAAAAGGATTAAATGTTCCAATGAAAAGACAGAGTGACTGAATGGATAAGAAAATAAGACCCTTACATTCTCTGTCTACAAGAGACTCACTTCAGATCAAAAGGCATATACAGACTGAAGGTAAAGGGATGAGGAAAAGACATTTCATAAAAATGGAAACAAGAAACAAACAAACAAACAGAGGTAGCAATGCTTATACCAGACAAAATAGACTCGGAAAAAAAAAGGCTATAGCAAGAGACAAAGAATGACCCAGTAATTCCACTTCTGGATGTTTATCAGAAGATACCCAAAACTCTACTTCGAGGGGATATGTCTTGGTGTGGGCTTCTGTGGGTTTATCTTCTTTGGGACTCTGCACTTCCTGGGGTTGTATATCTATTTCCTTCTCCAGGTTTGGGAAGTTTTTCCATATGTTTATTGCAGCATTGTTTACAATGACCAAGATGTGGAGGCAACCTGGGTGTCTGGCAATGGATGAAAGGATAAGGAATAGGTGGTACACATATACAGTGGAATATTGCTCGGCCATGGACAGGAATGGATAGACCTGAGGGTATTGTGCTGAGTGGAGTATGTCAGAGAAAGACAGATGCAATGTGATTTCACCTATATGTGAAATCTAAAGAACAAAATAAACAAACAAATAAAAAGAGAAACAAACACATAGATACATAGAACGTTTTAATGGTTGCCAGATGGTAGTAGGGTTAGGGGTGAGTGAGAAAGGGGAATGGATTAAAAAGTACAAATTAGTTGTTATACAGTAGTCATGGGGATATAGGGTATAGCATAAGAACTATTGTCAGTGATATTGTAATAACTATGTGTAGTGTCAGATGGGTACTAGATTTATCAGGGTGATAATGGAAGGGGTTTTGGGGGACACAGTGAAAAAGGTGAAGGGATTAAGAAGTACAAAGTTACAAAAATAGTCAATGGGATGTAAAGTAAAGCATAGAGAATATAGTCAAAATATGGTAATAACTGTATAGTGCCAGGTGGGTACTAGACTAGTCAGGGATCACTTTTTAAATTATATAAATGTCTAACCACTATACAGTACACCTGAAATTAATGTAAAATAATATTGAATGTCAAAATAAATAAAGTATTAAAAATTGAAAAAAGAAAAAGAAATAAGCTATCAAGTCAAAAGGAAAAAAACTCAAAAAAACTCAGAGACACAGACAACAGTTTTGTGATTACTAGAAGGAAAGGGGAATGGGGAGGAAGTAGAAAAGGGTAAAGGGGGTCAAATATACATTGACAGGAGATTTGACTTTGGTTGCAATATATTGCAATATATTGATTATGTATTATTGAATTGTATAGATAGTTGAAACCTATATAATTTTATTAAACAATGTCACCAAAAAAAATTTAATAATTTTTCTTAAGTTTTTGTTTACTTTTTTTAATTAAAGTTTATTGGGGTGACAAATGTTAGTAAAGTTACATAGATTTCAGGTGAACAATTCTGTAATACATCATCTATATATCACATTGCTTATTCACCATCCAGAGTCAGTCCTCTTTCCATCATCATATATTGGATCCCCTTTACCCTCATCTACCACCCCCTCTTCCCCTCTGGTAACCACCAAAATATTGTCTGTGTCTATGAGTTTTTGTTTCTTCATTTGTTTGTCTTGTTCTTTTGCTGTTTTTAGTTTTATATACCACGTATCAGTGAAATCATATGGTTCTCAACTTTTTCTGTCTGACTTATTTTGCTCAGCATAGTAATCTCAAGATCCATCCATGTTGTTGCAAATGGTACTGTTTCATCTTTTCTTATGGCAGAATGGTATTCCATTGTGTACGCTGTTGGTGGGAATGCAGATTGATGCAGCCACTATAGAAGGCAGTGCGGAAGTTCCTCAAAAAATTAAGAATAGAATTACCATATGACCCAGCAATCTGTCTCCTGGGTATCTACCCAAAAAATCTGAAAATATTTATCCGTAAAGATATATGCGCTCCAATGTTCATTGCAGCTTTATTTATGGTGGCCAAGACATGGAAACAACCAAAGTGTTCTTCGATAGATGATTGGAAAAAGAAGTTGTGGTATTAATAATTTTTTAAAAGGTCTGGCTCCAAAGCTAATGAAATTCCATCTGTATCTTCTTGTTTCTAGACTATATTCCTCCAGCACCTTTTCTCTAATTTATTACAGACAGCACTATAACACTACTTTAGAGCTTTTCTTATTCCTCAGCTATGTCTTTGTACAATACAAGAATGATGTTGCATCTTTTGACATGTGATAACCCAGTCTCACTGTCTAATATATATGAGAACTTCCTCTCCAAATTTCTGTCTGTGTCATGCTTAGTCAAAAATTGATCAAAGTTTAAAACGTAATACGATGTTCTCATTAGTCCAGCTTTTCTCTCATTGAGAAGATGGCTTCAGTACAGAAATAGCCCAGAAGCACATTTTCTTTAGAATGTAGCTGTACATTAAATATACAAATACGCTGACATCTAAGTAATTTTTTAAAAGAGAAAAATAAATGTAGAGTTTTAACTTCTTTTGGCTCAGTGAGGAGGATGGAAGAATTCATATTTTTAATAAATGTAGATAACATAGAAATGTACATTTGAACAGAGTAGCAAAAATTTGTTCCACAGTGGGAATACAAATATTCCCTTCTTTTTTTCTATGTGGAGTTTCTAAAACTGAAAAGCTAAAGACCATGAACAACTACACACACTCCAGCTTAGCCTAGTTCAAGTACCACTCAGGGGTGCTGAGCAGAGAAAAATGCGTCCTGGGATCAGAATGCTATACAACTAAATATGATTTCCAAAATTTCATTTCTACCTTTCTTTTCAAATTGCATTTACTTCCACAACTGCTCTCTTCTATTGAAGGGGAGGACAATAACATTTCTTCTTTTAAAACAGCAATGATATTACAAAAGAAAAATAGTCAAAGTTTGCAAATTTTTTGTAATTCTCAATGGAAACCAATCTTTATTTAACTTGTCCCATAGCTGGCATCCCCAAATCACTACCTGTGAATAATAGCTTACAAATTTTTACATTAAATAAATGTAAAGCATTAGAACTGATGCAAAGTACCATTATTTTGACATACTCTCATTTGAAAAGGGTAAATCAATTTAAACCATTTTTGTTTAAAATCAGCTCCTTAGGCTGTATACTCATAGTGGTTGCCAAGTTTCAACCCAAAGTGAATGTTAAGGTCTATGTTATTAACCCTTGAAAAATGAGCTCTATCATGGAAACAATGACAGACCTGGGGGCTACCAGGTGCAGCTGCTGACGGTGACAGTCAGTCAAGTAAGAGTAATGCCTGGTTTCTTCATATGCAAATCACATAATATGTGCTTACCTTTAAAGGGCAATGTCAGATTATTGAAAAAGTGTTTAGATATAAATACTTTTTTTTAAGAAACCAAATTCATTTCTACTGAACTCTCTATGGCTGACATACCATGATAAATCACCTCATTACACAGGAAGCCACAAAGATGGCTATTGAGGATGAGTGTGATTGTAAATGAGACTGCTGGAACTCTACTGTGGCTTGCAATGACCCTCAGTAAAAAGATACCTGTAGATCATGGCAATAGTTTCCCTTGGAACTATCTAGAAATAGTCAGCAGCTATTACCCCACACTTATATGCTGTCCAAATAAGTTTTCTGGGATCTGGTTTTACTTCTTAAAATGAAGCTAATAGGGGTGTATTGTTCTTAGCAATGTCTGTGAATTAAACTATAAGCCTTTTCCTAAACATGTTGCAAGAGATTAGCAAATATAAATTGATGAATTTAATGCTGGGAGGGGTCACAAAGTAGCCTCCTGGGTGCTGAGGATATTCTAAATTTTTATTAATGGTCATCACAAGGAGTGTGTATGTGTGTGTGTGATCATATAGATGTACACTTAAGATTTGTGTATGTTATACTATATAAATTGTTTCACAAGATTTAAAACATTAAAAAGTAAAGTAAAACAAAACAGTCTGACATCACTAAGTCATTTTTTAAGTGACAGCCTAGAAAGAGAGCTGCTGATGTGAACCTTAAGTGTCACTGCCCAAATTGGAAATCCACATCCTGCTCTCCGGCCCTTGCCTCTCAAGTCCTTTCAGATTCTTCAAGTGTAAAAATGTCATGGCAGAATTTTTCCTAGTGTGAATGTACTATTGAGATCTGGAAATATGCATGCTAAAGCGAGATTCTGAAAAAGACTGTAGCATCTACATAGGGGAAGTAAGATGAGAAGTTGTCCGGACAGCTGGCAAAAAAGAAAGGACAGATAGAAAGGAAAAAGTAAAATGTTCTGAAGGATAGACAGAGCTGGAGATGAAAGATCCCTTGCTGTTCTATCCTAAAGAGGCCACACAGGCCTTTTGATCCTCAATTCATCATTTCCAACAGTATTCATAGTCTTGTAACCAGTGTCTCTCACATCTACCTTACCCCCTCTTACCTGCTCAGTCCCCAGGAATTGGACAAAACAACTGAGGAGTCCCCAGCTGTGCTGTCTGCCAGAGACAATGGGTGCTGGAACAATAGCTCAGCCTCATGTTTAAAAATCAAATCATCCGTTTGATTTTCAATTTATTTTCAAGTTAGGAACTTCTCTGGCTCCTGGTAAAGAAAACCCAAAGCATATTCAATATCTGTGTTTATGCAGTACACAGACACCTGAGTATATGGTTAATGTAGTTTTAGTCGCACACGTCGCTCCTTATTTAATTCATCTAGCCTGACATAGTTGGTAAAAATGAAAGCAACAATAGTAATATTTCATTTAGGTCCACTGGCATTTCTCATGATGTACATTAAAAAGATGCAATATATGTATTATAAATTTGAGAGTCAGTAGATACACAGACATGCATTTCACTCCAAGGTATATTAATAGAATAATAAATTCTATGCATTAAATCTACAAGAACCAAAATATTCTGAGTTAAGACAACTGTACAGAATTAGGTGCCAAATGAAATGTCACAATCAAATAAAACATCTCTTTATAAGAATCATAGGATTTTTTTTTTTTTAGGGCTAGAAGGAACTTTTGAAATCATCCCGTAAAACTTGCTCATTGACAGACATATAATCTGAGTTTAAGGAAGATTAAATGACTTACAGAAAGTCACACCTAGTTAGTAGAAGAGCCATGACTAGAATCTTCCTTTTCTAGGTACAACGCTCTTTCCACTACATCATTAGCAGCAATCGCTTATGAAGCAAAAACATACAAGGGCTCACCATAACATCTTCTTGTGTTCCTATTGGTGTGTTGATGTATGTTCATTGTGCTGCATACTTACAAAACTTACACTTTTGCTAAACTGGTCAATATCTTGTCTTGAAGACTGAGTCTGGATTATTTAAACTCTAGAGCACACAGTACAGACCATGAACCTGTGGGCAATGATACGGTTGGTGATAGAGTCAAATATTGGCCTTTTATATTCTATTTGGATATTTCCATAGAGCCCACTTCTCCAAACACATAGGATCAAAGTTACACTGATTTAGCATAGTACCTCCGTTCTAACTAGACCCACTTAATCTCAACGCTGAAATTGAAGACAAGTAGTACAACTGAGAATGTCTCGACACAGAGCTCAGAACCAAAGAAAACAGATGCCATGGCAGTGGGGGAATTTGAGGGAGTGACTATTGCAAGTTTCCAGTCCCAGAGCACACTGCGTGAACCCTCATCAAGCTATGTCTACACAAAGGGCTCCAAACTGAATCACAGACCTAAAAGTTTATTGAGGCATAGCCTACTCTCTAAAAAGAATATGAATTGAAAATGAAATGCTGTACCAAATATCTGACATCAGATTACCAAAGACTCAAATGGAAGGCCAGAGAGAACATCAAAGCAAAACAGCATTGCCTTTGCTCAAATTGCATATGAGAAATTAAGTCTGAGTAACGCAAACCTCAGTTGATCCTCTATACAGCAGCATAAAAGTCAGAACCTGTATTTATCTGCCTCTCCGTTGAAATGTTGCATGAACAAAACAAAAGGGAGCAGACTCCAGCTTAGATAATACATTCTTTTTTAAAACAATTAAAGTTTATTGGGGTGACAATGGTTAGTAAAGTTACATAGATCTCAGGTGTACAATTCTGTATACCACATTGTGTGTTCACCACCCAGATAATACATTCTTTAAACAACTCTGACCACAAAGACCATGAAATATCACACAGGAGGAGCAGGTTGCGAACTAATAGTATCATTACAAGATTCAGTGTAAATGACTGAATTTAGAGAATTATGAAGGAAACAGAAAACACCAAAACACAAAGCTAACATAGGACAGGTTGTCTTTTGTTCTTTTGTAGAAACATGTAGCTGGAAACCACCAGCAACGCTGCCTTGGACACTAGTAAAATTCCTGTGGAGTGTTTTATAAAGGTAATGAACTTGTATGTGCCTCAGTGAACAGGCCGGCTATTAAATCTTCCCTAAAAAATGGGATGAGATTGCTGGGGTGTTTTGTGAGCAATGTGAGCTTTGCCTGTAGCCTAGTCAGGAATTTTAATTGCTGGCCCCCAAATTATGGTTTTCACTAAGTAAAATAAAATAGAAAACAACCCAGTATATACTCCACATCATCAATTTTTAATCTACCTTATTTTTAAGATTTCCCCTGTTAGGAGTAGATTTGGGGAAAAGGAGTAAAGAAGAAATCTCATATGACAAATGTCCAGCCCTGGCAACCCAATCACAAACAAATTAAATGTCCATCTCTGTCACAGCTGGCAACCCCAGCTTGGCCTGGGGGAAATCCTCCATGGAGTTCAGAGCAAATGTATTGGAGGCTAATCAAAATCTAATGAATCCCTCAAGAAAATTGCTTCCTCAGTCCACATCTATAAGAATTCTACTCAATTTGGGGGAGGTATCTATCAGTTGTTTGCTGGTGTGGCAATTGTTTTGCAAATGACAGAACTGGACACCCCCAGGAAGACATTTCAGCTAAGTCCATTATTCAAATCCATGTCTTCACTCACCGAAGTGTCAGGGTGATGCATTTGTTGATCTGTCTCACAATACATTTTATTACTGACATGTAGAGAGTGAAAAGACCAGAGGAGGAAAGTTAGGCAAGGCAAAGGAAAGAGACAATTTTTGATTTCCGAACAAAGGCTGCCTGTAACTCCTTGGTCTGACTAGCTCTGCCAGTTTATTTTGAATTGTCTAAAAGGAAAAACCAAAAGAGAGGAGCTGATAAGGGTGAGTTGGGAACATTAATTTAACGTGAGGAAAGCCAGGGACATGAGAAGGGCAAAGAAATAAGAAAAATGTACCAAGAGAGTTATCATCAACATGAATCCGATTTGTGCTGAATCCTGATTCTTTTCAGGACCTCTCACGCGGCTGAAGGACAAGCTCTTTCAATAAAAAGTAAAAATTATCATAACTGTATTAAATATGTCTCACGTGCCTCCTACTAGGTACTAGGCACTTTACACACGTTATCTCTAAATCTCATCATCACGTGGCAAGGAAGGAGTTATTATCCTTATGTATAGATGACAAAACTGAGCTTCAGAGAGGCCCAAAACTGCTGAAGGCGAACCACAGGGCTAGTAAATGGCAGATGAAGAGTCAACACCTCACTACAATTGATTGAATCCTTTCCTCTCTTTCTCTTTCTCTGGTCTTAACAGTTTTTTCCTACCAGGAAACTCCTATTGCTTGTAATTCCAAATTTAAAGCAAATTAAAAGCTGCCCTACTCTAAACCATGTAATCAGCCAGATAGGTAAAAATCACTTGGCTTTCTTACTTTGCAGATTATATAATTAGTCAAAGCAAAATGGGGCAAAGGCATGTGGAAGCAGATTAGTTTTAGGGCTGCACCTCTCGTGTATTTTCAGCCTTTGCACAAAGACTTATTGTTCGCACCTTTCTTGGCAGGTGCAAAAGTGCTGTGTTCCAACATCACTTTAAGGTTTACAGTCCCTGGAAGGGCTCAGATGAAAATGAGGCAACATCCATATGGTTCCAGTTTTTCAGGGTTTTTGCTTTTTTTTTTTTAACAATAAAACCTACTACATAACTCAAAGTATACACATTAACATTGGAAATGGTAATTAAAGGATTTATAAACATCTAGGGTCTTCTGACAACACATTCATTAATGTTGCTATCTCAAAGTTTGATTTGTTCCCATGGGAATTTATAAATAAAATGTTATTTTATGGTCCATTTGAAAGACATGTTTTAAAGAGAGTGAAGACATCTTTGAAAAAAAATCTAAAAACCTAACTGGGTTGAAATGATGAATTTCTTTTTTAATTACCTATAGTCTTTCTGAGAACTGCATTAATAATTTTTGTTAAGAGCCATTTTGGTGTTCACATATTAACACCCTTGGGGACTATGAGATGTCACTGAGTGTCAGAGTTGCATGGGAGCAAGAGTCTGGGAGCTGGAGTCAGAAATAGAACAGCTTCTAATTCTAGCTTCTCTTCTTACTGGCTGTTGACTTAAGGTACGTTATTTAAATTCCCTGAGTCGCAATTTCCTCCTGTGTAAAGTGAGATCAATACACGTTTCACAGGGTGGTTTTGAGGAATGAATAAAGTATATAAAGCCCAAAAGAATGGATTGGCACGTTGCAGGGTCAAAAGCTGTTCCACTCAGTATTTCCTTTCCTAGAGTCTAGTAACAAATTCATTCAGTGTTTCAACAAATGCTTTTTTCATTTCTCCTAGGTAACAAGGCATAAGTCTAAGACTCTAAGCACTAAAATGAGTAAGTTACTGTCTTCTCTTATTCTTAAAGAATCTATAGACTAGTGGGGGAGGATTTATATATTACTTACACACATACAAAAATGTTTCTCTTAGACATTATGTGATAAGTAAAACTAATAGCTAATATTTATCGAGCATTTTCATTGTGCCAAACACCGTGTTTTATACTATTTAGTTTAGTGCCTACAACCTTAACATTATGGAAAGCATAAAGAAAGTGGTAGGAAAGCTGAGAGAAAGAAGTTATTAATACCAAAAAAAAAAATCCTGAGTGCTCTTCCAAAATATTTGCAATATTTAAATCAGGTCTTGAAAAATGAGCAGGAGTTTAATAGCCTGAAATGTTTACAGCTTGAGAGGAGAAACCGATTTCAGGTGGAAGGAACAGCAAGCGCAAATGTGAAGATCATGGAAGTGCACACTTCGTGTGTCCAGAAAACCCAGAGTGGCCACTGGATCAGGAGATACCTGCAGAGACGACTGCAGAGAGCGCAGAGGCCGTGCTAAGGATGTTAGATGATTCCCCACTGGAGAAACTGTGAATTGCTCATTCAGATCTAACATTAAAGAAAACCATGACAGTGGATAGGGTAGATTAGGCACAGGACTAACTAGATAAAGGGAACCCCATTCTGAGCCTGGAAGTGAGGGTCAAAACATTATATGTTCGTGCTATCTGTGCCAACAAGTAGGGGTAAATATGGATCTTTCCAGTGGTATTGGTCTATAGATGGGAAAATAAATGACTCCAACTAAATTTGTGGCTGTCATTGTCTTCTAGAAAGGTCAGAGACCTAACAGCCTAAAATTTGGGTTTAAAGGGACCCCTAATGTGAAATCCAATAGGTAAAGAGAAGGTGTTTAGGAAAATTTAAGAACCAAAGGGTAGCTATGAGTAATCTCAGCCTCGGGAAGATTTGCACCAATATTTTTACATATCTGGGCCTTTTTTAGCTACACATCCCACTAGTAAAAAGCCAATCACCAGCAAAGCATCACTTCCTAAAGACTTCATAGCCTTTTTTTATTTCTTTTTTGCCATGGGTGCAAGAGTAGTGGGTATTGTTTGCATGTTAAATGCCCTCAGCTCCTCAAGGAAAGGTTCTGTTTATTCTCATCCTTGTTCCCCCAAGCCCTGTACAAAATGTGGGACCTAGAGGACGTTGCATAGCTCAACAAATGGTTAATTATTTAATCAATCAATTTAAGGCAGTAGACAACAATAAGCAAAAGCACAAGTTTGCTGGTTCTGGTTATGGGGGAACCACTTCTTTAGCATTTTAGATAAGAGGGCCTCACTAAGGAGCTGAGGTCCATTTCCATGCAGTCCCTACATCTCTGAAAAGAGGGTTCCCTTGGAGAAGGCTATTTCCTCCTCCAAACCCTACAATATGTGTAGGACAGTACAAAGTGCAACAGAATCTTTGTTCCTAAATAGATATTTATTCCATTTATTCCACATTTATTCCACTACTGTTTATCTTCTAAATGTGGAGTATTGGTATTTGTGTGAATTGTAATCTAAGAAAGGTAAATGCCCAACATACGATGTATATATCTTTTTAGATAGACCAACCTATATATGAAGGCTAGAAGTTGCTGCAAAACTCATTTTCCTCCTTGATCTCCTATCAATCTATAATTGATTCTCTCTTCTCTGGTCTCTCTCTGTCTTCACCTTTCATTTATTCCTGACCCCTCTGTTCAGTGGACTAGCTCTTTCTTCTTGACCCTAAACATGCGATTTCAGTCAAATGGTCCTATCTAGTTTTCTCTCCACTGGAGCTATACCTGGTTCTTGCAGTTCCACGGTAGCTGAGAAGATGAAGGAAAGGAATCATTCCTAGTTAAAGCTCAGAATTAAATATGAAAAAGAGGAAACTCTTTTGTTCGATTGCATATTAAAGCAGGACTTTGTTTTTATGCTTATAAAGTCTTTCTAATACTTGTTTTTTAAGAATGTCTTCTGTCATCCTTGGTCAGTATGTACCAGGGTTCCAGAAAGTATGATTAGAGCCGCACCCCAAGAAAGAGGTGGAGGAGAAAATCCTGTCTTGATACAATAGGATAAAGATATAAAGCAGCAAAAGTAAAATAATTTTCATGATTTCATGATGGGATTTTTCATATTTAAAAATTACTCATCTATCTAACAAATACTGCTGAATGGCTCTACTATGAAATTAAGCTTAACCAGCTGGGACATATCATGAACAGTCCTGACATGCTTCGATTGGAATCATGGGCTCTGACAAGGCCTTAATTTCCATGAAAGGACACAAATTACTATGAACATAATATAGAGACAAAAAAAGGCTGGAGCACAGAGGACTTTGGATAAATTATGTTCCGTGAAACTTGGCATTACTTTTAATTTTATATTTACTGGATACTTTGTAGACCAATTTTTTTTTTTTTTAACAAAGGATGATTGCTGAATCATCTCCATATTTAAAAGAACAAACCAGAGAAAGTGGAGCTAAATTTCAACTGAAAATGTTTGGATTAAGTATGTAAACCAAAATTAATTTTGAGCAAAAAAGAAGCTGCAACCCGGAGACACAGATTCAGGTAGCAACCTGAATTATGTTACACTGAGACAAAGGGAAGGCCTCCTTTTATAGCAAAGTTTCCTGCCCAGGTTCTCATGAGTTCTGCTTTATGTAAATAAGGTATCCAAATTGTGCAGTTCTGATTGGATGGGACAGGTCTCAGCTCTTACTAGAAAGAAAACACCAGTGTTTACCTGTAGTTGTTGACTCAGATGGCATAAACAAGCGGGCACAGTGCCAAGAGTTCAGACTGAGATTCTTACGAGTATGCAGAGTACATGAGGAGCTGCTGTCAGCAAATGGCCACTAGACTTTTCTTATTTATAAACATTGGGCCCTCATCGACCATGAGTCCATCTCAGCAGATTAATCTCTTCTGGGGGTTCACATTAAATGAATTTTTCTTTTCAGCATCCACAAGCATAACATAGAGTTTCATGGCTGAATTTGAGGGTCCTTCTTTAAAGATTAAGATGAAGAGAGGGTCTAGTCACAGACAGGACTTCAAATCATGTAAATATTCAAATCTTGTTATATGACCTGAGTAGAAAATTGATCCTAAGAACCAATGGAAGGAAAGCAGTTCCTTGAACACACCAAGGTTTCTGAACATTACATTCTCACTACTTAAAAGTGTCTTTCCCACTTGGCAAAAAAAAAAAAATTCATCCCTCAACCCCCAGATCAGATGTCACCTCCTCTAAGAAGCCTTCCTGTCTCTCACCTTAGTTGTAGTTAATCGCTCCCTTCTCTGTGTATCAACCCTCTTCTGTGTACATAGTTTTGTCATTGCACTTATTATACTAATTTGTATTTATTAATATTTGTCCATATGTTGGCTTCCCTACTATAAATATCAGTTCCTTAAAAGCAAGCCAATGTCTTATTGATCTTTGAGGAAGTAAAATATTTGAAACATAACAAGCACATCATTTTGTGGAACTGAAGAAACAAAGACTAAATGTGCAAAATTGCTAAGCAGTTCTTCAAACATATTTCGCACAGTCTAAGTCATACAAGATTTCATCTTCAGCACCCTTGCTCTCCTTTGGCAATTTCTCCTACTCCCTTGTTTTCAGCTGTTTTTCTTATGATTACCAAATCGACATCTCTATCCCTGAACTTCTGTCCCAGTCCTAGGCTCACATCTCCAACTCCTGATGAACATTTCCACATGAATAGCCCATGAACAGCTCAAAATTTCAATATACCCAAACACAACATCATTCCTTTGCCCCAAATTTACCCATCTGGCTGTGTTCCTGTTTTGGTGAATTCTCCCTGTATAACATCTTCCCTGTATGACAGGTTAAATACTTAGAATCAGCTTTTCTTCCCACTCTCCATTATCTACCCTATTCATTCAGTCTCCAAGTTCTTTTAATTGGCCTGTCTGCTGTCTCTTGCTTAGGTGTTCTCTTTTCCACTTCTACTGAATTACTTCAAGCTCTCAATATATTTCTCCTGACCAATGCAATAAACTACTAAACGGCTGCATGCTTCTAGCCTTTTTAACCCAACTCCAATTCTGCTGCAAATTACTTCCCTAAAACAAAGATATATTCATGTCAGTTGCTTGCTCAAAGACATCATTGATGGCTCCCCACTGATCCAATTCTTCCTCTGGCATGCCAAGCCCTTCCCGAGCTCTCCTTTTCCTATTGATCCATCATTTTCTCATTTTACCCCACACAATGCACACTCCACAAACACACACACCTCTTAACCATGCCTATCTACTCCTCAAATATTCCCTCTACTGCCCTGTCCCTGAGGTCTTTCTTCAGGTTGTTCTGCCTGGGAGGTCCTCCCCTCCTCATTTCTCTCCTGTTTCTCCATGTCCTTATCAATGTCTTACTCATCCTTCTAGGCCAACATTTCTTAACCTGTACTCCATAGATCCCCAAAGGGCCCAGAAATAAAATTACAGGGATTTATGAACTTAGTTTAAAGAAAAATTACATATTGATTTTCATTAACATCTAACTGAAATGTAGCATTTCCTTATATTATGAATATGAGCAATACACTATAGAAATATCGTGGGGTGGCCAGATGGTTCAGTTGGTTAGAGCGTGAGCTCTGAACAACAGGTTTGCCAGTTCGATTCCCACATGGGATGGTGGGCTGTGCCCCCTCCAACTAAGATTGAAAATGGTGACTGGACTAGGAGCTGAGCTGCGCCCTCCACAACTAGATTGAAGGACAACAACTTGGAGTTGATGGGCCCTGGAGAAACACACCATTCCCCAATATTCCCCAATAAAAAAATTTTTAAAAAAAGAAAGAAATATTAGAAGTACACGTAACTTTGTGACAAATAGAAATCAGATATATACATATCACATTACAGTTACTGCAGATATCTTAAATTATCACTTATGCTCATCACTACTTAGAAAATACTATAATCATTAGAAATGCAACTAGGATTTTTTTAATTTAATGCTTTAATAAAGAAGTGTACTTATTATCATTTCATAATTTTTTGATATTTCAACAACTGTGTTTCAATAAAATTAGTTTCCATTATAATTTTTGTGTTTTATTTTATACATTTCAAAACATTATTCTGGAATAAGTCAATAAGCACAAAAACAAAGGTTAAGGAAACCTTTCTGGGTTTATCCCAAACTCTACCTCCTCTAAGAAGTTTTCTGAGATCACCCCACCCCCACCTCAACACGGTTTAAATTAGTATCTCCCTCTACCTTGAACCAATCAACTAGTTGAAACTCCCTCTGAGGCACTCATCATCCTGCCATTCTTTTTATTTATTTATTAGTCATTTATTAGGTTATGAGGTCCTGAGGATCGGAACCTGTATTTCTCATTTTTGAGTCTCTTGTGGTGCTGATGTTCACAACAGGTGATCAACCTGAGTTTCTCTGAACATGTTCCTTTTCAGGGAATATTTTAGGTTGAAGGAATTCAAATTGGGAAAATAGACATGTTGCTGATGTATTTCTGTGGCTGAAGTAAACTGGCCAACTTGCGACCCAAACTGATCAGCTCTGTCCTCCTACCTGATTTTTGTGTCTCAGAACAAGATGGGGATACATGGGCAAGAACGAAAAAGGTGACTCGAGAAATTCTCCTTTTAGTAATCCAGACACATGGCAATGAAATATATATATATATATATATATTTCATTTCACATATATATATATATATATACATATATATGTGTATATATATATATATATATATATATATATATATATATATATATATATATAATAACTCCGTCATACAACTAACAGTTTAAATGAGTGGATTTGAACACTCACAAGATAACAAGAAAACATTTGGAATGTTGACCATTCAACAATGATCTATGCTTCAGGGTCAAAAAAGTATTCGGGGAACAATGACTTTTATTGTTACTTGCTATAGCATGGTGTAAGATCTTTGGTGAGAATATAAAACAGTTTCTCCCCAATGAAGGTATTTCATGTTCAGTGATACTAAATCCATAACCTTAATAGCGTGGTTTAAAGAAATAATGTACCATAACACAGGCGTGGGACAGTCATCTCTGAACAATTAACTGAGATTGATAAAAATGAACACCAGATAAGCAGCCTTTTGACAGTGGACCTTGTTATATCATGCTTGAAAGAAACAGAAGTTGTGAGTGATAAAAAGATATAAAAGAAAATGATGCAAAAGTTTTCAATTTAATACTGAGATAAACATTACAAATATATGTTTAACCAAATAATCAGGAATTCAGCCATTGTTTAATTGTCGTCCTAGTACGGAGCCTAAGACATAACAAATGACCCCAAAACCACCTGCCAGGAATATACATCTACATGCTGACATTTTATAATTCATAGTTTGTAGTTATGTGTGTAAGATCTCTGCTCTTCTGCTTCCAGTTTTAGCCATTTTACTGTTCCCTGATGTACTCCTGCTTCTTATGATGACTGGCAAAGGTACTATTAATATTAGTAATAATAGTAACAATAATAAATACCTCCATGTTTGCATAATGTTTTATAGTGGTCAATGTCTTAGCTACTAATATTTTAGCTTAACTCTCGTAAGAACCATGTGAGAAAGGCAGGACAGGTATTATACAGAATAGATAGAAAAGGACCAAAGCTCATGAAGGTTAAGGAGTTTGCCCCAGTCCCCAAGCCTGTGAATAATAATAGTCAAAGCATGCATCCAGTCCAACTGAGTCCAAATTCAGTTCTCTTTCCACATTTCCATTCAACCCAAGGAAGAGTAGAAAATCAAATAATCCCATTTGGATGACTTCTGAATCTAATTTCAGGTCTTATTGTGGTCTTATTGACCACAGGTATGCAGTAGGCACTTAATCATTTGTGCATTTATTTGTGGAATCAATAAATCTTTAGTGCCTCATATTTGCCAAGCATATAAAATCAATTGGCAGGTCCAATTGCCCTTTAGCACTGAGAGTGTTTATATTACAAGGATCTTAGATTGGTATATTTCTAGTTTTGCAGGACATTTTTCAGAAGGGATTTAGCAGGACAACTTTTTGGACATTTGCTTCATGTTTGTACCCATTTTGTAAAGGATGAGTACAAGATTGTAAAAGATGGAGAGTGGAGAAGGGCACTGCATGAAAAATGAAAATCTATTGTGGTGAACACTGTGGTACACCTTCCAGGTGCCACATCCCACCTTGGTACTAAAGCGTTCATTGCCCCAAGCGCTGGAAATATTGGTAACAGACAACTTGGAGCTGAGTATTTCCCTAGATAATGCCCTTAGATAAAGAGAGTCCCTTCACCCTACATCCAATAATTGGTCTATGCTCCCAAGCAAAGGTCCAGCCTTAACTGGAGCCAGACCATCCTGCCCCCCCCCACACACACACACACACATACACAGGCTGCCCAATCCTCCTGCTGCCTCTGTCACAGATGTTAAGCCCATGATACAAGAGAGAAGACACCTAAATAGGATTGTGGAGCTGAATCACACACTGGCTGACTGGCACTGAGGGTCTCTTCACTGTTGGTAGATGGAGCATGGATAGCCCCTGACATGTTGGTGTGTCATTAAAATTTCCACCATTGGGGAACTGAAAAGATGATCAAGTGGAGAGGAATGCACTGGTAGGTGTACTATCTCATGCACTGGAGAAATATGGGAGAAATGGTAAGTAGAAAGGTAATAGAATCAATCACAGGCTCTTTCTGGGGGCAATCATTGCTTTTGGGAAAAGATAATGAAAGGTTAAAGGTAATTCATTAGCAACTAAAAGCCAGTTATCAAAGTTAGAGCACCTCTTTGCAGCATTTAAAAGAGACCAGTCTCCTGAAGCTAACGAACAGAAAAGGCTAGGGCCCAGGACCAGGACTTTATTATATAGGTAGCAGAGGTACATAAAAGGTTGGATTCTCAGCCGCAGCAGGTCTGCTTTATCAAGGTGGAACTCTGAGTGGAGAGAAATGGAACCCTGAAATAATGAATGGCAACTCTTCAACAATTATTCAATTACTAGGTTCTCCTGAAGTCTTTGGATTGAGGAAGTAACCCACTCTTCCCTGTAAAAATCTAGCATTCCTCCTGCCCTGTGCTTGAAGATGCTGCAGAGGCCTCTGCTTTGCAAGTCAACATGGATCCCCGACTCTCTCCCTGAATACACAACCATAATCTAGAATTAAGTCATAACCAAACTTCAGTTGAAGTTGTGCTCAGCTCGCTAAATGGAAAGAGACTATAACCGGAAGGAGCTGCAGGAGCTAGCCAACATGGACCAGCAGAAGGCAAGAAAGTACATATGGGATGAATTCTGCAAGTACAGGATCAAGGAAGGTGAACAGGACGCTGGATAAAGGAGAACTTATTGATTTGGGAGCCCTGTCTCAGGATTACACCTCTAGGCAAGGATCCTCGAAAGCCACGTTAACACACTACTTGCATGACACTTTGAAATTTAGCGAGAACAGTGGTCCATACTAACTCTAGTAGAAATGGCACAATTGTATTTGCAGACATTAGAGGGACCAAAATCTTAGAAAAATGAATATGCTAAGAGTATAGGTACTAAGTAAGGCCAAGAAAACCACCAACTCATTATGGCCTGATGGAAGGCCCAGAGGACATTCTGCTTACAAAACAATAAGAAATACACAGACTAGAGGGACACCAGCATCACTGAGAAGCTCAGTAGTGGCTGTCCTTTGTTGACCAGGGATGACAATAAGAGATTCCACTATAAAAACAGACCCCTTGATAGCAGATGGGATGATAAGACCCCAAAATAATAGAGGCCAGATGATGGAAGATAACCATCAAAAGTAAGGAGGACATGACTACAAGATTGCAATGGCAGCCTGGAAGTTCTGACCCACAGAGAGCTATAGAGATAATTAACAGAACATAGTACCCTACCTAGGGCAAGACAGATGGGCAACCAACAAATGTGCTGCTCTCTGTAAAATCAGAAAAAAAATTAAAGATGGGTGATCGGGAGGCTGAAGGCATGTAAAGAGTCACAATCCCTTGGCCAGTTTATGGACCTGTGTCAGTTTTCAGATCCAGAACTGATTGACCACGGGAGATGCTGTATCTCCAGGAGGAAAGCTTCTGCAACACTGTGGCAAGTACACAGTCCTTCCCAAAAGGGACCTACAGTCATTTACTTAGTAACCACATACTTTGGACAGAGTAACATCAAATATTTTGAAGATTGATGGATCCAGGACTCATGCTGACATTTATACCTAAGGACCCAAATCATCATTCCCAACCGCCTGTTAGAGTGTATGGAGACCAGGTAATCAAAAAAGAAGTCCAGCTCACAGAAGCTCCACTGGATCCGTGAACCCACCAGTGGGTCCCCTAATCAGAAGAGACTTTCTTGGCAATTGTTGCAACCCCAACATTGGTTTCTTAGCCAGGCAAGATAGTAAAACAAAAATAATATTATATCTTAAGGGGACAGGCAGAGTTTGGTCCCACACTTAAAAAACCTAAAAGACCTATGGTGGGGTAGTTGTCCCCACCATATCTAATTAATTTGCCAGCCTGGTCCCTGCAAAGTCAGACAGATCCTGAAGGACAAACAGAAGACCACCACAAATTTAACTAAGCAGTAGTCCCAATTGTATTAGGTTGGTGCACAAGTAATTGCGGGTTTTGCAATTATTTTTAAACTGCAATTACTTTTTCACCAACAATAGCTACTGTGCCACATATGTACCTTTATTAGGTCAGGAGAGCATAGCCTTAGGTACATGGTATGCAGCCATTGACCTGGCTCATGTACTTCTTTCCATCTCTATCAGAAACAGTTCTCGCAATAGTGTACATTCACAGTCTTGTTCCAGGTCTTGCTAACTCTCTCACCTTATATCATAATATGGCCTAAGGGACTGGATATCTGGGCATGCTGCAGAACATCACATTTGGTCTACCATACCAATAATATGTAAATTGGGCCAGAATATTAAGAAGCAGCAGGTACATTGGAAGCTTTAGTAATAAACGTAACACTCTGATGAGTACAGATAAACCCTACAAAGAATGAGATCTGCAACATCAGTAAGATATTAGAGTGGTCTAGGAGCATGCCAGGACAGCCTCTCAAAATAAAGAGGAAATATTGCATTTCCTACCTCCCACCAAAAATAAATCAAAATGTCTTGCAGGTCTTTGAAGGCCTGGAAAAAGCATACTCCACACTTAGACTATTGTTCTGACCCCTATACCAAAAAACATGCAGGCTGCCAGCTTTGAGTATATCCTAGAGCAGCAAAATGCTCTGCAGCAGGTCCAGGTCATGGTACAGTAGTCTTGCCTCTTAGGCCAAGGACACAGCCAATCTTATGGGTTTACAGGTATCTGTGGGGTGGGGGGAAGACAGTAGGCTGTTTATGGCAAACTCTAATGAGAATTACAATGACAAATCCTAACATTCTGCAGAAAAGCCACATCACCAGCAAGGGAAAATTAGACACTTTCCAAAAATGCATAGCTCTTGGTGTGCTACTGCTGGGCCTTGGTAGAAATGGAATGTCTGAAGAGGCAGCAAGCAATAAGCATGCTTCAGGACCTCCCACCAGGAGCTGAACACTGTCCAGCCTCAAGGCCAGCTGTAGCAGTGCGGGTTGTGATTCACCCTACTAACTTTCCTCTTGAAAGTTTTCACTTAGAAAAAGAGGCCCATCGAAACCCTGAAGGAGCTGTCCCTAGACCGTTTACAAGGCAAATGGACTCGAGTGGCACAAGGAGTGGACTTTGGTAGACGTTATAGTATGCTACCCAAATCACTCGCTTCTCTTTGGCCCTGAAGAACTCTTTCCCTAGCTGCTGAGAGTGGAAGTGATGGACAGTTCACAGCTCACTGGCCCTCCGGCATTGTCCTCCCCTCTCCCAATGCCATGCTCCTTTCCCAGGGTAACTTGCATCCAGTGATTAGTCAATGCAGGGGTATAAAGGCCCAGTGCCCTTGGCTCACAGCCATTTTAGCTCCAGAGCTCCTGCTAGGTCAACTGAGGTCTCTTGTGACAACATCAGAGCTTATATTATCCCTCTGCTCATCCTGCAGTCTTCCTTCATTCACTTGCAGGTGTTGACCCAAGAATGCTCCAAAGTAAACTATCTGCGTGCTGATTTTCTCAGAATTTTCTTCCCAGGGAATCTGATGGGTAACAGCTGTATTTAAAGTGGTCAATCTTTCCTTGATATATTCCCTTTAACAAGGAAAGAAAAGCTTTTTCATAACATGAGATTTGAGGAGAGTTTTGAAAAACAAAACTCACATAGCTGCCCCTAGTAGTCAATGCACAATTCAAGAATTTAATCTTTCCAATTGTCTTTGAAACTCTAAAGCTAAAATTAAAAAGTCATCTAAAACATATAAATACCTATACTTTATATCAGCACAGCTCTTCGTTTAAACAGTTCTTTCATTATTTTTCCCATTTTATGAAACCAACATTTTGTTACTTTTTTTTACCTTTCTTCTTTCATGAAAAGATAAAATCACTGCCTTCTATTTCATTCAGTCTTTAAATCTTTCTACTGAGAAATAATTACAAATTCCTAAAACTTCATTTGCCAATGTTACCAATCTACTAGAGCCATATGGTAAAAGCAAACATTAAACAAATAATGACATAAATGATCATTTGAATAACAATTGTGATAGGTGATCTGAAGGAAAAGCCAAGGTGTTATATGCACATACAAAAAAGCCCTAGCACAGTCTGGAGTGCCTGGGCTTCCTTGAGGCGATGATAGTTAAACTGAGATCTGAACAATGAATGAGATTAGCAAGATGGAAGAGGGGGAAAGAGATGTACAGCACAGACAAGAGAATAAGATATAATAGAATTTCAAGATGAATGGAGGAGATGGATATCTTCCTTTGTGCTTCTGTCTTAGCCCTTGTTTGTTTCAAAATACTGAACACTTGGTTTTAAGGGGCCTCATAAAGCTAGTGAAAAGTACTCTTTGGTCTTTGGCCCCATGTGCAAAATGGTATGAGTCATGATTTCCTTTTGAAAACCACAGGAAATGTCCCTATCTTGTGAGGTTTTAGAATATTGCTGCCACAGATCACTTTGACCATGTTACATTTTTGCAACCACCATCTCGAATTGCTTAATAGAAGAGTCCATTGTTTATATTCTAATAATTAGAATGACAAAAAACAAAGAATTTACAGATTTGGACGTGTTCCATCACATTTGCTTCTCTGCATAAGAATTCCAATCCACCCCCTATACACACATTTCTTAAGGACAAGAACCAGGTCTTACCCATCTCTGTATTCCCAACACATAACACAGTACCCGATACGTAATAGGTACTACACCTCATGAATCAATTAAATCATAGCTTTAATAATATTCATTTGTATTGAATCACACATTCAAATAATAACAGTGATTGAGCATGGCAGGACAATATTTTATCAACTCCAAAAATTAAATAATATTTAAAACACTTTTAAACAGCTAAACATAATTTACAATTTTAAAAAAAACTTTCATGCAATCATTTGTAGATAAGTATTGCCTTCGCGTACAAGTAGTAATTGATAAGGAACTCGCCAATGCTTTCTCTTGAAATTAATTTCTTGAAATGAATCGAAGTAAGAAAAATCCATCCTGCTCATTAGCAGAGATTTCAATAAAGAACTCCTGACCGCCATTCAGGAACTCATATAATTCCAGCATCAAGTTATGCTAGTGAAGGACTAGCATACCTGGAGGATATTTCAGCTCTTCACTAACCTGTCCATCACTCCATCAGATGACAGAAGCATATCTTCTCAAAGTGCCACCACACCTTTGTAGCAGTTCTTTCTCATTTTTGCTAAAGTATGGAAAAAACCTACTACATGATTTCAGTCATCCTATCATCACGTTCTCAGCAAGTTATTTGGGGGTCCAAGTGGCATTTTGTACTACTATATATATTTCAGCAGTGTGATTCTCCTTTTTAGTGACTGAACAATATAAAAAAAGATATCATAGACGAGATCAGTATGACATTATGATAAAAAGTTTTTCTTTTAAGGAAAAAGAAAAATCACTGCAAAAGTGAATGCAAACTTTCTTGGGAAGAAAATAAAAAGTAATTATGACCATGAGAGCACTGTATATTGCAGATTACTTCGGGCAGCAGTTTCACAAAGTAAAAATATTATGTCAAATATTAACCCTAAATGTGCATGTCCTTCAAATTAATTATTAGCGAGTGATCTAGTAAACAAGCAATGTCAAGTCATTATGCTGCTAACGAAAGACGGTGAAGCATCTTAAAAGTTGAATGATGTTGGGCAACTGGTTGGCTCAGTTGGTTAGAGAGCAGTGCTCATAACACCACCGTCTCCGGTTTGATTCCCACATGGGCCAGTGAGCTGCGCCCTCCACAACTAGCTTGAAAACAACGGCTTGACTTGGAGCTGAAGGGTCCTGGAAAAACACACTGTTCCCCAATATTCCCCAATAAAAACTTTTTAAAAAATTGAATGATGTTTTAAACCAGAATTCCATGAATGTTTACTAGTATTAAAATCATGGGGAAAAATGCAAGAATAGAAGTAACCACAGATGGTCTGTGTCCTACTTAACAAAACAACTAATAATATCTATCTCATACTCATATATATATGTATATATACACCCATAGTAATATGTATAATATAGTGTACATATATGTATATAATATATACATACTGATTCAATAATAAATTCACAACTTGAAAACATACTGGAAATTGATTTCGGGTTTTCTGTTTTAAAACTTTAATATAACATACTTTTAAGACTGGGGAACCTACTGTCACACAAGGAACACGTATTGAAACACATTTTTAACACCAGGGCAGAACAGACAGCTTCGATTAGGAAACCTAGAGGATATTTCATTTGATTGCTCTAAAAGATGAAAAAGCAAGAAAGAGAAAAGATGAAACAATTTCAGATGCTTTCAATGCATTTATCAAATCAGAATGAACTGCTTTTGACTGTGGGTATAATGAGTCAGAATGCATTCACTAAACCAAAAGGCAAAAAACCCTCTATTCCACTGTGACTAATTCAACTTAATGAAATTATTTTTTTTTAAATTACACATATGAGATATAAGAAGAAAATGGAAGATAGAAAGGCAAGCAACAGCTAGTATATTTCATGAAAAGACAATAGCCACAATTTTGAACCGATTAATGTTAGAATTTCTACCTGACCTTGAATTTGACAAAATTTGGTATAAAGGCCTAGCTTATAAAAGGACTTCAATTATAAGAGGTTATCTAAAGAGTGCTTAAACTGGTTTTCAAGATGAAATACTAACTGAAGTTTGTATTATTTCGTAAACAACCATGTTAACCTTGCTATTTGCACTGCCAATGACATCTTCCCAAGACTATAGAATCCCTGTGCTATAAATCTTTATAGATAAGCAGCTCATTCCTTGTTTGTCAAAGTGTGGTAGGAAGTTGTACCAGGAAAATAATATAGAAATGAATCAAATGCAATACTGTATATTACAAAACAAAATATATTGTAGCACATGCCATATACTTCATAATAATTGTTTATCCCCTAAAAACAAAATTGGTGTCACAGTAACCAATACTTATACCTCTGAAAATAGGCTTAAGACCTAATAAAAGATAACAATAGTATTAATAATCCCTTGCATGTGTTTATTGCTTTCCAATTTACAAACCTCTTTGCCAGTGTTCCGTCAGTTAATCTTGACAATAGCCCTGTGAGATAGATAAGGCATCTGAGACTTAGAGAAGCCAGCTGATTTGCCCAAGGTCATGGCTAATAAGAAGCAAACTTAGAATTCAAACACAGTCTAGTTTTGTGTTTTGTTTTGTTTTTTTCCAGGACAATTGAACTATTTCTCTGAAGTTATTGTGTCGGTCCAGGGACAGAAGATATGTAAAAAGAGAATATTGCAATATCAACACTCATAAGATTTTATTTGATCTATTATAAAAAAACAGAAGGCTACAAATCTTTTGGTATTTGATATTTCTTCAAATTATCTTCCACAGATTTAAAGTTTTTTTTTTTTTCTTTTTTTTGTTCCTTTTTTTTAATTTTTATTTAAGGTTTATTTATTTATTTATTTATTTATTTATTTATTAATTATTTTGTTGTCGTTGTTGGGGAAGGGGAACAGTGTGTACTCCCAGGTCTTTTTTTTTTCCCCCAAGTCAATTTGTTGTCCTTTCAATCTTAGTTCAGCTTCAAGTTGTTGTCCTTTCAGTCTTAGTTGTGGAGGGCGCAGCTCAGCTCCAGGTCCAGTTGTGTTGCTAGTTGCAGGGGGCGCTGCCCACCATCCCTTGCGGGAGTCAAGGAGTTGAACCGGCAACCTAGTGGTTGAGAGCCCACTGGCCCATGTGGGAATCGAACCGGCGGCCTTCGGAGTTAGGAGCACGGAGCTCCAACTGCCTGAGCCACCAGGCCGGCCCCAGATTTAAAGTTTTAATCAAGCAGTATTGCATAAAATTTCTTATACAGTAGGAGCCTTCTTATCAAACATAATCAGTGCCAGTATTATGTTAACTGAAAAAAATCAGTGAAAATATGAAATCATTAAAAGATAATAAATATTTCAAATATTTTACTTTGTTATAACATTAAAAATTATATATATATAATATATGTAAAACCTTATATAAAATATTTATTCACCAATTTTTAAAAATGTAGAACCAACGACCTTTGTTTGAAAGTGGGCCTAATAATTGTCATATCCTAAATAAATATGTCTTACAATAACCTTATCTATAATTTATCATGCACAATTTTCAGTTTCGATTTATTCAATTTGAAGCGAGAACTTAATTAGCTAGAGAGAAACTGGATTTGCCTAGCTTCAAAGTATTTCCCCCAAGGTAGATACAATTGACCCTTGAATAACATAAATTTGAACTGGGCAGGTCCACTTATACACAGATTTCTTTCAATAAATACTAAATGTATTTTCTCTTCCTTATATTATAATTTTCTTAATAACTTTCTTTTTCCTAGCTTAATTTATTATAAGAATACAGTATATAATATATACTGTATATATATAACATACGAAATATATGTTAATTGACTATGTTATTGGTAAGGCTTCTGGCCAACAGCAGGTTATTAGTAGTTAAGTTTTGGGGAGTCAAAAGTTACATACAGATTTTTGACTGCCCCTACCTCCTGCATTATTCAAGGGTCAACCGTATTAACTAGAAAGGGAAAGAAAGAAACTTTACAGTAGAGAAACCCAGCTAATACTACCTTAACCAAGGTAATATAACCAAGGTAGATAACAGCACCAGCAGTAAGATGTATCAATGTCAGGGACCCTTTGATATGATGCACTGAGAATGACAGGACAGCACTTCTGTGGAATTTTTGCCCAGTACGAACTTCATTCCAATCATGAGAAAACATGAGACAAATCCAAATTGAGGGATATTCTACAAAATAACTGACCAGTTCTCTTTAAAAGTGTTATGGTCATGAAAGACGAGAAAAGATTTTGGACAGTTACAGGTTGGAGAAGATTGAGGAGAAATAACAGCTAAATGCAATGTGGGATCCTGGAGTGCATGTTGGAATAGAAAAAGGACATTAGTGGGAAAACTGGTAAAATTCAAATAAGGTCTGTAGTTTAGTTAACAATATGGTGTCAATGTTAATTTCCTGGTTTTGTTGATTGTACTGTAGTTAAATAAAATTAACACATTAGGGGAAGCTTGGTAGAAGGGTATACAAGAACTCTATGCACTATTTTTATAAATTTGTAAGTCCAACATTAGTTCAAAATTCAACAAACACACAAAAACACTTGCAAAGTAATCTGATTACAGACCAGAAATAAGGCAGCCAAAACCCCAATAGGAAAAACAAGCAAAGAGTAGGAACAGCAAGATGTTAAAGAAAAGGGAACAAACGTTTGTGGTAAACACAGAAAAAAATTCTAATGGAATAGTTAATCAAAGAAATGCAAACTAAAACAAAGAGGCATTTTTGTCAGCTTGGTTTTGTGTATAAAAGTCAGTGTTTTATATATACTATTCTGTATGCGAAGCTATGGAGATAAAGGTATTGATGATCCTACAGGTGGAAGTTGAAATTGGTACAAACTTCTTTGAGAGAAAGTTTTAAAATTTAAATATGTATATCCTTAGGACCAGCATTTCCATTTTCTCAGAATTTATTTTGAAGAAACAAATGTCAAGAATACAAAAGATGTTCATTGCAGTGTCATTTATGGTCATGAAAATTTTCAAACATCAATAGGGAAAGGTTAAATTATTATGATGTACCCATATAATGGAATATTATGCAGTAATTTAAAAATATAATCTAGATTTATATTTCTTGACATAAGTAGATATGCATGAATTATTATGTGAAATATGGTTATAAAAGAACATTTATGGTAATTAGCAATTATAGTACAATTTATAGTAAAACAATTAATAGTATATAAACAGAAATTGTGAGAAAATACATATAGATATATGTATATTCCTGGTGTTTTATTTCCATTTTTCATATTTGTATCTTCTATATTTTCTATAATTATCCAGTATTACTTTTGCAATAATTTTTTTTAACTCATGGCCCACCCAAATTTCATTTACTTTTCAGGATCTCTGTGTGAGGAGGGTCACCATGCCCTTTAAGGGAAGGTATGGAGAAACGGTCTATGGGACATGCCTGCACTTTCAGGAGTCGTCACTAGGTGGTACACTGTTTTTCTAGTATCTATTCCTGACATTTTAATTTGCTTGCCAACACACAGTGCTGTGACACTCAGAGACAATAACCCAGTTCCATATTTTTTTCTTTCACTTAAAAGTTATTTCACCTTCTCCCAAATCACTGTTAATTTAAAAGTCAATTGTCCCATGGTCTTATAGTAGGCATTCAAGAAATCATTGTTAAGCAAATAAGACAATTGAAAATAGAAATAACAGACACATCAAAACTTGAACAGCTCCTTTACATCATTTTGTCATCGTTCTAAACAAAGGTGAACTGGATTCACAAGGACCTTTAATATAATACTCTTCATTGTGAATCTACCAAAAGAAAAAGAGGAGGATCAGCATTTCCCAAGTGTATGTCAATTCCTTTTTTTATAAAGCATCATTGAAGGAATGACAATCCAAGGAATACAATTTGGAAAATCCTGTCCTCAACACTTGTCTGTCTTGTTCAATATAATCACACTAGTGTCAACACAGATGCAGTTTCAATCTCCTTCACTCCTTGTTGTGGACTTCATGTTGGTTGCGCTCATATTCCCCATGGCTATCAAGTCCCATATTGCCACTTGCTATTATGTTGCCAGCCAGGTGCTGAAGTCTGTCAAATATAAACTCTCTATACCTCAAGCACTTCTCTCTGAGTGTCACTACTCTCATCACAGGTGTTGATTAAGTAGATCCCTTTTCGATTCACACCTGATTCCAACCTGAACTAAATTCTAAGGCAAGAACATGCCTAATCCCTAGCCTCTAGTTCATGTGAGAATAGAATCTTATTTCCCTGGAGTGCCTCTGAAATAGAGCTAGTAAGTTGATTTACCACTCATCAAAGCAAACTTTGAAAATGTCCTCATTATCTAAAGAAAGAAAAAGTCAACCAGGAATATAGGCGTCTTTTATTAAACATAGCAGTGATAGTCTCATTGCTATTAAGAAATGGCTTACAGAAGCAAATATTATTGTCTACATATTTGTTTATCTCTTCCACTAGACTCTGCGCTCATTGGGAATAGGAAATATGTGTAGTTCATATTAGTTCCCCCAATAACTAGCAGGGTATTTGGAACATCGCGGGCCTTATTAAATATTTGAAGAATGGATAAATTAATAAATGAGTAAATAGAATGGCATGCCGGTAGTAAATTACTAGAAGGAGCAGCTTAGTTTAATAATACCAAAATTAAAAACCTCTATTAATATATGCTAACATTAAAAATGGCTGTCTCCTTCATTCGTTTATTCAAAAATGTTTCTTAAATACATACTATATTTCAGATATTGTGCAAAGATCAATAAAGAATAATTCTGTCTTCAAAAGTGCACAGTGCAGTGGATAAAAATAACTTACATGTATTTATGCTTCTTCAAATACTTTCATGTTTGATATTCACAACAATCCAATGAAACTGATATCTTCCATTTCTATATTTGAAATATTTTAAAAGTCATATGTAGTACAAAAGAATCCTTATAAAAATGTGTAAGGTGTAGGATATAATGATACAACAAGTTCCTGTGAAGACACTACCCAATTTAAGAACAAGAACATTCAGGTCCCCTGTGTCCCCTTTCATTTTCCCTAAGAGGAAATGCAATTCTGGATTTTCTCTTTATCTTTTCCTTATTTTTATTTATACTTAACCAGGTTTGTATTCTTAAGCAATAAATTATGTAGTTTTGTATGATTTTGCACTTTGTTCAAGTGGAAACATAGTGAAAACTCACTATTTCCACTCAATATTATGGCTTTGCCTTATACGTATAAGTCTTAATCCAGGTGGGTTTGATTTTTTTTTATATGTGTGAGATAGTTTTCCAATTTCATCTTTTCACATTCAGATAACTGATTGCTCCAGTACCATTTACTGAAAAGTTCATCTTTTCCTAACCAATTTGCAGTGTCATCTCAGTCATAAATAAAATTTCCATTTTTGTATTGGTCTGTTTCTGGGCTGTCTTTTTTATTTTATTGGTCAATTTGTATAGCTCTGCGTGTAATTCCAGACCATCTGAAGAAACAGAGCTTTATAATAAATTTTAATTTCTGGTAAGGAAGTCCTTCTACCTTGTACTTTTATAGAAATGTCTTATTTATTCTTAATCATTTGCTCTTGCACAGACATTCTAAAATCAGTTTGTCATATCTCCTTTTTCCATGTAATTGAGTTGAACCTTCAAGTGGCTCACAGTGCATTTTGGTGAAGCCAAAGTTTGAACCCATGCCAGGCTTGCTCCATCTATGTAATATCCAGCATTTCAGAGGATAGCTGCTATTAAATAATGCCATCAAAAGACAAACTCACACAGAAATTTCAGAATGTATCATGCAACTAAATCATCAGGAGACCCATCAAAATTAAATGTTCTTTATAATAAGAAGTTCCATGGCTGCATTCTGAAATTCTTTAATGGACAGTTATGGCAAGATGTTACTGCTAGATGTTTATTCAACATCCATTCATTCTCCCATTTTTCCTCACTGACAGAGCCTTTATTTTGTTGGGAGATGAAGGCAAAGTGCCCAGCTCATAAAAACTAAATGTCCCAGCCTTTGCTGTAGATAGATGTATCATGGAGAGAGGTATTTATGTGTCACAGTTCTGGCCAAGGAAATGTAAGTAGGTGTTTGCAGGCAAGAAAAAGAAGAATACCTTAAAGGAGGAGGGGACAGACTCAGCTGGCATGCCCTGTCTGCCCTTTGTGCCCTTTGTTCTTTCTCCTTCATGCTCCTAAAATGCAGGGAAGACAGCCAATGCTGCAGCAGCCACTTGCATTTGACCACAAGAGAAAGGCTGAAAGATACTGCAAAGATCTTAGAGACCTGATACCCTTGAACCTCTGTACTATCCCTGCCTTCCTCCAGACTTTTTGTTTCATGAAAGAAAAATAAACCCCCATCTGACTCAAGCTACTGTTGTTTGAGTTTTCTGTTACAAACAGCCAAATTTAACCCCTACTTAATGAAAGAGTAATGAAATTGTACATTTGCCGTAAAATTGTATCTGCTTACATGTTTCTCTTCCATAGTGTATAATACAAAAGTTTATGACTTCAACCAGCCATTAAGTCAAAACTTTCTTCCAAAGCACAAA
This sequence comes from Rhinolophus hipposideros, assembly GCF_964194185.1. Classification (NCBI taxonomy): domain Eukaryota; kingdom Metazoa; phylum Chordata; class Mammalia; order Chiroptera; family Rhinolophidae; genus Rhinolophus; species Rhinolophus hipposideros. Next base: position 29,060,352 of record NC_138054.1, on the reverse strand, counting down.
GAGGTTCCACCTACATGCTCAAATGGGTTAGCCACCTGGTGAAGTCAGAATATATGCCCCATCAAACATCCCCTGTTATTCTTCTTCAGTTTCCCTTACGTCAGACCACCCGCCATTAAAGCTGTATGTCCCCCAATTCCTTTTGAAAAAGAACACAAAATTAATTTATGTGATGTAATAGAAAGACCATTTGTTTTTGAATCACAAATATTGGTTCCAAGACTCATTAGCTATGTGACCTTTAGCAAGTCATTTAACCTCTCTAAACAACATGGTTTTCTTGCCCCAGAGACCGAGGTTGAAGCCATTTACCATACATAGTTCATACAAGGATCAAATGATAAAAATGTAAATTCAACAACAATTCGTGGCAGATTTAACATGAACAAGATTTATATTCTAGAACAAGGAGCAAAAAAAAAAAAAGGCACTCCCTTCCCACATATAATTATAATATAGTGAGTGAAAAAGTGAAAGTGTTCGTAAGAAAAATAAAGGATATGTAATTATCATTATAATTGAAGATTAGGAATTAGAGGGTAGGAGGTATCTTTTTCAAAAGGCTCAACAGAGAGGAGTATGATTGGAGTGAAGTCCTGAGTGAACTGAGAGAGTGGCCACACAGATTTCTGAAGGAAGATTATTTCAAGCAAAGAGCCCAAAAGGGCAAAGGCAGAAGGCTGGAGTGTATTCGGCCTGTCAAGAACTCAGCAGGACCTAGAACTTAATAGTTACTCTGCAGCACTGATGTTTTCAGCTGCCTGCTCTGCAATAAAGTTGTATCACCTCTTCACCTCCTTTATCATGGAATCTGTGGACTATGCCACTAGCTCTGCCTCTTTCTTCTGGATTCCCATCACACAAACACTTGGTGTCTCTCTCTTCTCTTACTTTTAGCCTAAATCTGTATTCTTCCCACAAATACTTAAAATGCCCTTTTTTTGAAGCTAACACATACGGAGAGATAATATGTGTCAAGCACTGTAGTGAAGAGTTTGTGTATTTTAACTCATTTGATCATCACAAAAATCCTAGGATTTTTTTAAAATTTGTAAATTTTTTTAATTAAAAAGTGTTTTTAATTCTTTAATGTTTACTTTTTCAATTTTTTTGGTATTTAAAATCCTAAGATTTTATTTTGTTTCAGATGTAGAAATAGCTTCAAGAGCTTAATGTGGTCACTTCCCACGGCTAATCACAGGCTGAGATCGAACTTGAACCCAAGTCTTCTCAAATTTATGTCCGTTGTATTAATCTCTATCCTATGCTCTTCCTTGTCAATTGAGGAAGGACCCTGCAAACCTATTGATGAACAGCTTCAAAATAGTCTCATTCAGGGAAAATCAATTTTCCTAAAGGAATGATTCCTAGCCCAGCTTTCTAGAACTTCTAAAATATGCATACCCATTCATTCATTCAACAGTTGCTGAGCTCCAATTAGGTGCAAAGATACTTCTGGGGATAGAGCAAGCTGCTAAGAAAGGGCCCTGTCCTGGTGAGTCAAAGGAATATCAAAACCCTGAAAATGAAATTTATTTGTTCTGCAGTAAGAGCACAGGATGTCATACAAACAGAATACCAAGATAATTATAAATAAACCATTAACTATCAGGATATTTCAATTGCAAAGAGAGGTTGGAAATCGCCTCTGTAAAGAGAGTGTCTAAAGTAGTCTGCCTTCATTATAAGTAGGTCCCATTTACTATCCCCCCAGAAGTTCTCTCTATATCAGATTTTCAAGTATCCCATCATAAGAATTAAAAAGCATTATGTCCAAACATGTTCTTTGTTGTTTGAGGGTTTCCTCTATGTGCATTTTTACTACTTGGGGTTTGAGATGCTACAAGCTAAATTTCAAAAACCCGTAGAAGCTTAAAATGCCATTAACTTGCAATGAACCTACTTTTTTCATTTCCTACCTCCCTCACCCTTACTGGAGTTTCACCTTTTCTCTTTTCTCTCTGCATCCGAGCTCTGGGTGCCTGTGTGGGTGAGTGACTAGCAAGCACCAAAACTATCTTGACACTGTTCTTTTGCTCCACAGAAGGTTAAGTCCTGTCCTTCAACTACAGACTGCAGGCTGGCAAAGCCAAGGAGCACTCAGAATATCACACTCTGTTAGACAGCAATGAATTTTATGAACTTTAAATGATCCCTAACGACTTTGGGGGAGAACATGCCAGCTAACACAATCAGCACTGTGGCATAGTGTTTTCTGCAGAACTAAAAAATGTTCTATGTCTGTACCGTTCAATACAGTGGTCACTAACAATGGCGATAGAGCATTTGAAATGTGACTAGTGTGACTGAAGAACTCAATTTTTAATTTCATTTAATCATAATTAATTTAAATTTTAAAACCCACATTTGGTTGGTGGCTACCATATTTGTCAGCACAAACAAATAAGAGAAAGAGTTCCCATTGTTTTAAATATTCTTAATGGCACTGATTGCTAAAATTTTTTAACTGTTGGGTGTGTTTTTTTTTTTTTTTATGAAACAAGAATTTCATAATCCCATTTTAGGACTTCTACTGCTAATAAAAAGTGGCAGTAATTTCATTTATTGTAAAATTACATTTTCTTCTTGAATGACAATTGCAGGTTTTATAGCTTAGTTTATTAAGGCCACAGAGCTAAATGCCCTAATTTGACATGTTTATATTTTCTAGTGCAAGACTTGTGGGCATGTAAATCTTAGTACTCAAGATAAGACTCCACCTAAAGGCAGAAAAAAGCATTTCCGTTTATCAAGGAATGAATGGATAAACAAAGAGTGGTGTATATACACATACAGTAGAATATTATTCATCCTTAAAAAGGAAGGAAATTCTGACACACGCATGAATGAAACTTGAGGACCATGCTAAGTGATAGAAGGCAGCCACAAATGGACAAATACCATATGATTCCACTTATATGACGTACCTAGAGTAGTCACATTTATAAAGACATAAAGTAGAAAGACATAAAGTTTAATAGGTACAGAGTTTCAGTTGGAGAAGATGGAAAGTTCTGGAGATGGATGGTGGTGATGGTTGCACAATAATGTGAATGTACTTAGTGCCACAGTACTGTACACTTTTAAATGGTTAAAACAATAAATCTTGTGTTGTGTATATTTTACCACAATAAGAAATGTTTTAACAATTCTTAAAAAATAAAAAGTATTTCAGATGAGCTCTTACAGGGCAAATCACACACTACAATGTAGTGAACCCTCAGTCTCACTAAATGCATGAAGAAAAAGAATAGCTCAGATTCAGGAAATAGTAAACTATTCAAGATTCCTAATAACTCAGACATTATGCTTAACTTGAGAATGTGTGCTGGGTGATTTTTATCTTTTGTCTCAGAAAAATCTTCATCAATAGGATTGACCTAAACAAATATTTAATTGCCTGAGTACACACCACTGACAGCAACTGGGTAGTAGAGACTCTGGTCTAACTTAAGAGATTCCAGTGAAAGAATGGACAAACTATACAATCCACAAACTGATAACATGGAGGTATTACATAGCACCTGTTAGATTGTATAAGTGAAGGTCATGTCAGTGGTGCTCATAGTTGTAATTTTAAACCCCAGAACATGTAGACATTCAATAAATGTAAATAAATGATTGAATAAATAAGTGAAAATAATGAATTGCTGAAATGAATGAGTGAATGAATCAACAGCAAAGGATTCCAATTTGAGCCTAAACTAGATCTCCACATGTTTGGGCTGGTCAGAAAAATTTATGAGATATTATACCTGAATTCTATTCACATGTGGGACTGAAAAATAATTCTGGGGAGTGATTCTGTTAAGAGAAGTGTCAAGCATATAAATTTGATTCAATAACAATGTTTCAGTCATCAGAGAATGGAACGATAATTTTGAGTACATCAAGGTTTGTGTTACTCAGAATTGTCTTCCATCCCAACACCCATAGTCTTGTAGTAAATCCTAAGGAAAGAAGAAGCCATGTGTAAAAGCTAGATTCACTAAAATGTTTATAACATGTTGGAAGCCCTTATCAGTACTTCATCAAGACCAAAGATTGGTAGCGGGAAGAGATTTATAATGTAGCAGGTAGTTGGTGGCTTTAGTCGGCACCAGTGGCTTTAGCGTTAATGGGAGGCATAAGGCTGCACCAACAGGTCTGGAGAGAAAGCTTTGAGAGTGACTAGAAATTGCACTTAACACAGACTTTTGATCCTTCACTATGGACACTACTGGAAATGTCATTTTTAAGACACCTACATAGTTTCATGTATTTCCAAGGTTACCATACTTGATGTCTAAAAGGATGTTCACAAATATGAAATGCATTTTAAAGAATTTCAGAAATATTTGAGGGAAATTTTGTGGAATCCTGGAGTTGGATGAAGGTAAAAGCTCAATAATTATTGTTCATTATCATCATTATGCCCCTACGTTGATATTAATAGAGAATGACATACATATGTACACTTGAACCCTGTGTCAGAGAATGTAAGTGGTCTCATTCTTGATGACACAAAGTTATCAAGAATAAAATAAAAGGACAACTTCCCAATCTCCCTTGTATCTATGATTGACCACGTGACTCCTTTCTAGTCAAAGAATGTGAGCAGAAGTAAATATCCCTCCACCTCAGGAGATATTTGACAAGTCCAGAGTCATTTTTGTTTGTCACAACTAGTGGGAAAAGGATGCTACTGGAATCCAATAGGTAGAGGCCAGAGATGCTGCTAAACTTCCTACAATGCATAGGACCCCCAGCACAAAGAATAATCTGGCCCAGAATACCAATAGTGGTGATGTTGACAAACTCTGACTTAAAGTTTGTACCTTTCCCTTCTTTGCCTCTTTTGTCAGGTTGTAATTGAGACATTGGCATGATGCATGTGGACCATAGAGATGGAAGTTACACCTGAAAATGACTGAGCCTGGTTCTTTATAATTTCACAGTGCAGAGCCACCGTACCATCTTAGACTTTACATGAGAGTGAAATAAACTTCTACCTTGTTTTGTATATTGTTACGCTGAATCTCTTTTTCATGCACTTGAAACTATATTCTAACCAATACAGAAACTAACGTGACGGAGAGTCCTTTCAGGTGGAATGCCAAAAAAGAGAGAAGAAAAAAATCTTTTCTTTGCTGCTTATCATCCATTTCCCCATTCATCTACTAATAGAATTTCTTTTGGGGAAGTCCTTTTCCTTTGGGGAAATCCTCCCATCCCAATTCTCTGCCAAGTCAGTTGGATGGGAATGGTCCCACTCCACTCCCAATCTCCATGGAGGACCCTGATTGACTTAAGTAAAATCTCACAACCCCAAATTCCTAACCATGGTGACAACCTCTGAAAAACGTTCACTGTTCTACTATATTTTGTAGATGAAAGTATGGAGCTTAGAAATGCTGCTGCCAGACTCATAGATACTTTGAGTTGCCAGATAGGAAGGGGTTGGGGGTTGAGTGAAAATGGTAAAGGGATTAAGAAATACAAATTGGTAGTTATGAAATCACCACAGGGATGTAAAGTACAGCATAGGGAATACAGTCAATAATGAGGTAATAACTATGTATCGTGCCAGGTGGGTACTACACAAGTCAGGGAGATCACTTTGTAAAGTATATAAATGTCTAACCACTGTGCTGTACATCCAAAACTAATATAAAATAATATTTAATGTCAACTGTAATTGAAAACTAAAAGTTAATTTTAAAAAAAGATATGCCACTGCCATCTTGTCTTATTAAAGAAGGAAACCAAAGATAAAGCTGGTACACAAAAGAAGGAAGTATTGAGAGGTGATGAGAAATCCAGTATTTGATTCCCCAAATCAAATTGCATCTATGATAAGCCCTACATCAGGTCCTTTCAAATATATAAGCCAATAATGTTAATGTTTTGCTTACACAAATTTCAGTTAGGTAATTTCTCACTTGCAACTGAAAGATCCCTAAGTGATACAGACAGTTTTATGGTAGAAAAAAATTTTGCTAAAAGAAGGTTTACTTGTAGGACATTTTCATTTCACTCAAGGATTTGAATGTCATCTGCAAAGTTTCCTGTAGCAGGAAAACAATTACAACAGAAGTTTTGCCATTGCCTGAGGTATATGCACTAGGGGAAATGGATGTAAAAGATCTGAATCATTAACGTTTCTTGGTGTAATGTATCTCTTTGATTTTAGATGTAGCACTACTACCTTCACTCACAACATACCTAACCCAGGTATTCAATAATCAGACTGGAGAAGGGTTCTATTTCCCTTCATGTTGTTATTCTTATTAGTTGTTAGTCAAGTCTGGAGATGTTCAGCAATCATTCTGCTTATGTTTCACCGCTCAATTGCCCTAGGAATCATAAACTGTTAGCCCCAGGTAAATAGAAATTTGCATTTAGGTTTCTCAAATTTCTACTTTATTTGCCTTTTTATTAGTCCTCAGTTTCAGGTGTCTAGTGTTCTTAACCATTGCCTACGAACTTATTATGTGCTCTGCTCGACTAGCTATCAACTTCAAGAGAACTTTAGGAAACAGTGCATGCTTTCCAGACCCATCCACCCTAATAATAGAATGTCAGGAAGGAGCTACAGCAGGTGATATTGGCAATGTTTTCAGACTAGAAGACTTGATCACTTAAATCAAACAATAAATATACTTGTGTCCTTGATAATAGTTTTAGTTACTTTGTTATCCTATATTGTCAAAGTGGTATTCAGCCTCGGTGGTTGTTCTTTATATTTGTGTATTACAGTGGTCATGTTTCTCCTGAATCTAATATGTGGAGACCACTGTTTATAAACAATTCAGTGAAAATTTCTTAGCTGGAAGAGCAGCTACATTGAAATTTTAGTTCAACTACACTACTTTTGCCTCAGGGCCTTTGCACACAATGTTCTCTCTATGGGTAACGTTCTATCACCTCCTTTTGCCCAACTGTTACCGATGTTTCCCATGAGATCTCAAGTACTTCCCGTGTTTACCCATAAGAGTTGAAATATCAGCTCTCACCCTAGACATCACTTTTTCTAGAAAACCTTGTCTACCTACCACCCTACCTAATCTAACTATCCCACAGTTCCCTTATCAATTACAGACTTTATCAACATGAATTTAAATTGTCTATTTACTATTTACACAAGAGTGTAAGATCTATGACAACAGAGATTATATCTGTTACATGCAAACATTGAGCACTCAATAAATACTTGCTGAAAAAGGAAGGGAAGCTCAGATAGATGAATAGTTGAATAGTAAGAAAGATGAATAGATTGGTACAGTAAATCTCCTCTTGGTTGCTCTTGCAAATTTGAAAGATGACAGGCTCACCTATGATTGCAAAGCATTTTTAGTTTTCAAAGTATTTTCACATCTATTACTTTATATTACCTTCTGAATAAGAAAGAAAACAAGGAAGATCTCTCCTTTAAAATATGAGTATAAAGACTGTTTAAAAGATAAGAAAGTGCAGAGTTTAAAGTGACTTAAGAAAATATAGCTGAATGGAAATCTGGATTTCTGAACTCTAACTCTGTACTTGTTTTGTTAATCTACACTCCTCTCAAGGCTTTGAAGCTCAAGGGCTCAATACTAAGGAAGGCTACTGAGAAACCCAAGTGGCGTGAAGTGCCATACAAAACAAGAAGTTTTTCTACTGCCATTCTTAAAATCTTCAATTTGCATTAATAAAAATGAAGATATGCTCAATGATGTTATGAAAATAAACTAGGTTAATTGAATATGACCACACTGTAAACGTATACAATTGCTTAGACTACCCACAATGACCATGTGTTTTGCATATTGTTGTTTTCTAAGGGACTATGGATTAGAGGTTGGATTAATTGTACTGATTCTCAGACTTAGAATCAAACTCAGAGCTATGCAATTCTCAGGCCCCTTTCATGACCTTTATAAACGTTCTTTGGAGTTCTTGAGAATGACTTTCAAAAACTGAAATTAGTTTTCTTCCTAATCCCCTAGAGACCAATGCAGTGAATTTCATCATGTAATAATGATTAAAAATGCTGAAATGAATCATGATGTAATTAGGAATTTCTTTGTCTAAATCAAGCCCCATGAACTAAATCTAACATTGGTTCAGTTTATTAAAGCCAGTCCGTTCTTCCTGATGCTGAAGACTAATTCTGGCAAGGAGACATACAAATTTCATAACTTTAGGTATATTAATAGTCCATCAACTTTTTTTTTTTTTTTAGGTAAATGGTGGTAAAATATTGTAGGCAAACTGGCAGCTTACACAAAAAAAAACATAGTAGTAAAGAATATGGAATATTATGAGAACTTTAGGCAAACCAGTATGGCTGAAACCCATGTAATAAAGTGAAGAAACTTTTACTCTCTTAGCAGCTGGTAGAATGCCCTAGGAGAGTAAGACTAAATTTTTAAAGAAAGATTGTAATAAGTTACTTGGAATTAGAGGTGAGACCTTAAGGAACATATTCAAGCTGAAAATGATGTCACTGAGCAAGAATGGAATCTAGACATAGAAGGACACTTTGTTTTGTTGAGCCCTTAGATGGAGTTGGGAATGTACATTTATAAGCAGGAGCTTGGGCATAGCCAAATTGCTCAGTATAATAAAGAGATGAGTGTAAATAGCTTGGGGCAAGAGTGGGGGCAGGAACTAGTAGGTCCAGGAAGGCTGTATACCTTGTGGCAAAAGTAGACCAAAAAAAAGAATCCTGGCAGTGCCACAGCTAAGAAGAAACTTTGAATAAAAAAATGTCAAATGCTGAATTGGAGGTTGTTACTCTACCGTATGTGATAGAATATCCCCTCATCTCCCCTGTAAATTCTGTGTTTCTCACTAAGACTTCTGGAAAAGTGGATTTGGGAAAGACAACATGAAGACATGCAAGAGTCCTCTGTCCATGTGGGTGTAAAATAAAAACAAAGATTGCTTTTGTAGATGGGACAGCTGGCATCTGAGATTATGCACACTGAAAGAGGAAAATGAGAAGAGATGAGGCTGGAAAAATAAGAAGGACAATTTTATAAGAGGCCATGTGAGCCATCTTAAAAAGTGTGTACCTCATTTTAGGGCAAATAGGGAATAGTTTTTAAAATTTAAGAAGAATGACGTCCCAGTTTATAGTTTAGAAAGATTACTCTGGCAGCATTTCAAAGAATGGGGTGGAGGGAGCAATGATAGAAGCAAAAAGAAAGTTACAAAGCTTTGCAGCACTCTAGATGAGAAATGATAATGGCCTCCACTGATTAGCTGTGAAGATGGAGAGAGCTGGCCTGTCTAGTTAGTATCAATGGGTCTTAATTATTGATTGAATGTAAAGGAAAGAGAGACCAACCTTTCTGGTTTGCCCAGGACTGAAGGGAAAACAGAATTAAGAGAAATCATGGATAGAATGAGAAATCCCAAAAGACAGTTAATAGGAATTTCAAAAATCAAGAGTCAGGAGAACGAAGATGGCAAAATAGATAAATGCTGTGCTTGCCTCATCCCATGAACACATCAAAATTACAACCAAATTTTAGAACAGTCAACCTGGAGAACCAGATGATGTCTACCTGAACAGAAGTTTTATAACTAAGAATAAAAAGAAGAAGCCATGATGAGACTGGTAGGAGGTGCAGAGACACAAAACGGGCTGGTCCCACACCCACTTGTGGTGGTTGAAAATTGGGACAAGATATCTCATGCACAGAGGCTCTCCACGAAGGAGTGAGGGACCCCAGCCCCCCATACCAGGCTCCCAACCCAGAGTACTGGTGCCAGACAGAGGAGCTTCCACAACTTCTGAAAAACAGTGGGGATTCCAACCATCCTGGTAGACAGAAAGCAGAGGGAAACCCAGACATTCTCTTAAAGGGCCCGTGCAGGCACTCACCCCGGACTCCAGGAGAGGTACAGTGATTCTGGGGGCGTCCGAGACATATGGGGGGAGATTGAGTTGGGTAACTTCAGAGAAAGGACTGGAGGAACAATCCCCATTTTCCCTGTGTGAGGTCCTTCTCCCATGCAGCCAGCAGGCGCCATCTTTCTTGTGTTGAGCCCGCCCCTCCAGGCCACATCTGAATCTGATTTGCCTGGTGAGCTCAGCTGCTCCACCCTGCTGACTCACTGAGACCCTGCCTCACCTGACTTGAGTACTGCAGGAGGATTTATTGGCAGCTGATTTAAAGTACAGCATAGGGAATATAATCAATTGTATTGCAACAGCTATATACAATGTCAGAGGGGTAGTAGACTTGGGGGTGCGTATCACTTTGTGAGGGCTATAAGTGTCTAATCATTATGTTGTTTTGTACACCTAAAACTAATAAAATAAACAAAAAAAATTTTAAAGAAGAAAAAAAGTACAGATTGGTAGTTACAAAATAGTCATGGGAGTGTAAAGTAAAGCATAGGGAATATAGTCAATAATATGTTAGTAACTATGTATAGTGCCAGGTGAGTCCTAGACTAGTCAGAGGAATCATTTCTTAAATTACACAAACATCTAACCATTATGCTGTACACCTGAAATTAACATAAAATAATATTGAATGTTAACTGTAATTGAAAAATTAAAAAGCGGAGGGCTAAAGGTGAAGGGAAACAAGACATTCAACCTTCCAGGTATAAAACAAATAAGTCATGGGGATGTAATGTACAGCATGGGGAATATAGTCAATAATATTGTGATAGAATAGTACGGTGTCAGATGGTGATGGACTAATGATGATCAGTTCTTTAGGTATATAAAAGTTGAATTATGGTGTACACCTGAAACTGATATAATGTTGTATGTTAGCTATATTTTTTAATAAAAACCGTTTTTAAAATCTGTGGATTCATAGTCATGGGATAAAATGCTATTAAATGTTGAAAGTTAGGTAATACATCAACACATGAAAGATTATAAATGAAATCAGTCATGTGAAAGTAGAATTCAAAAGTACTATAAGTAAAATGTAGGTAGCTAACCTTAAAAAGGACAGATGTAAATGTTAAATGATGTAGAGAACTAATGTTTATTTGACTGTTTTATTCTATAAATTTGCTTAAGTTCACAAAACAAAAAGAAATTCATAAACATATACAAAATATTCTAAAAGATGAGATTAGTTGTAAAATGAATTAGGGGAAACTGAAGTACTCTGGGTTGGGTACCACTTGAGCCCCAACCTGGGAGTTCTAGAACAACCAACAGACAGTGATTTCAAAATAATTTCTAAAGTAAAAAATATTAAAGCTTTTTAGTCCCTTCACTTTTTCTTCACTCCTGACCCCAATACGGAATTATTTGATTATTTTTCCATTCTACTTTTCTGTCTGTAATTTCATTTTTTCACTGATTTGATAAAGTTTTTTTCTAAAAAGTGACAGAATTATACAATCTCTAAGCTAGGAAAGACCTCAAGACATTATCTTCCATTTCCCTACTTTTAGACAGCATCACAATAATGCTATCCCAGGCAGATGGGGAGCTATGTTATTTTTTAAACCTCCAGAGAAGAAGATTCTACAATCTCCCAACATTAACTCTCACTGTTAGGAAATTTTTTCATATGTAATCTAAGTCTCTCATGCTGCTGTTAAAATCAGTTTTCACTCGGCAGAGCTGAGTCAATATTGGGAACAGCTGCTCCTCGGCCTCTATGTAGAAATTCTTCATTTGCTGTCACTGTAATGTAATGAGATTTGAATTTTCTGTATAGCTTTGATTTAGCCCAGAGCTCACATCCTTCTCCAAGATGATTAACCCCAGTTCCCCAACCTACCCAGAGAGTTCGTTCATACTCCCTTCTATATATATTTCCACATCACTTTGTAAGTACCTCTACTGGAATGTCATCACGACTTACTGTAATTACGTGTTTGCATGACTATCTCCTCATACCTCCTCCTGTCTTATTGGTGTACCTGTCTCTGTGACTGACACAAAACAGGTCCTCAATAAATGACAATTGAACAAATCAATGAACCAATGAAATGGCATCCAGATGAATCTTTTTCTTCTAACCATTGAGCCATGGTTGTGGCTGTCTTCTGTTAAGTTTCTTTTGATAACAGGTAACAAAAACCAATTCTAGTAGTTTGAGCAAAAATAATGAATTTATTGCAAGCATACTGGAACAACTTACAGAATCTCAGGAAGATTTAAAACAACTCTCACAAAGGGAAGGAACAAGGGCAATTGCATGTGTTTTTTCTGCAGGAGGTGCTCCTTCCAGAATACTGCCATGTGTCCCAGTTCCAACAACTTCCAACAACTTGCTCCTATGGCAACATTTCCAGTTCATGAGAGAGACAAATAGTTGGACTCACCTTTGGTCAAATGACAGACATGAATCAATAAGCCATAGTCCAGCAGACACTTTCCCAACATTGAGATGGTTGTCAGGGCTGGGGCAAGGAAAAGACACACCCGTGCATGTTGGTAGCCTCTCAGAGAGGGGGAACCCTGCATTGTGGAGTCACCACAAGAGACACCCACTACAGTCACTGATCCCTCAGGCCCATTGTCACTATTGAGTTCGCGTGAGGATGTCACAGAGCTGAATAAACAAGGTGATTCAACCTTACATTTTTTTGCTTCACTATTTTTCTTTAGGCTTTCTGGTACCAACATTTAAGAAGATAAAAACCTATCTTACTGAGTGGAATTGAAATTTTCTTTGAACTACGGTTGAGTGTGCTTGAGCTAATGACAAATATTATGACAAGATTTATGGCACACAGAAATATCTCTCTTTCTGAAAATCAGTACACTTTATATGTCTTTGAATTAGTAGCAGACTCATACCTGAGATACTGAGTAGCAAGAAACAAATAGGTAGTGGCCACCCCAGACATGTTTCTAATCTGCTCAGTCTGCCTGCAGCATAATGTCTTGAACTTTCTAATGAGGTCACCTGCCAAAAAGACCCTGGAGAAGGAAGAAAGGAACAATGAGTCAGCTACACAATAAAACGCTTTGCAATAATTTAGCAGTTTCCAATTTAAGTCAGATTCATTCATGTTTCCTATCCCATTTTGTAATTGAGGTAAATACCTATGATGGATGAAAAATAGCCAAAATTTTAGCTTCTCCCACAAGAGGGGAAATCAATTTCCCCACCCCTTGAATAGGGACTGACCTTGAGATTTGGTTTGAGTGGAAGAGGAGGAAGTAATATTGTGTGAATTCCAAGACTAGAGCTCAAGAGACCTTGTGAACATACCAAACAAGAGGATAAGAAACGATGTGAAAACTTTTAAATTTCGGGGTGTCTACTACATAGAAATAGATTACCTATACATCACAAAAACACATAGCTAATTTTAGACTGTAATAAGAGAATAGGGATCCAATAAGGCATTTTCATTAAGTATATATTAAACAGCATCTCTTGCCTTTTATTTAGTGTGGCACAAATCTATACTCTTCCTTCAAAAAAATTGTTGATATATACATATCTCAGAGGTGCCAAAAAAATGTATACAAGTGGACACTTTGGTCTACGTTGCTCAAGCAGTAGTTCGCCGTAATCAGAAGTGTCTAGACGCTGATGGTAACCACTTTGCGCACCTCTTGTAATTGCAGAAGTCAAATGTGACTTGTATTCATCTTTTGTTATCGATATAGATTCAGTATTACAATTTTAATACAGTTTTTTTCCTTTCTTAAAATGTGTATACATTTTTTTGGCACCCTCTGTATATACACATCAAATTTATAAGCAAGTTAAACTTTGTTTCCTAACATTTTGGAATAATGTTCATACTTGGAATTTGGTTAATCTAGGATCGGTCTCTCTCAGGCTATTTACGACAGTCAAGCAGTCTATAAAATCTTCAGAATATAAGACCATTTTCAAAATTCTTGCTTTGTTTGCATCATTTACTGAGAGAATTAAACTTATGTTTTATACATTTCCAGTTCTGTTCTCCTGAGCGAGTTATCTGAAAGTTAACTGGGTGGTTGAAATCTATGGACCATCTCCCTGGATGTGGAGATTTGGCTTTGTTCCACTTATCTTCCTGACTTCCTGATATGGAGATCTGTCACAAGCCCCTGCTGTGAGATCTTCTTTATTCTGTTTTCCTTTTATCTTTACCCAGAGACTTTCAAGAGTTCTTCTTTGTTCCTCTTATTTCCATAGTTACTTTGGTATTTGAATATCTTCCTATGTCTCATTCTGCTAGAAAGAGAAGTTTATGGATGCTTAGTTTGAATATGGAATGAGAGTTGGGATACTTAATAATTAGCACAGAAGCCAGCCTAGAAATTTCCACAGTGGGCCATATCATATACCCTTCTGTACTCATTATATTTACTGTTTTCGAGAGTATTCTGCTTCTCGAAGGCTAAACGAATCACAGTTTCCAGCCTTAAAAAATCATACTCAATTTGTATGGCTCTGCCTTTTTTTCATTTTTAATCTAATACTTTTATTGTTCTTATGCTTCTAGTTTCTAATTTTCTTTTCTCCCATGACGATTATTTGGTTTTCTAAACTCGATTACTCTACTTCCCTTTTTCTAAGTCTAGCCTCTCTTTTTACCTCAGAAAAGGGAAGAGACAGTAATTACCCTGAGAAATAATAGACAAAAACTAAACTCTATGGAACAAGAGTAAAAACACTATTTTAAGAAATTTTTGGAATTCTTACTATTTCTTCAGACACCAGTGTACCATAGAACCAAGGAGTCTCTATTCACATTTGCCACTTGCCCTTCTAAAAACAATAATGTTTTTTGGGGGTGAGGGGAGAGGGAAGGGTGCTCCACTAGAACACTGGGACACTTTTGACCAAAAATATTTTATAAAATTGTTTTTATAGAGAGTTTACATTATGAGGGAGAGGGGAACAAAACAAACATTTGATCCCATTCTTCAAAAAGCACTTACTGAGCACCTTGGTAATATAGTTTACATCTGCATGCCTCAGTTTCCAACATGCTTCAGGTAAATTATCTCCTATGTGAGGTAGTTAGGCAAATAAATGAGTTATTGTACATGAAACACTTTAACACACTGTATAAATGTAAGGGGCAGTTATTTCCATTTTACACATAAGCAAATGGGGGTCTCAAAGAAGTCGAGAGACCTGCCTAGTCTGATATGCCTGGTTCCCTGACCACTATGAACTTTTGCGTTGTCACACTCTCTTCCTGTGAGTCTCCTCTGTAAAAGGCAAAGGGAATATAAAAATCTCTCACTTAAAAAAGCTTACAAAACCGTTATGTAAAAATGCCAAACACATAAAAAAAAACAACAACAAAAAACAACTAACATTTTTTTATTATGATTTGGTGCTTACCTTGTGCCAGGCATTGTTTTACATGTGATGATTCATTTAATCCTCTAGCAATCTTGTCAGATAGACGTTATTTTTATCTCAAATGTGGAGTAGAAGTAATTAGTAGAAGTAATTAAGGTACAAAGAGATTTGGTAACTTCACTGTAGTCACCAGGATAAAGAGCAAATGGTAGCAACACGATTTGGTAATGTCAGTTGCCTGGCTCCAGAGTCTAGTCAGTGGAAGACAATATTCCACTGCCTCTCTGAAAAACAGTATCTGAAACGTATTCCATATTCATGATATAGCGAGTGTGGTAGAAAATCGGGAAATTCCTATGGTGGGGGAGAGGAACGAAAGACAAGCATTTGTCTCACAAAAAAAGCTACTATAGAACAGAAATTTGGAATCAGATTTATTGAACTGGAAGAAGTTAAGAAAATATCATAAGTGAAATAAAAAAAGTCTGTGCTTGACCTGCAATGGAGCCATTCTGACTAAAGCAGAGGATTTGGGTAAAGACATAGTGGAAAATTAAAACTGGAGTTTAGATATGAATAAATTGTGCCTGGTCACCAATGAAAAACTAAGTGTGGACTTAGTAATAAACAATGGGAAAGCACAAAAACTTTTTAGTAAGAGGCCAAAGTCCTCAAATATTTGTTTTTCTTGATAAATAGAATAGATTAGGGAGAGGAAGACACAAAACCTGAGGAGAAAAAGCAACTCTTGCAATAGTCCCAGGCTGCATAAGGTAACAAGGGCTTGAACTAACGTGACATGGAGGGGGAAGGAAAGGACAGACATTGACAGGATTTACAGGTCTTGGTGATTGACAGGAGGGGAAACAGGAATGGAGGGTTGGGGGGCTTGGGGTTGTCCCAAAGATGTCTTGACACTTCCAAGCCTGTGTGAATGAGAAAATAAGACCATTTATCGAAACAGGGCTATTCAGAAGGGCTTTGAATTTCAGACACATTAGATTAGGACATACTAGGTTTGGGGTGACAGAATGACATACAAGTGAAACATCCAGGAGTCAATGAACAAATATTTATCGAACCCCTACTTTGTGTTAAGGCAATGTGCTAGAACCTGGGAATACTGCTGTGAAAATACAGACAAGATTCCTACCGTCGTGGAGCTTGGAGTCTAGCCTAGACAGAGGATTAGGCCGATTCAAAGGTCAAAAACAAAGATGAAGATTTATTAATAGAAGCCAAGTAATTCCAGGTGATAGAACCAGGATGCCGGTCTATACTCTTCCTCCTCCCTCCATCCCTCTCTCCTTCAGTGGGGCTCTTTTTATTTTTTTAACCTTCTAAGTATTCGGTTATTCCTATATAGTTTCTCACACCATCAAATAAATTACTATGAACAGTTGTTTTTCTTCACAGAGAATTAAAAATTTTCAATGTTTATTTAGGAACCCCAAAGAGTCAGGGAGGCATTCCAAGTCAAGAACGTGGTTGAGTTTGCTGCAGATAGGAATTATCAGGCTCCCAGTCATAATCAGCATCAAAAAGAAGGAAAAAAAGAAAACAGTTAAAAGAGACATTTTTTAAAAATTCTACACAGAAATCTATTTGCTGATAGATGATCTATGGTTCCTGGTATTGGCCATGCAGCCCCCAGGCCAGTGACAGCAATTTGCAGCTGATACTTGTGTGTGCCATTGGTTTTGGGGCTTAGTTACGGAGCTGAGAAACCAGGGATTGAACTGTTTTTAGTGTGCAAGTCAGAAGTTGCAAACTGGTGCCTGAGGTTAGATATGGCCCACAGGCGTGCCTTGTTTGGCCTGCACAGTGTTTTTTCAACTGTGGACCAACATGTAAAACTCAGGTTTTGCATTTGGAGGCTATACACAAAATTCAAGATTTCCAGATACTCTTGAAAAATTAGAATATCCGCTAACACTGGGTTAGCTTTTTCTGCTGACAACATTAGGCTGGAGTTAAAAAAAAATCAGTCAGATCTGATTTTTTGTACACAGCTCGTACCCTCACACAACAAATGCTAGTCTCTGTATGGATCTGGGAGTATTTGAATTTGTAAACTCTCAAATGTGTAGTTCTCTGGGGAAGTTCAGCAAAGGCACTTGGCTACAGGAGATAGAAAACCAAAGAAATGTACCCCATCCTAAACCAACATACTCTGAGAAATAAAACATTGAGTTGTCCATTAACCAATAGGCAGCTCTTTCAGGAGAAAGGGTTTCGGCCATTAACAGTGACACCTAAAATAGGTAATTTATATATTCTGAAACTCAGCTTCCTAATTTGTAAAAGAAAACTAATAAGAATTGCTCCCAAAATTGTTAATGCCATTTAATGAGATTATGCTACATAAAACTCAGTACAATGCTAGTATTTAATAGATACTAAGTAAATGACAATAATTATAATTGTGGGTATTCTATTATTAGGCAATCACAAACTTCAGGTTGAATTGCAAGCTGGGTTTTCTGTATATTTTATTCACAAATGTTTATTGGGCACCTACTGTGGATTTGGTTCTGTGCAAGTTATCCAAAATATATAAAGAACAAACATAATTCGTGTCCTTGAGGAATTCCCTGGTAAGAAGTAAAAGGGTGTACAGTGCAGCTCAAGTAGAATAATACTGAATGTCAAGTATAATTATATGTATAAACTATATATATAATTATATATATTTATATATATAAACTATATATAATTATATATATGTATATATATATACACATATATATATGTGTGTATATATATATATATATATATATATATATATATAGGATAGGGAATATAATTAATGGTATTATAACAGCTACCGAGGTCTCACAAATTCATGAACTCATCCTAGGAAAAAGTGCTACCTACCTCATTACTGAATATCACTATAGTCAACTTCAAAGTACTCCCCTCAGGAAGCTCTACACTGATGCCAGTGCCTAGCCCACCCTTAAAAGCAATTTTGGAACTCCTTTTCTAGAATGGCCATCAGAGCTGTTGTTGTATTACCCTTGATGTCCTGAATGTCATCAAAATGTCTTTCTTTCAATATTTCCTTTATCTTTGGGTAAAGAAAAAAGTCATTGGGGGCCATATCAGGTGACTAGGGAAGCTGTTCCAATACAGTTATGCGTTTACTGGCTAAAAACTCCCTCACAGACAGTGCTGTGTGAGCTGGTACATTGTCACGATGCAAGAGCCATGAATTGTTGGAGAAAAGTTCAGTTCGTTTTCGTCTAACTTTTTCACGCAGACTTTTCAGCACTTCCAAATAGAAAATTGGGTTAACTGTTTGTCCAGTTGGTACAAATTCATAAGGAATAATCCCTGTGATGTCAAAAAAGGTTAGTAACATTGTTGCTGACTTAATTGTCCAACCTCAGATATACAGTGTCAGAGGGGTAGTAGACTTGGGGTTATCACTTTGTGAGGAGTGTAAATGTATAGCCATTATTTGTTTTGTATACCTGAAACTAATATAATAAAAAGAAAATAAATTTTGAAAAAAAGAAGTAAAAGGATTAGAGAAAAATATATTAAAAGGAGAAAAAGAGTTTCTGAAGTTGACAATACCATCTAAGAAGAAAAACTGGAAATAAAGACTGGGAAGAGGCAAAGAAAATTCAAGACCAGAATCAAGAGGAGAGTATATGGGAAAATATAACAAAAGGTGAAAGTGAAGAATAAATCTTGGATTACGTTAAATTTAAAATTTTGGGAAAGATACATTTCATGCAGAATAATGAGTACCCACAAATATTGACTCTGTAACAACTGACCCGTGTATATCATTTACTACACAGCAGGCACTATTCTACGTGCTTTATATGTACATATTAGTTCATTTAATTCGTGGAACAACTTTTGAGATAGGTTCTACAATTTCCCTTTTACAAATGCATAAACAAAGGCCCACAGAGTTCAATAATTTGTCAAGGTTATTCTCCTATTAAATGATAAAGCTAAGATTTAAAACTAGGCACCTCTGAATCTACAGTCTATGCTCTTAGAAGAATCTGCAATTAGACCCTGGAAGAAGGGAAGTATTTTCATGGTGGACATCTTTCTAAAGGTGAAAGAAAAAGTAATCTAACGTGATCAATCCAGTGTGCCATTTTCCTGGGATATGTATGCAAATAGCATCATGGAGTCTGTCCTTCTACTTTTTGCGATCAAACTTTGCTATCAGGAAAGACTAAAACCAAACCACGGTTTTGAAATGTTGAGGAGAAAATTAACAGACTTTGGTCATGTCCAGGAACAAACGCACCATCTCTGCTTTCCAGTTCAGTGCTGAAATTCTGGGAGAAAAAGATGAATTTGGAGAGTGAATGACTGATCATATAAATAATGTTGGAGAATGAGATTTGGGTTACACTTAAAACTGCAATGAAGAGTCCCTCCCAGAATGGGAACACGTCACAAGTCAGGGAACAAAGTGATTCCCAATGGCGTGCCAAATGAACACCTGACTATCTGGCACAATTCAGTAATACACCAAATCAACACCAAGAAATTCACAAATACCCAAAACAAAGTCAGTAATGATAGTAGGGAAATTTTATCACTACTTGTTCTGTATCAGATATAATTCCAAGTGCTTTTCATGAAGTATCTAATTTAGTCTCTCAACGCGACATGAGAGACAGTATTAGTTTCATTTTATAGATGAAGAAACTGAGACACAAAGGCCACACAACTAATAAATGGTGGTGCCATAATTTGAACCAAGTAGCCTGACCTAGAGCTCACATTAACCACAACAACTTATTATATTTAGGTACACATGTAATCTTGATTTCTAAATATCTTCTGATTCATTAATATTTTTCACACAACTTAGAACGTTTTCAGGTTTTATTAAGTTGTGTGAGGTCTAAGTTTTCTTATATAGTTTCAGGATGATATGTGGATTAAAAGTATAGTTATAGATATAGATATCAATGTTGATGCTAGTTCTTAGACTAATTGAGAAAAATAATTATTTGAAATTTGAGTTGGCTAGCAAATGTCTTTGTCTATTTAGATTCATTAAGAAGTGACAATTATTTTCATGTGGCGTAATTTTTTGTTAAGTTAAGTGGCACAATAAGATAATTATCTATTAAACACTTTTTTCTGTTTAGGAGAACAAAAGAATAAAATCTTAACATGAAAAACGAACATCTCTTCACTAAAGTCATATAACACTTCGCCACTAGATGGGGCAACTAAATTTAAAATTTTTCACTCAGGGCAAACCTTTAAGTTTGTTTTGAAAATAGTCCTGATTTTAAGACACTCATTTCTTAACCGCTGTCTTTTCTTTTTCTTTTTTTTTTAATGTATTTTATTTTTCTTTATCAGATGTTTGGATGTTTATTATAACCTCTAGCAGAGAAAATTTAATGAAAACATTGCTATTATTGCATTTGGTACTCATAAACTTAAGGCTTTGTGAAAAAAAGATTGACCATAAACAAATAAAGGAGTTCAGAATTTCAGGCACAATAAATAGGAAATTCAATTTAAACAGATTTAATATGCTTAACAGCTACAATCTGCAATCTGTTACTGAACAATGTGACCTATCCAGTCACACCAAGCTAAAAATATCTCTGATCCAACAGAACAAGTATCACACAGTTTATGTATATATGGCTTCGTGTATATATGGTTATGTGTCTGCATTAAACAATGCAAGTCCTGGCTGGAAAAGGCAAGATGCTATTTGATACTGTGGCATAGAAAACACATTTTAGGTCAATGATATCTGAGCGATTGGGCCGAGTTTTTCTAAACCATGTGCATTGTTCTCTTCCTGCTGAAAACTAGAGCAATTATTCATTCATTTAACAAATATTTATTGAGAGATATTATGTGCTGGGCATCATAATCTCCACTCACTTTCATACCAGGGACAAAAACGTTGTCTTACAATTAGGCAGAAGCCAGCTGTGCACTGGAAATTTCAGCATTATGTGGATCTGTTCTGGGAAAACAAGAAGGAAGGATAACTAAATGAATGAAACAACTTCTGAAGCTTGTGAAAACCAGGATGATGAAAAAAGAGGATTAAACCAGGGACAGAGACGTTTCCTTTATCCACTACTGACTAAGGGTGTCACTAGGAGCTGGACAGAGAATATTAGAGATCAACATCAGAACCACACAGAATATTAAAGTTTGTTCTGAGCATCATGTGTAATACAGTGACTCATAAATTATACACTTATATTTGAGGCTGAGCCATTTTCATCTTATATTTTGTTGTCATTATAAAGACTTAAAGAATAGCTTTGTATAACATTAAAATTCTCTGTCTAGACCAATAGTCAGCCAAGATTCTGTTGATCAGAACAAGCAGATCAGGTAAGCAGCCCGTCTTAACAGAATGATGCCTCATTAAAGCTTTTTCCTGCCTAAGTAAGACAGCTGCACTGAGGTTCAAACGTTTGCCTCCTGGGCTAGCTGGTTAGGCAATCACTCAAAGACCATTTCATTTTACCTTATTTAGAGTTTGAATAAACCTGATTTCCTAGTTTCTAAATCCTTAGATTTGAAATAACTAATAGGAGAATGACAATAACAAACATTTGTTGAGTACTCATTATTTCCCAGGCATTGTTCTAAGCAGTTTTATTTAACTTAATTCATGACAACTCATGAACTCCAGGTACATTGTTTTCTGCCATTTCATATATGAGGAAACTAAAGAGCAGCTAGGTTAAATAACTTCCCCAGGGTTCATGCTTTTATGCAACAGATCTGAGATATCCACCCAAACAGGCTGGCTCCAGACTCCCCCTCAAGACCACGAGCTCTACTGTGAAGAAGGGCTGTTAACTGGGGGCCCATAGATAGCACCAAGAAATGATCTTGCTAATCTGACAGTAAGGGAAGAAAGGGCGTTTGAAGGGCAGCTGAACAAATTTAAAATGTACAACAATCTGGGGTCATTTAACACACTAGCAAACAGCTCTTTTTAACTTTTTTTCAATTTTTAAAAATTTTTCAATTAAAGTTGACATACAATATTACATTAGTTTCAGGTGTACAACATAGTGATTAGACATTTATATGACTTACAAAGTAACCACCCTTATCAGTCTAGTACCCATCTGACACCATACATAGTTATTACAATATTATTGACTATGTTCCCTCTGCTGTACTTTACATCCCCATGACTATTTTTATAACTGCCAATTTGTACTTTTTAATCCCTTCACCTCAAACTGCTCTTTAATTACATATTTTCTGGATTTCTCAGGACACTTCAGATTTTTAGTATTTATTTTCATAATCCCCATAGGGACACTAAAAATTTTAGTGTCCCACTGTTTTCCCTAATTTTAAATTCAGAAAATAGTTACCATACTCAAAACTTACTTAGCATAAAGTACAGTCTACCAATGCTCAAACTGTAGCTCAGAATTTATGAGAATCAGTG
Source organism: Rhinolophus hipposideros (assembly GCF_964194185.1). Taxonomy (NCBI): domain Eukaryota; kingdom Metazoa; phylum Chordata; class Mammalia; order Chiroptera; family Rhinolophidae; genus Rhinolophus; species Rhinolophus hipposideros. The sequence goes on along the minus strand of NC_138054.1, from coordinate 29,037,696 downwards.
TCTGAATGCATGTGTGTCCTGGGAGGA